>NC_090328.1:76322521-76630186 GCF_035084215.1 Heptranchias perlo
AGTCTAAATGGAGAAACTAAGACGGAGAAATCACAAATCCTCCCCCGACAGCTTAATGGGTAATGGCACTGCCAAGTGTAGCATTAAATCAGTAAGGTTCCAAGTTCAATGTAGTGAATAAGATCCTCAAATCAGAGCAGCAGCAAGAGAACTACAATTGATCTTAGCATCAGGAAGGGTTTAAAAAAAGTCACCCAGCGTTCCTACTCCTTATTGTTATGCACAGGCTGCTGCTGGAAAGTGTGCATGTATGGACATCCAGTGAAGAATCAAATAGCCTGCCAATTCTCATTGTCTAAGCTCACACTTGAAGAACAGTTACATGGTTGAGGTACCACGGTGCTTCTGGCATCCATGAACTCAAGCTCTACCAAGAGTAAGCACCTTCAGGGCAGGAGGGGAGAAAACAAAGCAAAAGCAATAATTCATACTGTATTTACAATAAGTATTGATGGACTTCACCACCATTCTCAGCAGTGATACCCTCAAATTTTAATGCAATGCTTGAAATCCAGTGATTTTGACATTGTGCAAGGTAAAAGAGAAAAACAAATACTACCAACAAGCATAAAAACAACACAATGATTTAACAGTACGATGAAAATGGAAATAGCAAGTGAGTGAGTCAACTACAAGGAATAGAACTATAAAGCTATTGGAGAAAGTGCTTTTTAAAAAAAAAGTACAGGAGGAGGGTATCACATGAAAAGCATATATGTAGTTACTGACATCACCTCCTGAAAAGCTATACATTCAATTAATTTTTCCACTACTAATTTAAACTTATTCCCATGGTATGTGAAAGTTACTGATAGGAGAAATAAACAAATTCCCATAAATCTTACAACATGGATAAGGTGGATACTTGAATGGTAGCTACTGCAGAAAACACAACCAACATAAGCTAATTTAAGAGATGTCTCTTCATGCAAAGCTTTGCAAAAAGTTCCTAGTAAGCTCATGCAAAGACAAGAAAGCAACTCAACATCCTAAATGTTTTGCATCATAATTTACATTAATTTCTCAGTTACCATTTCTATGGCATTATTGCATGATCTTTTGAGACATTTGGTTCAAAGTTACAAAAGCTCTTATTTCTATCTTCAGTTTTGTCTTGTTTTTCAAAAACATGTTTCATGTTACTGAAAATACAAGTTCTTAAAAGATCCTAACTTAGTTTAGTGCTTACGTTCCTGTGAAGGATAGCCGTCGATAAGGTATCTGGGACTAGAAGTGTATTTTCTGTCGAAACAGCTGGCCATCTCTGCTGCAGATTGTCAGGTTAATTTTGTCAATGCACACTACCAGCAACCACTGAACCACTAACTTGACCACTACTTTTTATATGTGCAGTTGACTCAACAAATGTTATTTCCAACTTGCATCAATATTGTCATGGTGCCAAGAAAACTTAAAAAGAATGTGCAGAGGATATCTGATACCTCCCATACACGCACGCATAAGATATTTGATATTGCAATTAACAGTTGAGTCTGGTATTCCATAAAGGTATTTTATTCAGTTTCAGAAACTTCTCATAACTTGATGTCAAACCTGCTGGAGAGAGAGAAAACATGAAAATGACTGCACAACTATAAAGTTTAAGACTATAATAAACTATGGCAATACGACTCAAAGGTTCATCTAAATTTTTAAGAAACCCTGCTGCACCTATTACCAAAACATTCCCCATGTGTTAAAGCACAATACAGTAGACATTATTTTTCACTACTTAATTACTGAACAAGCATCTTGCACAATCGTGAATACTTTAGAAACTTTTACATACTTCACAGTAAATGTTTTATAAATGGATAAACCTATATGATTAAAAGTCTTGCATATAATGTACATCTGTAGAACACACCCAAAAAAAAAATTTACAACTCTGAAGTATCACACATCCATAAGGCAAAAATTATGCTGGGCTCAAATAACGATTATTAAGTTAACAATACTTGCATTTGGTGCATTAAGTATTTAAGCCAATCAAAACTAATTCAATTCACTAGACCGGTAGAAAAAGCTACAAATCAAAACCAGCAACCACCACAAAAATTAACCAAATTGTTCAGTTGTTTTTCAAAGCCATCATTCATGAACCAGCAAGTTCCACAAAACTGGCCAATTCATTTAAATCATTTTAACAGTATATTGTTTCCTTACACACCAAGTACATTTGCACAAAAATGAAACTTATACCATAATCAATACATTTAAAATTACATACTTTTGAAAAAACACAAAACTTACCCATAATGTGTTAGAATGCTTCAAAAAAAGTTCCTCATGCCCAGTGCTGGGGTGTGAGTGCTGCTTTGTTCCTAAAGATTATACTTTCTGATGATAAAATGAGTTGGAGTGGGATTTGGAGAGAGATGCATTGCGGGTTTGTCATTTTAAGCCTTCTTTTGTGAAACTACAATAACCAGAATGCACCACAACAATCCACATCACGCTATAACTAGGTGGAAACTACAAATATCAACCATGAGGCATGATTAGAGAGAGAAAAAAAATCAAAATCAAAAAGGTTTTATACCGTTTACCCTGTTAAATAGAATTTCTGTGCTGAAACTTTGCTTGGGATAATTTTTTTATTTCCTGTCATTGAGAGGGACTAATTGAGTTGGCAGCACAAGAGGATATATATAAGGCACTTTGATATTGAGCTCAAATATTGGAGCTGCAATCAGGCCATTGGGAATGGATCATGGCAAATGACCACCTGTTTAAGGTGTTTGAAATTGGAGACTCAAAACTTATGAGAAACCTGATGTAAGTAAGAGGTTTTGAGCAGGAAAAAGCAAAGAAAAATTTAAAGCAAATTTTGTGAAATAGTGGGCAAATATTAATACAAATATATCAGTGAGGCTCTGTATCTTTCAGCATCAGTAAGGTGTGCAATACCTTACCTCGTTTTAATTATGTCTTATATTGCTTCAGTAAAGTTGCTGCATTTCAATGATTACCAAATCTCTGTCACACTTAAGCTGCTGCAGGATTGTGGGAAGCATCAGAAATCAGCTCCAGGTCCTGGAATGTTTGTAAGCAACACCATCTTTAAAATTATAAAGATTCCCCAAGAGTGCAACTAAAAATATTCCCTTCTTGCAAAATACACTGCAAAGCTGTCATTATGAAAATGCTATCTAAACAAGCCCTAATGTCAGCGACCCCCTAATCTGACTTTTGGGATTCAACAAAAAGTGTTGCGGGTGCCTTATGAAAAGGTCCTATATACAAATCAACTGCACAAGCATCACACTTCAAAAAAGAGCAAGCAGTTATGCCATTTCTACTGGAGACCCATCTCACCCCTCAAAGTATACCAAGCTCACAATGAATTGGTTTTACCAAACAACAGCAGCCTATTTGTCCAAGAGCAGAGAAGCAGCCATACTGATCAACTAGCATCTGCCCTTCACCAGTAATCAACCATCCCAGTAATGGGAACTTATTCCATGCTGATAAAGGATTAGCGAGTAGAACAGATCACAATGTTCAACATTACACAGGAACCTCCCAACCCACGTGGACTCCTCCATATTTCCAGAACAATCTCATTTGCTGCCCGCATGGAAAAGCCGCACACAACATGCGCATTTGGATAGACTTTCATTGCACACAGAGCAAGCAGCCAAAACGAACTGAAAGCAATAGAAATGACTTACATTTATACAGCGCTTTTCACGATCTCAGGAAGTCCCAAAGCACTTTACATCCAATGAAGTACTTTTGAAGTGTAGTCACTGTTGCAATGTAGGAAACGCACAGCCAATTTGCGCATAGCAAGCTTCCACAAACAACAATGTCATAATTACCACATGATCTGTTTTAGTGATGTTGGTTGAAAGATAAATATTGGCCAAGACACCGGGAAGAACTCCCCAGCTCTTCTTCGAAATAGTTCAATGGGATCTTTAACATCCACCTGAGAGGGCAGACAGAGCCTCGGTTTGAAGTCTCATCCAAAGGACGGCACCTCCGACAATGCAGTACTTCCTCAGTACTACACTGGAGTGTCAGCCTAGATTTTGTGCTCAAGTCTCTGGAGGGAGATTTGAACCCACAACCTTCTGACTCAGGAGGCGAGAGTGCTACCACCGAGTCAAGGTTGACATTTTACTAGGTAATGTAATTACCTTGGCCTGGCAGGCCTTCTATTCAACAACAACAGCTTGCATTTATATAGCACCTTTAACGTCGGAAAAGGTTCCAAGATGCTTCACTGGAGGGTAATCAGTCAAAAATTTACACAGGTCTTGACTAAAAGCTTAGTCAAAGAGGTAAGTTTTAAGGAGGGTCTTAAAAGGTGGAGAGAGAGGTGGAGAGGCAAAGAGAGTTAGGGAGGGAATTCCAGAGCGTTAAGGCCTAGACAGCTGAAGGTGCAGCCATCAATGGTGGGGTGAAGGGAGGTGTAATCTGACCATGCCCCAAGTCAACCTCCAACTCATCCTGCCTAACTTACCATCCCAGCCAAGACAGGGTCGCTTCAAAACTGTACTCCTCCAGACCCAGAGTCCTCTCTAAAGGCACAATTCAAGCAATGTATGACTGAGAATAGAGGTACTGATCCTAAAAATCAAGATCCCGCGTTCCAAAGCTGCCGTAATATTGACAGTGGCGATTCAGGCCCTGGACGAGGCTACCGCTAAAAGCCTGCTTAAGATTCAAAAGTCACAGCCTCATGATGTCATCGGCACCGTAAAGTAATTTTAAGGTCCATACAGGGTGACTCCAGAGCTGTCTGCCGCCTGGCAGCAGCAACATGGCAGAGCAGCCAACTGGCCAGAGGAGGCCCAGTTAAGTTTTAAAACTTTGCCTGTCTTTGAACGCCTTGTGGGCCAGGAGAAGCAAGAGTGCTTCCCTCAAGAAGTCCTTGGGCCTTCCCAGCATCAGCATCTCCACGATCTTCGGGGAATCCCCTGCCCCAGTATTCCCCTGATCTCTCTAAGAGGAAACCATGGCCTGCCCTTCCTACCGTGAAGCCAGGGAATTCCCTCCACCCACTGACTGCTAGAGACCGTTTCCATGGGCTGCAGCCTCCTGCCACCAGGTTCCCAATCCTGCCCAATGGCTAGGTGGTCAATCTGGATGGGTGTTGGACGGGACTCTGGAAATATTTATTTAAATGAGGTCCTGCCATTAAGATCAATGGGGCCTCCATGTCCCCAACCTTGCCAGGTTCATCACCTGCTACCGGAACTCCCCCCCACCCCCAACTCTCTGCAAAAATCAAGGCGTTAAAGTAAAGGATAAAGGAAATAGAAGCCTGGCACAAACAACACTAATTTGAGAGCAATGAGCATGCCTTGAGAGATGTTAGAGATGAACTCAAAAGCCAGTTGGAGCAGAATAATTCCTGAAACACCAGTGCATAATATTATTAGCAGGGATACAAGCTGGGAATCTTATACTCAAATCCCACATTTGCATGATTGGCTTCAACTCCTCTGCACACCTTGTCCAACAAGGGACCAGACAATATATCCATTATCCCTCTACTTCTTTGCCCTGGCCATAAACACCAGGCAGAATAACCTGTCAATATAACTCTTGGGAAGGGCAAGTACAAAAGAAATGAATGTACTCTTCACACTCAACTCCTCTACCTGTTTTAGATGCGACTATCACTAGAACAAACTAAGGCATCCATGGAGAGAGGTGGAAGATAATGAGCAGAAAACGTCCCTTTATGTTGATGGCATCCTATTTTACGTAATTAGACACTCCATTTCACTCCTAACATTTTGAAAAAGACCAAGGAGCTTGGCCAACTCGCAAGGTACAGGCACAACTATTCCAAAACAAAGGGCATGGCCTTCATGCAAAACAGTCCTACACATATCCACAGGTTTTACCCCTCTGTATGGTCAGCCTTCAAATACCTTAGGGTAATAGTAATTCCTGAACTCATCAATTAAAATAGAATTAAAAGTTCTCCCACCTGCCAGCATACACAGTCCCCTGAACAGATGGGATAACCTGACAACATCGTTGTTGAAAAGGGCATGTACAATAGAAATGAATGTGCTCCCCCCACCTCCACCAACTGTTTCAGATGCTTCCAGGCAAAATTCCAGTGCAGTAATTCTGAGATGTCCACAAGTGCATTGTCAAGACATGAACACATCTCAACCATATGCAAGGAGGGGAGCTCAGGCATCCCTATTTTGAGCACAATGTTGGATTGCCCTATTCCAGGGAATCATGGCTTGCCCCATAACCATTCCACTCCATCTCAATATTTACTTCAGGATTTGGCCATGCTCCAAAATCCCCCTAGAATTGTTTCACTTTTCCTCCTCCATTACATCTTCACTGTCTGCATCATGTTTCCCTGCAGATCACAAAGACAGTACAAGGTCCAAAGGGCATCTGGGAACATGACCTAGGCCACCATGTGGCAGAGGCAGAATGGAGAGAAATATGGAAGCATACCTACACAACTACGACTTACAGCAGAATGAACAAGCACCAGCTCAAGACAGTACAGAGTATATCGTACCCCATAAATGTTTCACAAATTCCACCGCAGGTGGTGAACTGTTGGAGGGGATAGCGCTAAAGGTACATTTCTACACAGGTTTGGTCTCATCCATTACATTTATTTCTAAACTGTCACTTTCAATACCTGTAAAGATGATTTTTGTTGGGGAACAATTAACCCCCAGACTCATAATTCAAAAAGTGCTTCAATATTTTATACAAAACTTGTTAGAACAGTGCCCATAACCTGAGTGAATTATTGAAGTGAACTATTTTTTTTAAAGTAGCAAATTAAATTAGAAATAAGAAAAAATATTTACGCTTTTGAAAATAATGACTTGAATGATATGAATGCTGGGAGCTGAAATCTGATTTTTGACCTCCATATTTAGGCTTATAAGATTGAGCTCTGAGTATGTACAATGAATACTGCCATGGAATTGTTTTAAAAGTGAAGATCTCCTGAAAATTGAGGGAGGCTATTAGTTTAAAATTAATAAAATAAAATGTTAACAATATCAATGTTAAAAGACCATTGTCATCACTGAAAAGTTGCTGGCAAACTTTTGCCCTGTTGATTTGTAAATATAAGATATGAAGATGTAATTCACGTTGAAAATGTTGCATTATTACATACGACACTGACAAATATGATAAGCGGCTCTTTCCTTGCCAAAATTGCAATAATACTTCAACATAAATGATTGCAGGCTTTTTTAAAAATGATTCTATTTCCCATAATATTGCCATTTACACTAAAGATCATCTGACTGCCTGCAATACAGTAGCAGAAATAAGGTTATATCTAAAAGCATGCACATTAGTTTTTAACCAATATTAAAGATAAAATGATATAACTCCATTATAACTGTTACTGGGAAAAATGATTCACCGTATTCATATCCAAAATGAACGAATCAAAAAGAATTATTGAGGTAGCGTGCGCTGCCAACTAAGTATACACTTTCTGCAAACAGGACATCATCACATTGGCGTTGATACCCAGAGTATCTCAAGAATACCCCTCCAAATAGCAGTCCACATACGGAGCAGCTTTTAGAAATCCAACTCTGCAGGTTTATAGCTCAAGTATCCTCAGTGTAACCCTGTATGTGAGGGGATGGCAACAGACAGCAGCTTTATGTATACCATGAAGGAAAAAAGAATCTAACGGAATGAGTATTTACTGGACTGTTTGATTTCAACTCCCAGCAGTCCCATCATGAGGACAGTAGAAGAGGCACAGGAAAGGAGCAGCCAGCCAGCACACGACTCAGAAAGACAACATTCATTACCAACAAGTCACAAACTGCTCACTGAGAAGATCACCACACTTGTTCTTCCCATTAAGGTGGCACTTAGAAAATAGGTGACACACATCTCTCACCATCCCAAGGGTAAGCACACATTGCTGCAGTAAAATAAACTTGTTTGGTTATGATTTATTAGCCAGAAGGAACATAGAACTATTGGTGCTGGAGACAAACATGGAGGGAGATTTGGCTCAGCAGGTTGGTATGAGGTAAGGGTAGCGCAGAGGGGGCTACAAGACTTCATGGATGGGCTCAGGAAATGGTTTTAACCAAAAGTCCTGTCAATCACTTCTTGATGGATCTGACTGTGCATCAGCCTCCTGCCCTCCTCTTCCTCCTTTATAGCCAAGGCTATTGGCTTACCTTCCAGTCCTTTCGGATGCGTGGGATCCACTCTACAAATGGCAAGGTTGTGCAGCACACTGAAGACACCCATAATCTTCAAAACTTTCTTAGGGTTGTAGAATAGGATGCCACCTGACCTGTCCAGACATCAGATGCACTGTTTCAACATACCAATCTTATGTTCCATGAGAAGTTGGGCAAAAACATGAGCCTCACTGCATTTTCTCTCTACCATGGTATGGGAGCTCCTGATTAGTGTTAGTAACCAGAGCAGCAAGGGGTAGCCTTGGTTCCCCATCAACTATCCATCTGCTTCCTAAAATAGTTGTAGATCTGTGGACTGTCTCAAGATGAATGCATTGTGAGCTAATGTTGGGGGATCTTGCAGTCATTTCCATTATTCTGCTGTGTTGGTCTGAGGTCACCTGGACATCAATGCAATAGAAATCGGTGTAATTCACATATGTTACAAGATTGTTGTTTGGCACCCTGATGGCTACATGGGTGTCATCAATGACATCCTGCATGTTTGGGAACTCATACACCTGGTAGAAGTGCAGGGCTTTCTTGAGTTGTTCCCTCCTTTTCATTGGGACAGTGACAAATGTGTTGTCCCTGGCAAAGGTGGCTTCGGTGACCTGCTTCATGCACCTGTCATCTGAAAAATCTGGCAATTGTCACCGTGGTTTGAAATGAGCTAGTAGCTTAAAAGTTCAATGTGGTGGTGACTTTGGGCAGGACTGTCCTTGTGTTATATATAGTATCCAGATCATACTTCAGTGGATGGCACAACACTCACTGTCTCCCTGCTGAATCATAGATGGCAAAGGCAGATTCATCAAAAGCAGAGCGCATGGAATTTGTTGTGGGACCAATTATAATGAAGTTACATAATTTTTGTAAATTCATTAATGAGGCAAGCACTCCTGTGTAGTGCAGCCTTCAAAATAGGTAAAATCATTGCTGCTGTGGAATTGGGAGATCAGCACCGAGTGTGCTGAGGCTATCTGTCTGATTCCACGGACCTCGCACGCTGCCACTGAGGAGTTGCTCCCCAAGCGCAACATCTGGAAATCGGTCCTATGGTTCAGATATGTGTTCTCCAGTCCTAGGAAAATTGCCAGTTTTTACCCTAATTACTTTGCATATTGTACGGAGATTGAGTGAAAAAATCATCAGTTTAAAAAGACTGAAAAAAATAATGCACATGCAAAGCAAAAATTGTACTTCCACATTTGTAGTTTTAAATGTGGATTTCTTCTGCAGGTCACATGAAGTAGAAAAAAATGGTACATTGTGAGAAAGGGGCGAAAACCTGCTATGGGAATGTCGGAGCAGTCAAAGGCCATTTTTCCAGGCATGCTTTTTCCTGATCTCCTTTAATGACATTTTTTACGCAGTTCTGTACATTCTCAAAATTAAATGTCATGTGCCATCCATTTGCTAACCTGCCATTGTCTCAAAATCTCTTTGAAGAATACCATTTTCTTCAGAGCATCCTTCTTCCTCACACAATATTGTACCCTCTGCAAACTTAGGCATTCCGCTTACCTCAAGGTCATTGTAAAATACTACACAAGCAACAAGCATCCCAAGAAAAATACCCTGGAACGCTAATTATCAGAACTGCCCAATTACACCTATTGATAATTGAATCATCCATTTTCTATTGTGCAGTCAATTCATAATCCAGTTATATCATCTTAGAACCCAAGAGATTTCATTTTAGCTAGTCTCCCTTAAGGGACGTCACCAAATATTTTCTGAAAGGCAAGCTATGCAATAGTCATCATCTTATTAGGTGGCGGGAGTCCAATCTTAGCTGTTAGTCGTGTGGTCCCCTCCGTAGCAGAATTTGAAAACCCCTTGAAAAATCACAGTAAGATTTACCTTTTCGACTGATCTCGCATATCTGGTTTGCACATTTTCGTGTAAATTTTCATTGGAAAAAATTGTTTTAGGTTACTAAAATGAATGATCGAGCTAGCCCGTTCGTCCAATTAAATCACGTATTTGGTAAATCAGAATCAATGTGAAGTGCTGTTTTAGAGCGTTATGGCAGATGACAAAGAAAAGAAAATGCGTCAGGTGGTACAAACAACAGAAAAACCTATAAACAGATCTGATGTTTATGAATAGTTTTCAGAGTCTGTAAGTGATTCTTCAGAATTCAAAATAGCATTCCTTCATCTTATGGCCGATTTGGTAGCGATAAATTCTTCGATTAAAAGGTGTTATGCCCACATTTCTAATGTTGTTGGAGATATCAGACCTTTCACGGAATCAATGTGGACAATATTTTTACGTCTTGTAGAGATTTGGGCAGATTTGGCTGGAAATCAGGCTGAAATAGTAAATTCTTTGTGCAAGGTCATAATCTACGGAAAATTCCTACTCCCAAAAACGCCGGTTGATATCGAAAATGCTACCAGCATTTCACCGATTCATCAAAACAGAAACGGAGTTTAGTCGCCAAGAAGCATGAAGCTGCATCCGTTGCAGGGAGGAAGAATGTTTAATTCCTCCGATGTTATTTTTATTATGAAAACTGAACAATAGTCAAACAAACTCGGGCGAATGAATAAGCTTACAATTTCTTGCAGTTTTAAAAATGAAGTCTCACTTTCCATTTGTTCACTAAAATAATATTTTAGTGCTCGGTGACTTGTTCTTTATATTCAGTGTTCCTAATGAGTTTTCCCTTTCTCTCTTTATTTTCAGCAGCCGATACAAGTCCATGCACAGAGAGTGGAGAGCCATCAGAGCCTGCCAAGAAGCAAACAAGAGTGCTGCGTTCTCGTTCTGGACTTGACCAAGCAATTCGATCTTCTCACATTCTCCCCAAAGTCTGCATCATCCGCCATGGCTCAAAGTATACCACAGACTTTAACCATAAGAGACGTCCTGAAGTTCTGGTGCAATGAGAGTTGGTCAACAGTGAGCAATTACTTGAAGCTGTGCATCTCAAGCAAGACCAGAACCTGCTGCCACACATCGAGAACATGCCAGCTGCCATAGGTCTTACACATGCTTCTTTACAAGACAAGAACCGACAGGAGAGTGACTGGAACCACCATATTTTAATACAATAAATGGATTCAATCAATTTCCAGTCATAAGTAGCAGTTGAATATTGTATTTTCTTGCAGATTAGCTGATAACAATTAAGACTGTTTTTTAAACATTACTTGGTCATGGTGGTCAATTTTTAAAAAGCACTACTTGTTTGCCATGTTATCTGCAGCGGGAACTGTGGGTTAATGTGAAACTTTTGAGTATGAAATTGGTTAAAATCTTGATTAGGCATGCGTTGCCTATACTTTTAACAATACTTCATTCCCTGCCATGGAGGGGGCCACAAGAATCAATTTCTGAAGGGCTTTGAGTTGTACGCCCTATAGCCTATATGCAATCTCAAGATCCCCAGTAAATTTCACAAACCTATGAATTTGGATTTATCATCTTGAATTGCTTGCTCTATAATAGATTCCAGAATGGTTTTCTCACTACAGTACTTTGTGGTAATAATAGTTTGGGTCCAACTTATCTATCCATATTTTATTTTTTTTAAACTTTGATGTTTTTAGTACTTGGTTGGCTAAAATAAATGTATATCATATAATCAGAACAAAACAAATTGATCTTCCACTTTTCAGGAAACATCCAGTGCAAAAGAATGAGAGGTGATCTCATTGAAACATATAAGATTTTGAGGGGGCTTGACAGGGTAGATGCTGAGAGGCTGTTTCGCCTGGCTGGAGTGTCTAGAATTAGGGGGCATAGACTCAGGATAAGGGGTCGGACATTTAGGACTGAGATGAGGAGAAATTTCTTCACTCAGAAGGTTGTGAATCTTTGGAATTCTCTACCCCAGAGGGCTGTGGATGCTCACAGTATATTCAAGAATGAGATCGATAGATTTTTGGACTCTGAGGGAATCGAGAGATATGGGAATCAGGCGGGAAAGTGGAGTTGAGGTCGAAGATCAGCCATGATCTTACTGAATGGCGGAGCAGGCCCAAGGAGTCATATGACCTACTCCTGCTCCTATTTCTTAAGTTCTTATGTTCTCAAAGCAGCTCAGTCTAAATCTTAACTCAATCCAAGATACAGAAGTTTAAAACATCTTTAGTACAACTGTACACTAATAGTCATTAATCCCAAGTACCTTACGTGTATGGGAGAACTAAGGAAAGAAAGCAAGAAAGCAAGCAAGAAAGCAAGAAAGGATTTGCATTTATAGAGGACCCTTCACTACCTCAGTAGTAGTTATTAATATCATGCCATTAAGTATGTCATCAACCAATAATAATATCCCTTCAGCAGTCACTGAACTGGAAACTCAGATGAAATTCTACTGGAGTTGGGAAAAAAAGATGCAGCAAACTATGCACTGATTCAGCAAAGTCAGAAGTAAAAATAGTAATAGTAGCAGATGAATAGGTTATGTGTGAGGTCAAGATTGCCCCTTAGAAACCAACTTCAAGTATCAAATAAACAGTGCAGTAAAATGAGACGAGAGGTTCTACAAATTTCCATCAAGCGATCCCATTTCATAGATACAATTCTTAATATAAAATTGTTCCATCACACTCTTGCCAAACCAGAGATGTCAGTCCAAAGAGGTTTTTCACTGAAAGTCAGCTCTCTTTTTTAATCTTAAAAGCATTTCATCTTTTTTGGTCAGAATAATTCAAAATCTTCCCTGAGGCACATATAAGCTGGTTTAAAGTGTTTTTTAACTGAGTTTCTGGAATTTCCATCGACCTTTCTCCTAAAAATCTATGTTATATGCACAGAAATCCATTCACTGCAGACTGAAGGGTTAAGCAGAACCTTCCAAATGGTTTTGACTGCATTCAGAAATACAAACAATAGGATTAAAACGTTGCAATCGATTTCTCATTTCTACATTTGAGTGATGAATAATTTAATTGCCATGTACTGGGTACCACCATTTGCTCCATGTATGAAATGTCTAGTTATTTCTATTACACTAAGTGGGGTTTCAAAACATCTTTCTTTTTCCCCCAAAATTAAATTTTAATTTTTAAAATCAAAAAAAATCTTCAGAATGAAAATTTATATGAAGACAGTGCAATTACATAGAACTTGTGGAAGGTCTCAGCTTGATCAACACAGACCTGTAGGTCCATTTCCAAATCTCTGCTGGTGTTTTTTTTAATTTCAAAAATTGTAAATTCAAAGAATTTCTCCTTTTGGATACACTAGAACCTGTTCCATATTCATTGGGAAAAAACTGTATATCTAACTGATATTGTCATGGCTAATAAAAATGATTAATGGCATGCTACTTTCAGTATAAGGCAACATCTTCTGATGTCAGGAGTTGTACACATCTATTATCACAATTTCTCCTTTTCAACTACAACAACTTGTATTTATATAGCGTCTTTAACGTAGAAAATCTTCCCAAGGTGCTCCACAGTGGCGTAATCAGAAAAAGAAAATCACGTCCACTGAAAAACACACTCAATTGAAAACCTAAGCATTACATATCTATAGTCCAGAGTTCTGGCATCACAGAAATCATCCCCACAAACCACTAATTCTAGTAAGTAGACTGAATTTATTTATTCTTTGATATTATTAAGAAACGGAACCTAGATTTTTCTCAGTGGCAAGATCACCACTAATGTGTGGCGAGTGGGACTTCTGCTTCTCTGACCACTCTAGCACTGGTCCTGTGGCATTTTCAGGTCTGAGCTCCAGGTATTTGAAACATCTAACATTGGGAGCTCACCTTGTTTAAAATGATCTTTCCACATCAAGCAGGGTAAGAGCAGTCAGATACAATGCATTGTACCAGACATGTCTGCCACTTACAACCAACTTCCTCTCACTGATTTAAGTGCTTGAAGAGCTTGATCATCAATGCCATGGTGCCCTTAACAGCCTTCACCTGCAAGTATTCCTTTACATGATTATATATAATCACTCTTACAAAAAGTCTCACATGGAATATTATTGGACCCATTATGGTCTGCATGCAAATACCTGAGTTTTAGTGCACATCATGTGTGACAAACTAATTTGAGTCTTTCATCTTTCTTTTTCTAGGGCAAGGCAGCCCATAATAAGTAGAAGAAATTGCTGACAGGTGGTGGACTCCCAAACCTCAGCCTTCTCACCCTCAAATGAGAGGCAAATATGAGAGCTTTTGAATAGGATACAATAGAGAAAGTTGGAGAGGGGGAAATATGAGGGCAGATGCTAGATGCAGGTTTGCGATAACATCCTGCTTCTCTTACTTCTGAAGGAATCATGAAAATAAAAAAAGATCAGAAGGACGAGGAATTAAAAGGAATAAGCTTGTCAAAAAAAAGTAGTCACGATTGGAGATATAGAAGCATCAACAGCAATGGAGAAACACAAAATAGTAGCTTTAATGGAGACTTAGATTTGGACACAATTGGAAACTTAATGTAACATTTTCAGGAGAGATGGAGATGGGAATAAGAGGTGGGTGGCAGTACCAATAAAGAATCCAACACAGCACTAGAACCAAAGGAGATTCTATGGGGTTACTTTAAGAGAGATTTCATATGGATAGAATTTTTAAAAATAGGAAGGGAAATGGTACAATTGTCAGTGTGCCAGACAGTGGAGATGATAGCGGGGCATTAATGTTGGGTGATTTTAACTAACCCTAGAAGGGTGGAATAAAGGTAATATGTCGTCAGTGCCAGAAATGCTTTATGGAATTTAGTCAACACTCCCTCCTAAAGCAATGTGTTTCTAGTCCAACTAGGAAAGAAAAATTGTTTCATTTAGGTCAGAGAAATGAAAAGGGAGAAATAACTGATGAGAGAATAAGAGAACAATGAGAACAATATGGTTAGCTTCAATGTAAGAACAAGAAAGGGTAATGAAGAGTTAAAGATAAAGGTTCTAGACTGGAAAAAAAGGATCAGGTCCAAATTAACTTGGCAGAAAAGCTACCAAACAATGTACAGATTAGCAGTGGAAAATCTTCAATACAAGATGGATAGAGTACAAAATATATTCTTATAAGTCAAAAGGAGGGATACATCAACGAATAGCGTTCCATGGCTAAATAGAGAAATTAAAATTAAACAAACTTAAAAAAGGACCTATATGATAAAAGTTAGGGTTGACAATACTAAAAAGGAATATAGAAAGTCTGGGGGGGAGGGGGGAGGGGGAGGGGGGGGGGGGGAGGAGAAAAGGGAGATCAGGAGGGTTAAAAGGGAATGTAAAAGAAGGCTAGCAGGTGATATAAACATAGCAAGAGCTTTTTGAAGCATATAAAAAGTAGAAGAATAGTTAGAGAGGTAGGACTACTCAGCGATGGAGGGCCAAGGTAAAGAGAATGTATTAAATAAATATTTGGTCGGTTTTTATAAATGATGGTGGAAGTATAAGGGCAGCAGATGCATGGAAATACCGTCACCTCCACATTCCCCTCTTAAGTCACACACCATCCTGACTTGGACATATATCATCGTTCCTTCATCATTGCTGGGTCAAAATCCTGGAACTCCCTACCTAACAGCACTGTGGGAGTACCTTCACCACATGGACTGCAGCGGTTCTAGAAGTAGGATCATCACCACCTTCTCAAGGGCAACTAGGGACGGGCAATAAATGCTGGACTTACTAGCAACGCCCATATCCCAAAAATGCATTAAAAAGTGAGAATGTACCAGAGGAGGATATGGAACATTGTTAGCAATAACTGTAGAAAAAGAATTAGTTCTGAAAAAAATTAGCAGAACTCAGGGTGGATTAATCACAGCCCTGGTGGCATAAATCCTAGGCTAACGAAAGAACCAGAGAGGAGACTGCAAAGGTTTTGGGCAATTTTTCAATCCACTATAAATATGCAAATTATGTAATTGAACTGGTGAGTAGCCAATGTAACACCTTGTTCAATTACAGAAAAAAAGAGTAAACCAGGTAACTAGAGACCAGTTAGTCTGACATCAGTTGCGGGCAAAAGCTTAGAATCCATAATTCATGATAAAGTTGGCATTTAGAAAGGCAAGGGTGAGTCAAGGACAGCCAGTATAGATGTATCATGTTTGAAGAATTTAACAAGAGTTTTCTTTGAAGAAGAAGGGACTGATTGTATAGATAAAAGGATTGCAGCGAATGTAGTATATAATTTTCAATAGACTTTCGATACGGTGTCTCACAAAAGGCTTGTTTGTTTGTCTTTTTTAATTTGTGCTTGGGCAGCAGGCAATGCTAACCCATCCCTGGTTGCCCTGAGGTGGTGTTGGTGGGCCTTCTCTTGAACCGCCCAGTCTTTGTGGTGACCGTGCTTCCACAATGGTGTTAGATAGGGAATTCCAAGATGTTGACCTCGCAACAATGAACAAATGGCAACATATGTCCAAGTTAGCATGGTGTATGATGCAGAGGGGAACTTGGAGGCGATGTGTGTTCCCACGTTACTGCTTTTGTTATTCTCGATAGTAGAAGTCACAGAGGAAGGAGGTGCTGCTGAAATAATGTTGGTGAGTTGCTGTTGTGCATCCTGTAGAATGTACATACTGCAGCCACAGTGATGGAAAGGATGAATATTGACTCCAGTGGTAGTGGCACCAATCAAGTGAACTGCTCTATCCTGGATGGTGTTGCGCTTATTGAATGTTGTTGTGGCTGCACCAATCCAGGAGAGTGGTGAGTATTTCATCACACTCCTGACATGAGCCTTATAAATGTGGCTTTGAGGGGTTAGGTAAGCCGCTCATCGCAGAGTACGCAGTCTCTGCCCTACTCTTGTAGCCACGTTGTTGATATGGCTGATTCAGTTCATCTTCTGTTCAATGGTGATCCCCAAGATATTGATGATGGGGGACATGGTGATGGTGGTGATGCCACTGAAGGTGAGATAGGGAGATGGCTGGGCTTTCTCTTGTCTGGAATTTATGTGCCTGAATGTTAACTGGCACTTGTCAATTCAAGCCTGAATGTTTTCTAGGTTTGGGCTTGGGCTGCTTCATTATTGGAGGAGTTGTGAATGGAGCTGAATACTGTGGAATTGTCAGAGAACAGTCCCACTCCTGACCTTGTAATGGAGAGACGGTCATTGATGAAGTAGATGAAGATGCGGGCCAAGGACAATGACTGGCCTCTGACAACCACAACCATCTTCCTTTGCATCAGTTATGATTCTAGCCACTAGAGGGTTTTCCCTTTGACCCCCAGTGAGTTCAGTTTTGCTAGGGCTCCTTGGTGCCATACTGAGTTAAATGTGGCCTTGATGTTGAGGGCAGCTATTCTCACTCTGCCACTGAGCTCTTGCTTCCATGTCTGGATCAAGGCTGTGATGAGGTCAGGAGCTGAGCGATTCTGGTGGAATGCAAACCAAGTGTCGGTGAGCAGGTTATTGGTGAGTAGGTGTTGCCTGATGGCACTGTTGATTAATCCTTCAATCACTTTACTGATGATTGGGAAGAGGCTGATTAAATGGTAATTGGCCAAGTTAGATTTATCTTGTTTTTGTGGATTGGACATACCTGGCATATCGTTTGAGGAATTTTAGCAACATGGATGGAAAATTTGTTGACAGACAAAGAAACAAAGTGAGGTTAAATGGGTGTTGCTCAGATTGGAGAAAGGTTGGAAGTGATGTATCGCAGGGGTCAGTGCTAGGTCCACTTATGTTACATATTGAATTTGGAGTTCGGCATAGGAAACACAATCTCAAAATTTGCTGATGACACTAAAGTAGGAGCTTTGGCAAATAGTGTGCAGGACTGTAAAAAACTGCAGGAGGAGGAGAGACACAAGTTGGCAGAATGGGAAGACAGGTGGTAGAAGCAATTTAATATGAATAAGTGTGAAGTAACACATTTTTGAGAGGAAAAACAAGGAATGGGATTATACACGCAATGAAAAGATGTTAAAGAAGATAGATGAGCTGAGAGAGCTGTCAAGCACGTAATTCCCTTAAAGTGCGTGCACAGGTTCATAAAGCTATAAAAAAGACCAACAGCATTTTGCGTTTTATAAACATGGGCACAGCATACACGTGTATAGGACTGTACATTTGTACAAACATTGCTTAGGCCATAAAGTACTGTGTGCAGTTTTGGGTGCCCTATTATAGAAAGGACATTAAAGCTATGGAGAGCAAACAGTATGATGTCATGGATGAGAAACTACAGTTATGAGGAGAGGGAGTCCAGAACAAGGCGGCATAACCTTAAAATTAGAGCTACGCCATTCAGGGGTGATGCCAGAAAGCACTTCTTCACACAAAGGGTAGTGGAAATCTGGAACACTCTCTCCAAAAGCTGTTGAGGCTAGGTTAATTGAAAATTTCAAAACTGAAATTGATAGATTTTTGTTACGCAAGGGTATTAAGGGTTACAGAATCATATCGGGTAGATGGAGTTAAGATATAGATCAGCCAAGATCTAAATGAATGGTGGAACAGGCTCGAGGGGCTGAATGGTCTACTCCTGTTCCTATCTTAGGACTGTTTCATCTTAGCTTTAGCTGCTCTAGTGGAGATTTAATAAGAGGTTTTTAAAATTATGAACAGTTTTGATTGAGTGAAAAGGGAAAGACTATTTCCTTTGGTTTGGGAGACAATGACAAGGTGCTTATCAATTTTAAACAGCAACTAAAAGTGAGAGGGTGAGGTTAGGAAAAATGTCTTTACTCGGAATGCTGTTGGAGCATGGAATGCTTTGTCACAGGAAATGGTTCCATCTTTTAAGGGAAAATTGGACAAATATTTGAAGCAGAGGAAAATACAGTGCTATGAGAATAACACGGAGTAGTGGGATTAGTTTTGAATTGCTCTAGCTTTTTTTTTGCTTCCCTATCTGCCCTCTTCTGCTTCTCTTCATGACTTATTCTTTTCTTTGAGGTGGAAGATGGTGGGTGACATGGCGTGGTATGGCAGGAAATCAACAGCTGCTGACTGCATTTCTGGTTGGTTGTAGGGAAAATATGACACCCAACAGCTCCCCTCCCAACCCTTGCCCTAATCACTCATATTTCCCCCAACACCTTCACTCCCATCATTACCCCTACCACTTTCCCTTGAACTACTTGGTCAACCCCTACATCCTCTCTTCCCCTCTGCTCCATGGTCACTCACCTCGCGTTTAACCCTCCAGCTACTCCCCCCAAAGTTGGGTGGTGAGAGGCCAGAGGCCCCTGACTCTCAAGCTGTTTCCCTGCTTTCCTCCCTTCTATATTTGTTTCTCTCAAAAAGGTTTTGTTTGCTTCCAAAGTTAAATTTACTTTAATCAAATTAAACTAAGGAAAGAATATCTATTTGCATCTATCTGCTTCTCACTATGACTCACAGATGTTAGAAATTAGAAAATCTGCCTTGCAAGTGTAAGCAGTTAGCATTTACCTTTTCTAATACTCAACGAACAGGTGAGATATCAGTTGGCTTCAAAATTCAACTAGTGTTTTTTTTTTTTTGAGTCCTCTCGTCTTGTCTCCCTCTCACATCCTCCCTGACACTCCCTGGCCCCAGTCTCTCTTCCGCTCAATATAACAAACTTTCTAAAGTTTATAGAACACAAAACAAAGGCCATAACAGATGTTTAGTCAGTATGCTACAAATCATTTTCCTCCCTCTCTCTAAAAATACTGAATATAAATTTGCTTTTGAAACATATTTGAAAAAAAACTAAGCAGCAAGTGCTGGAATCTATAGAAAAAACAGCTGACTGAACAGTACTGATACATCCTGGGAAATTTGTTACATTGTGCAGGCTCAAACTGCACATTCTAAATTCAGCTCACAGCATCACAACTCTGGGCAAAACTATCTAGTCCAAGCCCATGCTTTTGGAAGAGGCTTAGGTTTTCAAGTAAAACTTTAATGAAGGCATTCGAAATCACAAAAGATAATTATAAAAATGCAAGCAAGGTTAAACAGCGCTAGAGTTGTAGTATAAATACAGTACTACATAAGGGGGAATACCTCTTAAAATTAGATGCATTTGAGGCGGGACCTGTAACTCATTGAAAGCTTCATCAGGCTGGCCTGCTCGTGGAAATATTTTCCAAACCCACCCAATAAATACCCTCGGCTCTTCGTGTGAGGCCACTATTAATAACTCAACAAGCAAACATACATACTATAGAGTACAGTGACTAATATATCACTCATTTTCTTCCACACATGTCCTAACCTACAGCACAGACACTGTGGTGGGTATTTATAGAAGTAATTTCCCTGCTTTTTACCAAAAAAGACCCCAACCATTTTAATCAAACATTAAAAAGTACAAATGTAATGATCTTGCAATATTACCTTGAGTCTGAGCCAAATGAAGAAGCTTGGAAGTGACGTAACGGGCATTGTCCACATCCTGCAATGCCGACTCAGAATTGATCTTCTCCAGCTGGGCTAGTAGACTAAGGATACGGGAGTTCCTGGGGGCAATGCAAAAATAATTAGATGTAAAATATTTAATTGGATCCTACCAAAAAATATATATACTATCTTCTTAGATTTGCACTCTATAGACCTCAAAGTTCGTTCACATAGAATTTCAGCTGTCTCTTTTACACAAGTACATTCAAAAATTAAAGATCTATACAAGCAGAAATTAATTATGGTAACTCCCAAAAAACCATTGAAAAGATTTACAATTTTGTAACGCTGCATTATTTAGTTGCTACCAGTAGATGTTGTTACACATTTACGAAGTTTGCTATCAGTTTTCAGTAGCAGAATTCATGCACAACACTAAGTGCCCTGGGTTCTCTTTCCCTTGATAGCCATAGGGGTTATACTTCAGAACCTATTTGGCTTCCATGCTTATAAAACACAGCATTTATCTGCAATTGTTACTGTACATCTCATCATGTCCTGTGCTGCTGTCCTCCATTTATGGACAATATTGCTTTTATCCAATTACTCAGTAATCAGTGTCCAGTTGTTTCTTAACATGTAGCAGATAACTGGACAAGGATAATCCAGCTATCATACTTCTGTGGAAAAATAATTAACACCAATGGAAATGAAAACCATATTTCCACTATTGTGACATCACAAAGACAAAATACATCACAAAGCTCCTTCAGCCGATAGCTTTGGGCTACACATATCAAAATAATCATTTCAGTTTGTTTCCTTAAATCTACTGTACATTATAAATAAAATGGTTCATGACCAACCGTAAAAACCACCACTCATGATCCTTGTGTGGTATCCTGGAGTTTTTCTTATTATCTGGGAATCAGGAAAATGTTTCAGAGCCTTTTTACTTGCCATATTCACCTTGGTCAGCAGATTAAATAAATTAGGGAGAGTTCACGGGAGTGCAAACATTATATAGCCACTGAACGAGTTCAGCTTAATGAGCCAAATGGCTTTTTCTTCCTCCATAGAAGTCTCTGTTCATGTGGGATTGTCAACATGCCTCACAAGCGGCTATGTCATAGTCTCCATAAAATGGGCTTCTTTTTAAATTATAACAGCAAGATCATTGCATTTTAAAAACCTGTTAAGAATATTTCAAATTTCTTGGATTTGTAACCCCCGGAGTTCCTAACTTGCATATTATTTCTTGATTCAGCGTAAATTGGTTTGTCAGGAATTCTATACAAATTAGACGGCTTGCTAGTGGGCTTCATCTGTCCAGACGTTAGAAAAATTTAATTCCATACATTTTTACAGCAGCACTTTCACAGATGCACATCTGTGACACCAATAGCCTTCCACATGCCAACTGTTACATAGGAGCTAATTATTGGTTGAGACTGACCAATCCATCTCAGATTTATTAATGTCTACACAAGTACCAGGCAGTGTTTTAATCTAGATTCTAGCAGGCTAATTAAACACAAATCTGTAAATCACTACAGTAGAACCAAATTTATATCAAAACTTCTTCCCTGGTTAGTAGGAAAGTTCAGACTTTGCCAAGATAAGCCCCAGATAAAAATAAACAAAAAGTCACTGTGCTTAGAATTTATATTGGCATATTTGGTCTGCATTCATGGCTCAGCTTTGCTTAAAAGGATTAGAGAACTGTTGTTCGCATTGTCACTACTAGATGGAGCTGGAAGCAGTGATCAGATAATTATATTTCCCTTGGTATGGAGTTATAGCCAGAGGGAAAACAAGATCATTAGAGGGCACTGCTGTCTGTACATTATACAACATTCACAGAATGAGGCACTGCTGCAGATTGTTTACAAAATGTTTGGCTCAGATTCCAATAAAGTTTGTATCACAGAATAACGTGTGAATTGATTTTTCATCACTCCTTAACAAAAAAAAAGATTCAGACTTGATAATGAACACAGAACCAGAAGATTGTTCTGAGCGCAGAGATCCTAGTCAGACTGCTCTGGAGTGAAGCACTGCGCAAAAAGTAGGCGTGTGCATGTAAAATGATGTACTGTCTTTTTTTTAAGAAAACATTACTTCAAAAATACTTCATTGGCTGTAAAGAGCTTTGGGACGTCCTGCAGTCGTGAAAGGTGCTATATAAATACAAGTCTTTCTTTTAAAAATAAAATACAAACACATTTACATTAAATTATTCAGGAAACTTTTAAAAAGAAAATTTCAATGAGTTGAAAACGGTGGTGGAAATAGTAGCACAGACACAGGAAATCACAACAAATTATTAATATTTTCCTAGAATTTGTTCCAATAAGTTTGCTGAAGCAGGTTAAAAATCATTAATTCCAAATAAGAAAACAAACCTAATGGAGGCCATTATTTTTGACTTAAAAATAGAATCTATCGCAGTGAAAGTAAGAGTTACATTATCGTATCTCAAAGTGATATGCTATGTTATATCCTAGAGTCTTCTCTACCCTTTCTCAATCTAGATTTTTTTGAATCTCAGATCTTAGATCACTCTCTGTGGTGAATCTCAACTCTCTGGGCCTTTGAGAGTTTTCACTAGTCCAACAATTAGGCACATTTTTGGTAATGCACCCAAGACAACGAACAAAAAAAATCCTAATTGGTTAGTTATTTTTAAACTACTGGAATTATCCTTTCACCTCCACAAGATCTATCACCAATCTTCCATAATTGATAGACCATCACATCAGACCTCATTTTAATTTTAACCTATTACGCAAATTTATTAGAGAATGTACAAATATGTATTTATGAATTATTAAAAACTGTACATCCCGCCACCTGTCAACATTGTTTGTGGACTTCAGTGTAAATTGCGTCCACACCCCCTCCCATTATGTTTGTAATTGCTTGTGGCGCCTGTAGATGGTGGTCGAATAGTGTTTTCTCATTTACAGCATCAACCCTTTGTCATGCTGTGCAATTGCCAATTAAAAGCTTTCCCATCAAAAAGCTGAATTTGAATCTGCCTACAGTTCCAGACTCTGACCACCAGGTGGTTCTTCAACAATTCTGCTTTCTCAAAGTCCTCTGCCGCAGAAATCTTAGTAAAGGTGACTTTTAAGTCTTTTGCACATTTTGACCCTTCCCTGGAATCTGAGAATCTTAAATTTTATTTTTAATTTTGTCACAATGTCTCCCAGTATCCAATTCCTAGCCCGAAATAAACTCCCCATGATCCATCCAAATCATGCTCTCCCACTGGGCCCCGGTGGCTTTATTCCTGTACCTGGCCTGAAGCTCACTGTATTAATACCTTGCTCAGAAATTAGCCCCACAAGCTCTCACTGAATGTATAATAAAGTCTCTGGTATTTTCCCTGATAAATGGCCCATTTGCTCCATGCAATTATCATGGCCCAGCAAGGAGTTAGATCCTGGTCCAATGCCTCTGCCTGGCCAACGTGTGTCCAACCTGGTGCCATAGTCGCACGTCCCACCACCCCACCCCCCCCCCACCCCACCTGGCCCAAGGTGTTTCAATAGACGAAGACAGCTATGCAAAACTTTCTCTTCAAAACTTTAAGCCCTTTTGAAGTAGTATGAGACACAGGTGAGTGTATATATTTTTGTTTGCAAGGGCACATTAATCTCAAGAAGTCTGCTGTGGATAAACTATGAAGCCACACTAAGCCTGTTCCCACCCACTATTAGCAAGCAAGCTTCAGAACAGGGTTGTAAAATTGCCTGCCCTTCCACTGTTTCTGCGGTTGTTCACTTCCCTCCCACTGCTCAGTTTCCCCAGTTCCCCACACTTCCCAATCCCATCCCTATTCCTATCCCCCTTCCCTTCCAGAAGCAATGCACATAAATTTCAATATAATGGGCAGGTACAAGCGTCAAAGATAATTTACATTATTGTGTTGGTGTTTGTAGAAGTGTTTTACAGAGCAATTTGAAAAATATTCTTCATCTCTTCCCTCCGTCACCCATTGCTAAAACATAGCAAACAGAACCATCAATATTAAAGTTAATTACAATTCATGGTGGTTTTTAAAAGGAGTGCCCCATTCAAATATTTACCTACCAAGTCAACATATGTAAAGTGTTGCTAAATCAAATTTTATGGTAACATATTACCTCATGGCCAAATTCTGCAGCAAGTCCAACTAAATTCTGGGACCTGAGAACATCAATTCTGAGGTAAGTTTGTGCAAGGTTGGGGATGATCTCAATGTGATATTTTTTTTAAATATATAAAAAACATTATATTTATTTAGAAAAATCAGGTATTTAAACAGTTAAAAACCAGCTCACAATGCTCAGGCTTAGATTCTTCAAATTTCGCAAAGTGTATCTCCATAAATACTAAATTGTCATGCTGCTACTTGTATCAAATGATAAAACTGAATTTCACTATTACATTTTAGGATGAATAAAATCCAATTACCGTCACAGGAATTTTTGCACTTTTTATGTTTTGTGCAGTCATATTTTAATTAAGTGCATTTTGTTATATTACTGTTTTCACTACATTGCATGTGATTATATATTTTTCAGTGATTATATATTTTTCTAAGCCAATGCTTGATATTTCTACATTTTAAAATATTATTAACTTTATATTCATTGTATTGCTAATACATTGATTATAATTTATATAATTGTATCAGTTTCACTTTGCTAAATACCAGAGATCTTCGGTGTGGTGACTGTTAGCCATTAACTGCAATCCATTCTTCAGAAAACAGGTCTCTGTAGCTCTCTCAAATATGGAGATTGCAGCAGCTCATAATCTGAAATGGTAGGCTTGAAATATTTATTCCTATCCCTTATTAACTTATTTTCCAAAAAGGCACCACAAACCGTAATAGACAACTAATAGTTAAAATACTATTGCTCAGGACATAAGAGGCTTTAGAAGAAAGTGTGATCAGCCATAAATGGTAACTATCCCCAGTCTGAGCAACTGAATTGCTACATCAATTCCATTAATGTTCCCAATAACAGAGAACAATGTGCCTGCTTAAATCACATGTATATAGACAGCTATTGAGAAGCACGAGTATCTACTGGACACACACACAAAAATCAACTATTGCTAAATCATCATTTTGGTTATCACTACAAGAGGATAGGTGATCCTAACTGCTCTGGACTACACTATGTTCGTCCACATATGCACCTTTAGTCGCCGATAACTTTCTACGCAAATGGCCACAGTATAGTAACCGTACAGCCACTCTCTTATACAATTTGCAGATGACACAAAACTTGGAAGGATAGTAAACAGTAAGAAGGATAGTGATAGACTTCGAGAGGACATAGACAGGCTGGTGGAATGGACGGACACATGGCAGATGACATTTAATGCAGAGAAGTGCAAAGTGATACATTTTAGGAGGAAGAATGAGGAGAGGCAATTTAAACTAAATGGTACAATTCTAAATGGGGCGCAGGAATAGAGAGACCTGGGGGTATATGTGGACAAATCTTTGAAGCTTGAGAAAGTGGTTAAAAAAAGCATACGGGATCCTGGACTTTATAAATAGAGGCATAGAGTACAAAAGCAAGGAAGTCATGTTGAACCTTTATACAACACTGGTTCGGCCACAACTGGAGTATTGTGTCCAATTCTGGGCACCGCACTTTAGGAAGGATGTAATGGCCTTAGTGTGAGTGCAGTAAAGATTTACTAGAATGGTTCCAGGGATGAGGGACTTTAGTTACATGGATAGACTGGAGAAGCTGGGTTTGTCCTCCTTAAAGCAGAGAAAGTTCGATAGAAGTGTTCAAAATCATGAAAGGTTTAGATAAAGTAAATAAAGAGAAACTGTTCCCATTGGCAGAAGGGTTGAGAACCAGAGGACACAGATTTAAGGTGACTGGCAAAAGAACCAAAGGCGACACGAGGGAATACTTTTTTATGCAGCGAGTAGTTATAATCTGGAATGCGCTGCCTGAAAGGGTGATGGAAGCAGATTCAATCGTGGCTTTCAAAAAGGAATTGGATAAATACTTGAAGGGAAAAAAATCTGTAGGGCTACGGGGAAAGAGTGGGGGAATGGGACTCACTGGATTATTCTTACAAAGAGCCGGCACATGCTCGATGGGCCAAATGGCCTCCTTCTGTGCTGTAACCATTCTATGATTCTACTTTATCTCCACAAATACATATGTATTCAAGCTCTCCAGCACACCACATTCAGAGTCTCTTTTTAATGATGATACTGCAATGACATTAAATTCTTGCATCATTGGACAACATTTTTATGCATGTGAGTTGTTTCGCAATATAAAAAAAAGTTGCTGCCTGTTTTGCAAAAGGCAGGGACAAAAGCAGATGAAATTAGCACTCAATTCTGAAACCAGTTTAATAAACTGAGACTCACCATACAATAAGAATAATACTTCATTTAGTGTGACCCAAGTCACATTGTTGGCTGTAAACAATACCCAAGTCCTGTATATTTAACAAAAATCACCAATTCACCAGCTCATTCCCACTACTTCACAAAATCTTTTTGTCTATGCAGACAACAGTTTTTTCAAAACTTTATTTTAAACTTATTTCAAAAGGTACGTGTGGGAGGATGTCATGGCTGCAGTCACGTCAAGATGGTAAAAACATCCCACTGGATGTCAGATTTACTGGATGAAATAGACAACTCACAAAACCATAGAGGTTTATAGCACAGGAGGAGTCTACTGAGCCCATTGCGTCTGAAAACTTTTTGATAGTGCAACCTGAAACTAATCCCACTACCCCGCTCTTTCCCCACAACCTTCTATCTTCCTCTGTTTCAAATATTTATCCAATTTTCACATAAAAGATGCAATGGTGTTTGCCTCAACCACTCCCTGTAGCAAAGCATTTCATGCTCTAACCGCCCTCTGCATAAAGAAATGTCTCCTAACCTCTCCCCTCACTCTTAGCCACAATTTTAAAATCGACAGCCACTTGTCACCGATTCCCCGACCAGAGGAAATTGTCTTTCTGTATTCACCATCAAAACCATCCTCTCCACCGAGTGCACTGCAACCACCTCAAAATAGATTGTCCCTATTTCAACTTCTCTCAAAAATCACAAACTTAATTAACTTAGTTAATAACAGCATTGTGCTGACCGGATACCTTCTGTGAATGGGGTCTGATTAGCAAAAATATACAGAGTTCATGCATCCAAATCAATGTGAATACTTTATCATTTCTACATTCAATTCCATGTGCCATTCTTCAAATTGGTCAGTTTAATCTGTCCAGCTGGCTGTTAAATATATTTCTCAATAATTAGGGTTGAATAACTATTAATGGTAATGCATTATCTGAGTGAGTAAACAATTAGCAGGTTCAATGAGACTCTTGGAACACCAAATATCGAACACTTTCCAATTCGCATCATGGAAAGACCAGGAAAAAGCTTTGAGATACAATGGTATTCAATATCAAAAGAGAAAATCCTACGTTACTGTGACCTTTTCAAAAACTATGCTATGAGCGCCACACAGCTCATGCATGTAGTCCCTCCTTGCTTTCCGGAACAGGTTCCAGTCCTCTCAAGATACCAAGAGTCTGAAACCCTCTACGAATACACCAGAGAACCAAAAAAATTCACCTGGCTGAATGCAATCTACTTACTAACCCGAGGAAGGTCAGGTTCATGCTATTGGGTAGACTGGATGGGTTCAATGCACTCGAATGTTATAGCATCACAGCATGCACTCTATTATGGACACGGAGTAAAACCAAATTTACTTTTCGCAAACACAAAACTGGAAGCAAGACCATGCAACAATCACCACCTCGAACTAAATAAAGATGCAAAATAAAGCTTCCCCCCTTCTGTATGTATGTATGTATGTACTCCAATTTTTTTTTTTTAAGTGATTAATTTCATCTTTCTCATGTTTTTGGTTTCCATCAGTACTTCTGTTTCTTAAATTACATTCAATGCATTTAGATTCCTAAAGCAGAAAGGAACATACATTCATATATATCACAAAATTGAAGAAGTGATAAGAATACATGCAAAGTCCCACTGCCTTCCCTAACTGTTACAACTGGGAAGCTCCTGGAAAAAGTCCTAAATTGGAGCCACTATTAAACCACTGTGGTATCTGTAATGGTGACATGAAGGACTAAGATTAGATTTGTTGAATAAATCATTCAAGCTTGGAAGCCTGTCCTTGCAAAGTTCTCAAAGCACAAAAATACAGCTAAAGAACATGAATTAGAGGCTGAATTTTAGAATGTTAACAGTGCTATACTACTGCACATAGCAGAGACATAAAGAGATCGTCCTGTCTCAAATAACATTACGACATCTGCTCATGACAATTTATGGGGGCTTATAAACATTCGAACCATGATTTTATTTGTATTTTCTTGTTAAATCCTTGTTTAGCATAACTTCCAGGAAAAAAATATAAGGATCAACTTTCCAATAAACTGGAATCAGGATTGAGAAAACATTCAAAACAAAATTGGAGAGTTAGAATCATTTATAATTATGAAGGAGTATGATATAGTAGCTACAAGGAAGATATGGCTTAAGTTTGGACAGGACTGGGAACTTAATATTCCTGGTTATAACATCTCAAGATGGATAGGGAAGGAAAAAAGGGGGTGGCGTGGCAGAGTTAGTAAAGGATTCGTTCACAGGCTAGAATGTAAAAATCCTAGGGGTTGGGTTAAGATAGAATGTACATGGATAAGAGTTAACAAAAAGGAAGAGAAATGGTACAACTGTCAGTGTGCATTACAAACCACCAAACAGTGGAGATGAGATAGAGATTGAGATCACAGACAGAGAGATATGCAAGAATAACATGACAATAATATTATGTGATGTAATTATTCTGATATATACTGGAAAAAAAGATGATGCATATGCTTTTTAGAAAACATCCAGGACTGCTTCCTAAAGCAGTATGTTTCGAGTCCAACATGGAAAGAAGCATTACATGATTTACTTTTGATACGAATAGGAGAACAATTGGGAAATAGTAAACACAGCATAATTAGGTTCAACATAAGCCCTGAACCCGCATCTCTCTAGTTTCTCTCCCATCCCTCTTGCTCTCTCTGAGCTCATCTCATCGATGAGACCCGCTCTCTTAACCCTATTCCCACTAAACTGACAACCACCCTACTTCCCCTTTTGACCCCCAGGGCTAGCTGACATTGTTAATGTTTTCCTCTCTCTTTCAAAATCGCCATCATGCTAATCCTCAAAAAACCCAGGTTTGATCCCTCTGGCCTTGCAAACTACCTCTCCATCTCCAATTGCCTTTTCCTCTCCAAAGTCCATGAATGTGTTGTCATCTCCCAAATCTGTGCCAACTTTCCTGCAACTCTCTGTTTGAATCTCTCCAATCAGGCTTCCACCTCTACCACAGCACCGAAATGATCCTAACCAATGTCAAAAATGGCATTGCGAGACTGTAACCATGGTACATTATCCCTTCTCGTCGTCTCTACAGCCTTTGACGCAGTCAAACTCACTCTTTCACCAATAACTTTCCAATGTTGCCCAGCTTAATGGGGCTGCCCTCACTTTGTTCCACTCTTGCTTATTGGATCATAGCCACAGCATCTCCAGCAATGGCTTTTCTTCCCACTTCCGCACCATTACATCCAGAGTCGCCCAAGGATCCATCTTCAGCCGCTTTCTTCCTGATCTAAATGCTGTACTTTGGTGAAATCATCGGCAGACAGAGTCAGCTCCCACACGTTCATTGAAGACAGTCAGATATATCTCTCCACCACCTTTCTCAACTCTTCTGCTGCCTTATAGACTGCTTGTCCAACATCCAGTCTTGGATGAGTAACAATTTCCTTCATCTAAACATTGGGAAGACCAAAGCCATTGTCTTCAGCCCCCACCACAAATTCCATACTCTTACTATAGATTCCATCCCACTCCCCGGCCACTGTCTTAAGTTGAACCAGACTCTTCTCGATTTAATCTCAAGCTGAGCTTCTGACCCCATAGCCTATCCATCAAAGACCACCTACTTCCACCTCTGTAACATCACCCACCTCCGACCCTACCTAAGCCCATCTTCTGCTGAAGCCCTCTGTTTTTGTCACCTCCAAACTAGACAATTCTAGTGTTCTCCTGGCTGGCCTCCCATCCTCCACCCTGCATAACTTCAGCTCATTGAACACTCTTCTGCCCATATCCTATCCCGCACCAGGTTCTGCTCACTTATCACCCCTGTCCTCAATGACCTACATTGGCTCCCAGTCCCCAAAAGTCTCAAATTCAAAATTCTCATACTCGTGTTTAAATGCAGTCATGGCCTCACCACTCCGTATCTTTCTAACCTTCTCCAGTCCTACAAAACGCCCCTCTTGTCCATCCCTCGCGCCCTTCGCTCAACCATTTTCAGTCATGTCATCAGCCACCTAGGCCCCAAGCTCTGGAACTCCCTCTCCAAATGCTTCTACCTCTCCACTTTCCTCTCCTCTCTCACCGAGCTTTTAGTCACCCTTCCTAATATCTTTTTCTCTGGATCGGCGTCCAAATTTTTCAATTACAACTCTGTGAAATGTCTTGGGACATTTTTCTATGTTAAATATGCTACATAAACGCCAGTTGTTGTTATATTCCGATAAGATGAAAAGGGAGCAATCAAAAAAGAGATTTCAGTGGATAAAGAGAGATTAAAACTGAATGGAAACTTAAAGGGAGACAAATAAAAAATTATGGCTAATGACAATCATGAGGAATACAGAAAAGGTAATGAGGAACTAAGAAGGGAGATTACAAGGGCTATTAGAGAATATGAAGACGAGCAGATGATATAAAAGCAAATAGTAAGGGATTTTAAAAGCATTGTTAAAGAGAGCATAGAACCAGTCAAGAATGAAAGAGGGAGCCTAATTATGGAGGCTGAATCTATGGCAGAGATATTAAATGCTTTGCATTGGTTTTTACAAATGGTGGTGCAAGTGAGAATGTAGGTGTACTAGAGGAGGATATAGAAACACAGAAAGTAGGAGCACGGGTAGGCCATTTGGCCCTTCGAGCCTGCTCCACCATTCAATATGATCATGGCTGAATCTCTATCTCAATATCATATTCCCACTCTCGCCCCGTACCCCTTGATGCCTTTTGTGTCTAGAAATCTATCTATCTCCTTCTTAAATATATTCAGTGACTTGGCCTCCACAGCCTTCTGTGATAGAGAATTCCACAGGTTCACCACCCTCTGAGTGAAGAAATTTCTCCTCAACTCAGTCCTAAATGTCCTACCCTGTATCCTGAGACTGTGACCCCTCATTCTAGACCCCCCAGTCAGGGAAAACATCCTCCCTGCATCCAGTCTGTCTAGCCCTGTCAGAATTTTATATGTTTCAATGAGGTCCCCTCTCATTCTTCTAAATTCTAGTGAAGACAGGCCTAGTCGACCCAATTTCTCCTCATATGACAGTCTTGCCATCCCAGGAATCAGTCTGGTGAACCTTCGCTGCGCTCCCTCTATGGCAAGTATATCCTTTTTTAGGTAAGGAGATCAAAACTGCACACAATACTCCAGGTATGGTCTCACCAAGGCCCTGTATAACTGCAGTAAGACATCCTTACTCCTGTACTCTTACAATGAAGGCCTAACTGCGAGCTGCACCTGCATAGCCATACTAACAGAATCATACCTTTCAGCCAATGTCCCAGACTCTTCCATCACCATCCCTGGGTATGTCCTGTCCCACCGGCAGGACAGACCCACCAGAGGTGGCAGTACAGTGAAAAACAGTTAGGAGGGAGTGGCCCTGGGAGTCCTCAACATTGACTCTGGACCCCATGAAATCTCATGGCATCAGGTCAAACATGGGCAAGGAAACCTCCTGCTGATTACCACCAACCGTCCTCCCTCAGCTGATGAATCAGTCCTCCTCCATGTTGAGCACCACTTGAAGGAAGCACTGAGGGTAGAAAGGGCACAAAATGTACTTTGGGTGGGGGACTTCAATGTCCATCACCAAGAGTGGCTCGGTAGCACCACTAATGACCGAGCTGGCCGAGTCCTGAAGGACATAGCTGCCAGACTGGGCCTGCGGCAGGTGGTGAGAGAACCAACACGAGGGAAAAACTTACTTGACCTTGTCCTCACCAATCTACCTGTCGCAAATGCATCTGTCCATGACAGTATTGGTGGGAGTGACCACCGCACAGTCCTCGTGGAGATGAAGTCCCGTCTTCGCACTGAGGACACCATCCAATGTGTTGTGTGGCACTACCACCGTGCTAAATGGGATAAATTCAGAACAGATCTAGCAGCACAAAACTGGGCATCCATGAGGCACTGTGGGCCATCAGCAGCAGCAGAATTGTATTCCAGCACAATCTGTAACCTCATGGCCCGGCATATTCCTCACTCTACCATTACCAACAAGCCAGGGGGGTCAACCCTGGTTCAATGAGAAGTGTAGAAGAGCATGCCAGGAGCAGCACCAGGCGTACCTAAAAATGAGGTGCCAACCTGGTGAAGCTACAATTCAGGACTACATGCATGCTAAACAGCGGAAGCAACATGCTATAGACAGAGCTAAGCGATTCCACAACCAACGGATCAGATCAAAGCTCTGCAGTCCTGCCACATCCAGTCGTGAATGGTGGTGGACAATTAAACAACTAACGGGAGGAGGAGGCTCTGCAAACATCCCCATCCTCAATAATGGCGGAGTCCAGCACGTGAGCGCAAAAGACAAGGCTGAAGCGTTTGCAACCATCTTCAGCCAGAAGTGCCGAGTGGATGAACCATCTCGGCCTCCTCCCAATATCCCTACCATCACAGAAGCCAGTCTTCAGCCAATTCGATTCACTCCACGTGATATCAAGAAACAGCTGAGTGCACTGGATACAGCAAAGGCTATGGGCCCCGACAACATCCTGGCTGTAGTGCTGAAGACTTGTGCTCCAGAACTAGCTATGCCTCGAGCCAAGCTGTTCCAGTACAGCTACAACACTGGCATCTACCCGACAATGTGGAAAATTGCCCAGGTATGTCCTGTCCACAAAAAGCAGGACAAATCCAATCCAGTCAATTACCGGCCCATCAGTCTACTCTCAATCATCAGCAAAGTGACGGAAGGTGTCGTCGACAGTGCTATCAAGCGGCACTTACTCACCAATAACCTGCTCACCGATGCTCAGTTTGGGTTCTGCCAGGACCACTCGGCTCCAGACCTCATTACAGCCTTGGTCCAAAAATGGACAAAAGAGCTGAATTCTAGAGGTGAGGTGAGAGTGACTGCCCTAAGGCAGCATTTGACAGAGTGTGGCACCAAGGATCCCTAGTAAAATTGAAGTCAATGGGAATCAGGGCGAAAACTCTCCAGTGGCTGGAGTCATACCTAGCACAAAGGAAGATGGTAGTGGTTGTTGGAGGCCAATCATCTCAGCCCCAGGGCATTGCTGCAGGAGTTCCTCAGGGCAGTGTCCTCGGCCCAACCATCTTCAGCTGCTTCATCAATGACCTTCCCTCCATCATAAGGTCAGAAATGGGGATGTTCGCTGATCATTGCACAGTGTTCAGTTCCATTCGCAACCCCTCAAATAATGAAGCAGTCCGAGCGATATATTTCCAAGTCGGGATGGTGTGTGATTTGGAGGGGAACGTGCAGGTGGTGGTGTTCCCATGTACCTGCTGCTCTTGTCCTTCTAGGTGGTAGAGGTCGCGGGTTTGGGAGGAACTGTCGAAGAAGCCTTGGCGAGTTGCTGCAGTGCATCCTGTGGATGGTACACACCGCAACCACAGTGCGTCGGTGGTGAAGGGAGTGAATGTTTAGGGTGGTGGATGGGGTGCCAATCAAGCGGGCTGCTTTGTCCTGGATGGTGTCAAGCTTCTTGAGTGTTGTTGGAGCTACACTCATCCAGGCAAGTGGAGAGTATTCCATCACACTCCTGACTTGTGCCTTGTAGATGGTGGAAAGGCTTTGGGGAGTCAGGAGGTGAGTCACTCGCTGCAGAATACCCAGCCTCTGACCTGCTCTTGTAGCCACAGTATTTATATGGCTGGTCCAGTTAAGTTTCTGGTCAACAGTGACCCCTAGGATGTTGATGGTGGGGGATTCAGTGATGGTAATGCCGTTGAATGTCAAGGGGAGGTGGTTGGACTCTCTCTTAGTGCAGTTGATGTTGTTTATATGGACTTTCAAAAGGCATTTGATAAAGTACCACATAATAGACTTGTTAGCAAAATTAAAACACATGGGATTGAAGGGGCAGTGGCAGCGGGGATACAAAATTGGCTAGGGGACAGAAAGCAGAGTGTAGTGGTGAACGGTTGTTTTTCAGACTAAAGGGAAGTATACAGTAGTGTTCCCCAGTGGTCAGTATTAGGACCATTGCTATTTTTGATATATATTAATGACCTGGACTTAGATGTAGAGGGTATAATTCCAAAGTTTGCAGATGATACGAAACTCAGAAATATAGTAAAGAATGTGGAGGTTAGTAACAGACTTCAGGAGGACACTGACAAACTGGTGAAATGGGCAGACACATGGCAGATGAAATTTAACACAAAAAGTGAAGTGATGCATTTTGGGAGGAAGAATGAGAAGAGACAATATAAACTAAATAGTACAATTTTAAATGGGGATGCTGGAACAGAGAGACCTGGGGGTGTATGTACACAAATCTTTGTGCATGGACAAGTTGAGAAGGCTATTAAAAAATGCATTTGGGATCCTGGGCTTTATTAATAGAGGCATATATATGCTAAACCTTTATAAAACGCTGGTTAGGCCTCAGCTGGAGTATTATGTTTAATTCTGGGCACCACACTTTAGGAAGGATTTCAAGGCCTTAGTGAGGGTGCAGAAAAGATTTACTAGAATGGTCCCAGGGATGAGGGAGTTCAGTTATGTGGAGAGACTGGAGGAGCTGGGGTTGTTCTCCTTAGAACAGAGAAGGTTAAGAGGAGATTTGATAGAAGTGTTCAAAATTATGGAAGGGTTTTGATAGAGTAAATAAGGAGAAACTGTTTCCAGTGGCAGAAGGGTCGATAACCAGAGGACAAAGATTTAAGATGATCAGCAAAAGAGCCAAAGGCGACATGAGGAAACATTTTTTTATGCAGCAAATTGTAAAGATCTGGAAAGCACTGCCTGATAGGGTTTTTTTTCATTAGTTCATGGGATGTGGGCGTCACTGGCAAGGCCAGTATTTATTGCCCATCCCTAATTGCCCTTGAGAAGGTGGTGGTAAGCCGCCTTCTTGAACCGCTGCAGTCTGTGTGGTGAAGGTTCTCCCACAGTGCTGTTAGGAAGGGAGTTCCAGGATTTTGACCCAGCGACAATGAAGGAACGGCGATATATTTCCAAGTCGGGATGGTGTGTGACTTGGAGGGGGAACATGCAAATGTTGTTGTTCCCATGTGCCTGCCGCCCTTGTCCTTCTAGGTGGTAGAGGTCGTGGTTTGGGAGGTGCTGTTGAAGAAGCCTTGGTGAGTTGCTGCAGTGCATCCTGTTTAGGGTGGTGGATGGGGCGCCAATCAAGCGGGCTGCTTTGTCCTGGATGGTGTTGAGCTTCTTGAGTGTTGTTGGAGCTGCACTCATCCAGGCTAGTGGTGGAAGCAGATTCAATAGTAAATTTCAAAAGGGAGTTGGATAAATACTTGAAAGGAAAAAATTTACAGGGCTATGGGGAAAGAGCAGGGGAACGGGACTAATTGGATAGCTCTTTCAAAGAGCTGGCACAGGCATGATGGGCCGAATGGCTTCCTCCTGTGTTGTACCTACTTTGATATTCTGATAAACCAGGTAACTATAGACTAGTTCGTCCGACATAAGTTGTGGGCAAACTTTTAGGATGCATAATTCAAAATAAAATTAGTGCGCACTTAGAAATGCACGCACTGATTAAGTACAGTCAGCATGAATTTGATGAAGGCAAATCAGGTTTGGCAAATTTGAGAGTGTGTTTTTTGAAGTGACTGTTTGGATAAGTAATGGGAAGGCAGTAGTTTTTGTGTATAAGGACTTTCAGAAGGCATTTGATAAGATGTCTCACAAGACACTTGTATCTGATTCTTAAATTTTTCCAACATGAGGAAATGTAGCAGCATGGGTAGAACATTGGTTGAAGGATGTGAAACAAAGAGTGAAGGTAAATGAATGTTGCTTAAATTCTAGAAGAGTTGGAAGTGGTGTATTGTAGGGGTCAGTGTTAGGTCCATTTGTTCACTGTATGTACAGTTGATTTGGGCTTGGGCGTAGGAATGCAATCTCAAAATTTGCAGATGACACAAAAGCATGAGGTTTGTCAAATAATAAGGAAGACTCTAAAAGACCCTAGGAAGGTGAGGACAGGTTAGCTGAATGGGCAGACATATGTCAGATGCAATTTAATATAGATGTTTATCTCAAAGGGGTTGGAATACAAAAGTGAGGAAGTGATGCTTCACTTGTACAAAGCCTAGGTTGGACCCCATCTGGAGTACTTCATTCAATTTTGGGCACCGAACCTCAGAAAAGATATATTGGCCTTGGATTCACCAGCATGACACTTGGGCTTGATTGGCTAAATTATGAGCACAGGTTGCATAAACTTGGTTTGTATTCCCTTGAATTTAGGTGCTTGAGGGGTGATCTACATGTGGTTTCTAAAATGATAAAGGGATTTAATAGGGTAGATACAAAAAAAATATTTCCTCTGGTGGGAGAATCCAGAACAAGGTGGCATAATCATAAAATTAGGAGTGAAATCGGGAAGTACTTTTTCACACAAAGGGTAACGGAAATCTGGAATTCACTTCCTCAAATGGCTGTGGAAGCTGTGTCTATTGAAATTTTCAAGATTGAGAGCGTTATGATCTAATTGAATAGTGGAGCAGGTTTGAGAGGCTGAATAGCCTACTCCTGTTCCTATCATCCTATGTTCCGATAATTGTCAGTCTTGGCTCAGTGGTATCATGCTCATGTCAGAGCTAGATGATCGTTGGCTCAAGCCCCGCTCCAAGGGACTTGAGCAAATAACCGGTTGACAGTTCAGTGCAATACTGAGGGAGGGTTGAACTGTCGGATGAGACATTAAACCATCTGCTTTCTCAGGTGGACATAAAAGATTCCATGGCACTTTTCAAAAAGAAGAGGAGATTTCATGTCCTGACCAGCACTGTCCCTCAACAAACACCACCAAAAACAGGTCATCTGGTCATTTACCTCATTGCTGTTGTGTTTCCCTACAAAACAACGGTGACTCACTTGAAAAGTACTTCATTGGCTGTGAAGCACTTTGGGATGTCCGGAGGACGTGAAAGTCGCTTTATAAATGCAAGTTTGCTCTTCCTTTCTGAGTGTGAGGAAATACATTTCGGGAGGAAAGATTCGAAATGGGGATAAACACTTAATGGAAAGATGTAGATGAATGGAAAGACCAAAGGGTTCAAATACATAATTTCCTGAAAGTACAAGTGTCAGATAGGTAAAGCCATAAGAAAGACCAGCGGCATTTTGGTTTTCATAAATAGAGAGGTAGAATACGAGAGTAAAGAATTTGTATAGGACATTAGTTGGTCTGCAGTTAGAGTACTGTGTGCAGTCTTGAGTGCCCCAATATAGAAAAGTCATTAAAGAGAAAGAGAATATACAGCATAGATTTACTGGGATAATGCGAAGGATAAGAAACTATATTTATGAAGAGAGATTTAAGATACTGGTGTCAGCCTTGGCTCAATAGCAGCACTCTTGTCTGAGTCAGATGGTCATGGGTTCAAGTCCCACTCCAGAGACTTGAGCAGATAATCTAGGCTGGCACTTCAGTGCAGTACTGAGAGAGTGCTGCAATGTTGGAGCTATTGTCTGGTTGAGATGTTAAACTGATGCTCCAACTGCCCTCTCAGGTGAACATTTAAGGTCCCATGGCACTGTTATTCCAAGTACAGCGAGGGAGTTCTCCCAGTGTTATGGCCAATATTTATGCCTCAACCAACACCTAAAACAGATGACCTAGTCATTTATTTCATTACTGTTTGTGGGACCTTGCTGTGTACAAATTGGCTACTGCAGTTCCTACATTACAAACTTCAAAAGTACTTCATTGTTTGTAAAGCACTTTGGGATGTCCTGAGGTCATGAGTTGCCATATAAATACAAATCTTTGGCCTGGAGTTTCTGCTTTGGGCGCTGGCGCATCTTATGCTCAGTTTCCGCTAAAATCATAGAATCATAGAATCATAGAAGTTACAACATGGAAACAGGCACTTCGGCCCAACATGTCCATGTCGCCCAGTTTATACCACTAAGCTAGTCCCAATTGCCTGCACTTGGCCCATATCCCTCCATACCCATCTTACCCATGTAACTGTCCAAATGCTTTTTAAAAGACAAAATTGTACCCGCCTCTACTACTGCCTCTGGCAGCTCGTTCCAGACACTCACCACCCTTTGAGTGAAAAAATTGCCCCTCTGGACCCTTTTGTATCTCTCCCCTCTCACCTTAAATCTATGCCCCCTCGTTATAGACTCCCCTACCTTTGGGAAAAGATTTTGACTATCGACCTTATCTATGCCCCTCATTATTTTATAGACTTCGATAAGATCACCCCTTAACCTCCTGCTCTCCAGGGAAAAAAGTCCCAGTCTGTCTAACCTCTCCCTGTAAGTCAAACCATCAAGTCCCGGTAGCATCCTAGTAAATCTTTTCTGCACTCTTTCTAGTTTAATAATATCCTTTCTGTAATAGGGTGACCAGAACTGTACACAGTACTCCAAGTGTGGCCTCACCAATGCCCTGTACAACTTCAACAAGACATCCCAACTCCTGCATTCAATGCATTAACATAATCACAAATGAAAATCTGCCACGAATCAATCAGCGCAATTCGGCAGCTTAACAAAGCAGAATCATTTCTTTACTTTTTTTGCAATCAAAAAAATTCCTTGATGTATTTATGCGTGGTAACCTGATGGAGTTTTATTAATGCAGCTGAAAATGAGTCTATCACTAAAAATAAGCATTTTTAATAAATGTGTCCAGTCCTCTGCCTGCGAGTAACCTGATTTAAACTCACTGAAAATGTCTCAAAAAAATTATACTGAAGCATTTCCTACTTTCATTGATGTGCACTAGTCAGTTTCTTAGTAGATTTCTATATTTTGATATTTAAAAATGTTTAAACCATGCCTACTAGTGCCTTTGCGCCTAAGAAAACTAGCTAAATTTTAAAACCCTCTTCAAACGGCTGCAGGCTGGCGCAATCGGCGGAAATTCACCATCCTCGTTGTTTCAAGCAGGGGTGTGTGGCCAGTTTTGTGCGCAGGGCTAGTTTCAGTGTTTTTTTTAAGCCAGCGCAAAACATTGCAGAAACTCAAATTACGCCCGGCGTTAATTTGAAATTCCACGATGTTTTGCGCTGTTTCAGCCGGATTGCACTGAAAAAGCCAACACAATGTAGTGGAAACTCTGGGCCATTCTCTTTTTTTTATTTCCACTGGAACAGAGAAGTCTAAGATTTAATAGAGATTTTTAAAATTATGAAGAGTTTTGATAGAGTAAACAGGGAAAGACTAATTCTTCTAGTTGGGGAGCCAGTGGCAAAGGGCCATCACTTTAGATTATAACGAAGAGAATGAAGAGAGAAGTTAGAAATGTCATTACGCAGACGGTTGTTGGAATGTTTTGCTAGAGGGAGTGGCTGAAGCAGAGACCATTGCATCTTTTAAAGGAAAATTGGATAAATATTTGAAGTAGAGGAAGATATAGATCCATGGGGAGAAGCAGATTTGTTTTGGATTGTTCTAGAAAAGAGCTGGCACAGGCATGATGGGTTAAATGCCCTGAGTCAGTGCTGTAAACTTCTATGATTGAATATCCAGCCTGAGCCAAAAGGTTAAATAGAGGCTAGATTCAAGAAGGAAGTGGGAAAAAAAGACACTTGGTCGGTAACTCATATAACTCACAGCTGCTGAATTGAAGGCCTGGGAGCATGTTGCTTGCCACTCAGAGAAAAAAAGTGCATTGCACAAGGAGCAAAAGGGAACTGAAAAAATATTATGGTTTAAAGGCCTACAAATCTGCTTAGAGTTGCAATAAGTAATTAGTAGAAACTTCTTTGGAACCCAGAGCATTCTTTTAAAAACTCTATTAGCCATTATTGACAATTCAGATAAATTATGCACTCATAAAGCAGGACTATTCAGTTTATATTTGATTTAAATAATAAACTGTCATTTTTCAGATTAAACTATGCACAGAATATTAAACACTTTACCAAAACATTTAAACTTTTTTCAGCCTTGATATGAGCTTCCTTGCATCTATCATTTATTTCTGTACAAACTAAATGTTAACTCAACTCAAAATTATTTCCTTTACTCTAGTTATATTATTCAAATTGAAAATGTTTCACGATTATTCTACTAACTGTCACAAATGCAGAGATATGTAGGAATAGGAGTAGGCCATTCAGGCCCTTGGGCTTGCTCCGCCATTCAATTAGATCATGACTGATCTGAACACCAACTCCATTTACCTTCCTTTGATCCATATCCATAGATACCCTTATCTAATAAAAATCTGTCCATCTGAGTCTTGAAAATTTCAATTGACCACAGCCTTTTTCAGAATTCGACATTTCTACTACCCTTGTGTGAAAAAGTGCTTCCTAATTTCACTCCTGAAAGGCCTAGTTCTAATTTTAAGATTGTGCTCCCTTGTTCTGGATTCCTGAATCTACTCTAGTGAATCCTTTTATCATTTTAAACACCTCAATTAGATCACCCCTCAACCTTCTAAACTCAAGGGAATACAACCCAAGTTATCCAACCTTTCCTCATAATTTAACCCTCTATGCCCCGGTATCATTTTGGTAAATCGGCGCCGTACCCCCTCCAAGGCCTTTCTGTGGTGCGGTGCTTAGAACTGAACGCAATGCTCCAGATGGGGTCTAACTGAGGCTCTGTTTAACGTGAAGCATAACTTCCTCCCCTTCGTATTCCAATTCACTTGAGATAAAGGCCAACATTCCATTAGCCTTTTTGCACCCATGCACTAGCTTCTAGTGATTTGTGTCCCTAGCCACCACATCCTTTGTTCCGTCATAGTTTCTAGTCTCTCGGCATTAAGAGATCTAATTACTTACTGTTTGCAACTGAAAAAAGTACCACAAAACACCGAAAGGAATTAAAAACGCATACCTTTTATTCAAGCTTCATAAACATCAGAATTCCCAAGTATACTCAACATAAAACAGCTCTCAAAGCTGCATAAGGGTATTAGAGGATTACATTTTAGACAATACATTAAATCTCAATTGCCATTTTCCACCCTGCCAACTTGGGTTTTCACTTTCATTGCAGATGGTGAAGGGTAGGCCATGTCTGGCTAATGTAGTTTAATTTTTTTTTTGAGGTGGCCATTATTATGGTGGACAGCGAAGTGTCTATGGTTGATGTCTATATGGACTTCCAGAAGGCATTTGATAAGGGTCTGCACAAGAGACTATTAGTAAAAATGTGAGTGCATGGAATTGGAGGCAACCTCATGACAAGGGTCACTAATGAGTTGGGAGATAGAAACAGAGAGTAGGGATAAAGGGAATGTTCTCTGATTGGCAGGATATGACAAGTGGTGTTCCCCAGGGATCTGTACTGGGGCCTTAGCTTTTCACCATATATATCAATGACTTGGATGAAGGAGTAGAGAGTTGTATATCCAAGTTTGCAGATAACACCAAGTCAGGAAGCAAAGTACATTGTGTGGTTGGAAGCAGGAAGTTTCAAAGGGACATAAACAGAATAAGTGAGTGGGCAAAATTATGGCACTCCTAAATGGTCCAGCTCTAATTTTAAGACTATGACCTCTTGTTCTGGATTCCCCCATCAGAGAAAATAGTTTCTCTATATCTACCCTATTGAATCCCTTTATCATTTTAAAGGCCTCGAATAGATCATCCCTCAAACTTCTAAACTAAAGGGAAAACATGCCAAGTTTATGCAATCTGTCCTCAATTTAACCTTTACGCCTTGATATCACTCTGATGAATCTGCACTATACCCTTCCAAGGCCAATATATCTTTCCTGAGGTTCTGTGCCCAAAACTGAACACAGTACTCCAGATGGGGTCAGACCAAGGCTCTGTACAACCGCAGCATCACTTCCTCATTTCTGAATTGTAACCCCCCTTGAGATAAAGGCCAACATTCCATTAGCTTTTTTGATCACTTTTTGTACATGTGCACTAGCTTTTAGTGATTTTGTACATGGACATCTCAATCACTCCTCCACAGCTTCTGTCTTTCACTATTAAGAAAATATTCCGATTTGCCGTTCTCAGATTCAAAGTGGATGACCTCACATTTCTCCACATTGAACTCCATTTGCCAATTCAACAAAGCACTTTTTCACAAAAATAGATGTGAAACTCTGGAACTCGCTCCCACAAAGCGCTGTGGATGGTGAACACTTGAAACTTTCAAGACTGAGATCGATAGATTTTGTTGAGTAAGGGTATCAGGGGATGTGGACCAAAGGTGGGTAAATGGAGCTGAGGTATAAATCAGCCGTGATCTGATTGAATGGTGGAACAGGCTCGAGGGGCTGAATGGCCTACTCCTGTTCCTATGACTGTAACGTTCCTAGGAGGAACTCTGTGACTACAACAGATGCGTGTAATCAATCCTTACATTTGTAGTTTTAAGTATAGAACCACAATAATAACATGAAGCAAAATGCACAAATTAAACAAACTTTTCATGCCAATAAAATTATCAGTCTTCTTTGTCTTTAATCTACTCACCCTTTCTCTGTTGACACTTTAACTTTGTTCATCTTGGCTAAAATTCCTCTTTCACTTTGCCATTTCAAACAATCTGAAATTAAAACATTTTCATAAAATAGAGATCAGAAAAAATTCAAATATTTGGTTACTGCAACTTTCTAAATAATACTAGATGAACTTTTTTTTGTTTTTTTGAGGATGTATACATTCTTTTTCAAATGCTTTCCTCCTGCTTGGTCCCTTTCCCAGAATACAAACTGCCTGCATTCCAGAAGGTAAAGTTTACAGCCTGTTTCCAAATCACCGCTAATGTCACGTTTGCTCACTTAAAAGAAAATGTTGAAGAGTGACCAAATGAACATTCACCTATATTTCTTCCCCCCATTTCTTTATGGCAGATACAAGTTTCCACACAAAGCCTGTGATCAGCAATTCAGTAACTGAGCTTGTCGCCTGTCACTCTGTGGTACAACAAGCTTGTACTTCAGCGCACTGCATCAGCCATGAGCAGTTTGATGTGCACAAGTCCCATAATACATTGGCTCATAGGGATCTGTAAGTGAAATCTAATGGATGCAACATATATTATTAATACAATTGATTGATGACAAGTATTAAAACCAAGCTTGTGCAATATAGTTGTTCATAACCACTGAAAGACTATAATGACTTACATTGTTTCTCTATGTCAGACTGGCGTTAATAACAGATCATTAACAGATAATAGACATCCAGGAGAACTGTCGGAGTTCTTGGATACATTGGTGCTTAAAAGAGAAGTAAACACTAGGAAGTGGGAGTACTATTTTCTTCCAAGTAATCCTCTCTTTTGTATTTAAAAAAGATATAGCCATAAATATCTATTACCTGATTGAAGATTTCTATCATTTTTCTGGCCCAGCACAATCACACCATTTAAAGTTACCTCCTTTTCCCAATCAATCCAATGACGTCAGTTATAGAGAGGGGTCACGTGTCCTAGAATTGCTCCACTCATTTCAGTAGGTGCTAGTGCTTCAGATCAGCCTGGACAGCAATTCGGACATGCCTAAATCTACAGAGCTTCACACTGGCGATCGGTCGATCATGCGGCTCTGGATGGTCTCCTAGGGCGGTTCAAAGTGCTGATCCCAAAAGAGTCACTATGTGGCTCCTCCCTGTATCTGACTTAATTTGTGTTGCTGAGGAAACAGAGATCTGAATGGGTGGGTCCCCACAACACTAAAAGTTAATATTTTCTATCAGGTAACATATATTCATGGCTATACTTGTCTTAAAAACAACCTGAGGATGGAGTACTTTGAACACAAGTACTCCCTGCAGACTTTCTTTCAAGAGGTTTTATTCCAATTTTTTTCCCCTTTACTTTAGTTTAAAAGAAGTCTTCAATAAAAGGCCCTATTTTGGCCTTATCCTCGAGTATTTGTTGCAAGGAGAAAGTAAAATATCGTTTTCCCAGTCATAAAAAATTTAAAACAAACAGCTTGCCAGGTGGATGAACTCTACCTTCATTTTTTAAGTGGGTAAATGTTTTCGCACAGTGTGCCAATTCATGCAGAAAAGTACCCAGAATCAACCCCAGTCTGTAAAGAGTGAGGTCATCTCAGCCAGGGCAGCAGCAGGGGAGCTACAAGTGGCCTCAACACCACTGGATTAGGAATATCAACCAGGATTACCACTCCAGATCACTCACCAATGATCCCCTGCTTGAAAGCTACATGAGGATGAGATTTGATTGTCGTGCCCACCAGATTGTATAGCCCGCTGATACTCATTGTCCAGGGTTGTACATTAAAAATGACCGTTGGTGGGAGGTAGTGGTAGCCGTGGAAGCAAACTCCAGCATGAGCCAGTGTGTTCATGGTTGGCTTCCAAGTAAACAGGCTTCCTCAAAAATATAATCCAACCTCTGAAGTATACAGAAACAAATGCAAAAGATGACTATTTCTCTAAATTACAGCAACCATTCACAGGTTATTAATTGCTTAATTTCATTGACAAATGGAGATTTCTTGTAGGTTGGCTGCCTGTACTTTGATATCTGGAACACAGATAAATAATTTGAGGCAATGTTGGATCATCTACCGCAGATATGGACCTCCAGTCCTCCTCATTGCTTGAAAGAAGTTCAACCTTGACATAAAAAGCTGCCTCCCTGTTTCATTTTCTAACCTGGCACTACCATTTACTGTATTACTTTTCAGTACCTTTGCAGTTGCTTGGAATCCCAACATTGTTTCCTCTAAAGAATTACGGGCAGGGTTCAAATCCTTACATAAAGCAAAGTTTGGAAGAGGCGGGGGGAGGGTGGCGGTGGTGGGAAAGACCCCCGACTGCACATGGCACTAATTTCTTGATTGGACAGAGTCATTGAGCATTTTCCACCATAACAATATTCCTATGGTGCTTCCCAAGGTGCTTCACAGGGGCACAATCGGAAAAATGATGTAGAGCCGAAGAAGATATTAGGAGGGGGTGACCAAAAGCATGATCAAGGAGATGGGTTTTAAAGGAGGGTCTTAGAGAGGAGAGGGAGGTGGAGGGCTTTTGAAAGGGAGTTCCAGGACGTGAGGTCTAGGTGCCTGGTGGGGCAAACAGAACTGGGTGGGGGGAGGGGGGGGAGGAGAAAGAGGGGTGGGGAGATGCACAAGAGGCCAGAGTCAGAGGAATGGAGATTTCAGGGTGGGGGTGGGGGTGGGGGTCGGGGGGAAAATTGTAGGACTGGAGGATGATACAGAGACGGGGAGGGGGTGAAGTCATTACAAAATGTAAACACAAGGATGAGTATTTTAAAGTTGGGGAACCAGGAGCCAATGTAGGCCAAATAGGGGTACGGGATGAGCGGGACTTGGTGCGGGATAGAATACGAGCATAGGGTTTTGGATGAGCTGAAGTTTACAGAGGGTGGAGGATGAGAGGCCAGCCAGTACATCATTGGAATATATGGGCTGAGGTAGGGGTAGAGGCTACAGAGGTGGAAGTAGGCAATCTTTGTGAAGGAGGAGACGTGGGGTAAGAAAGGACACCGAGGTTGTGAAAAGTCTGGTTCAGCCTGAGACAGCGGCTGGAGAGGGGGATGGAAACTGTGGCAAGGCAAAAGAGCTTTTGGCAAGGGTCGAAGATGATGGTGTTGGTCTTCCAGATGTTTAGCTTTAAGAAACTGTGGCTCATTCAAGAACTGATGTCGGACAAGCAGTCTGACAACAGAGCCAGTGGAGGGATCAAGAGGGGTGGTGGAGAGGTAGATCTGGGTGGCATCAGAATACATGTGGAAGCTGACCCCTGTTTGATCCCGTGTATCAGCTGGAATCTCAATGATATGCAATCCAAGGAGCACAGAATTCCCTGGAGCACTTGATAATACATTGAGGGACCATGTTGTTTAAAAATTCTTGCTGATTTTAATAATACATGGCACAACCAATCCCAAAATCTGAACCTGCTGCAGTGCCTGTAACACTTCCTCTCCTCTTTTTTGCCAATATGCTTGTCCCCCTCCACTCCTGAAGCCACTGACTCCTTGCTAGGGTTTCTGTCTTTCCAAAGGCTACCCCCCTGGAGGCCATTACTTGTGTGTGAGCCTTGACAGCGAGTGTTGCAAGCTGTTCATTCATAAGGGGCATCAAGCTGAGCCAAATCCTCTCCTCATCCAAGATCTACACATGGGCACTTCTGGCAGTAGTTTCTGAATAGTAATCAAGAACAGAAATCCTGCTCTATTTTTCCCTTCCTAATCCAATGACACTGTGGTCAATTGGAGCACTCTTACCACTGCCCTGGTGGTAATTGTATTCTCCTGCAACAGCCACAGCCACATCTAAAATCATTTAACTCAACATAAACCGGTGATCAAACATTCCTGAGCTGTATGGAACTGCTAATTGATAAATTTACTGGCCCCTCAAAAACTTATTTGATTGACTTATATTCTAAGGCCATTCTTAACTCCGGAGAAGAATAGCAACAGCAACAATAGTAATCGTATGGTCCTTTGTGGGTCAGGTAGAAGACAATAGACTACAGTTATTTTGTGTGAAGAATTAGTCTGTTCTCAACAAGTGGACTGGGCACAACATCTATGAACAAGGCTTATTCAGTTCAATCAATATCAAGCCACTGCATGAGATGAGAATGCCTGGGTCTTCAAGCAAAACAGTCCCAATAGATTCCACCTTGTGTATAAGAGTTGTATTTTTTTCCTAGAACTCAAACCCACACTGCCTTTGTTTCCGTTCCCCTTTATAGGAATATAAAACATTTCAAACATTAGCAAAAGAAATACACTTGCAATCTTAGACATCAATTTATAGAAATTTGAGCTGAATAGAGAGAGCCAACATGGGTCACAAGGAGTAGATTATGTCTAATGAACCTAACAGAATTTTTTGAGGAAGTAACTAAAGTAGTAGACAGGGGAATATCTATGGATGTGGTTTAGATGGACTTCCAGAAGGCATTTGATAAGGTTCCACATAAGAGACTGTTAGCTAAAACTAAAGCTCATGGAATTGAAGGCAAATAATTAACTGGTTAGGAGATTGGTTAGGCGGTAGAAGACAGAGAGTAGGGATAATGGGTATGTACTCGAATTGGAAGGAAGTGACTAGTGGTGTCCCACAAGGATCTGTGCTAGGGCAACAACTATTCACTATATTTATTAATGACTTAAATAACACATTAGAGAGCCATATATTCAAGTTTGCCGATGACACAAAGATTGGTAGCATAATAAGTAGTATAGACAGGAGCATAAAATTACAAAGAGACATTGATAGATTAAGTAAGTGGGCAAAACTGTTGCAGATGAATTTCAATGCAGGTAAGTGTGAGATCATCCGCTGTGGACCGAAAAAGGATAAATCTGAATATTTTTCTAAATGATATAAAGCTAGGAACAGTGGAGGTCCAAAGAGATTTAGGGGTCCATGTACACAGATCACTAAAATTTAGTAGACAGGTACAAAAACTAATCACCAAAAAGGCTAATGGAACGTTAGCCCTTATAACTGGAGAACTAGAATATAAAGGAGAGAAAATTTTGCTACAGCTAAACAAAGCCCTTAGACCACATCTGGAGTAGTGTATTGCTCTAGGCAATGCATCTTAGAAAGGATATATTGGCCTTGGAAGGAATGCAGCCCAGATTCACCAGAATGTTACCAGGGCTCCAAGGGCTAGATTATGAGGAGAGATTACATAAACTGGGCTTGCATTACCTAGAACATAGAAGGTAGAGGGGTGATTTGACTGGAGTTTTTAGGATTTTGAAAGGAATTGATAGGATAGAGAGAGAGAAACGTTTTCCATTGGTGGGGGAGTCTAGGACAAGGGGACATAATCTTAAAATCAGAGCCAGGTCATTCATGCAAAGGGTGGTAGAAGTGTGGAACTATCTCCCACAAAAAGCAGTAGATGCTTGTTCAATTAATAATTTTAAATCTGAGATCAAAAGATTTTTGCTAGCCAAGGGTATTAAAGGATATGGAGCCAGGGCGGGGTAGATGGAGTTAGGATACAGAACAGCCACAATCTCATTAAATGGCAGAACAGGGGCTGAACGGCCTACTCCTGTTCCTATGTATGCAAACACTATTATCCATTACAGACAATACAATAGTATGAAGATCCCGCTGCTCCAGGCAATTCACTACAGAATTGGAAGTGGTGAACTTTTCTAACAGAGACACTGACACAATCTTATAATCAAGGTTAGTTTGCGAAAGATGACTTGCATTTAGTGAAATGACTGTACTCAGAGAAAAGGTGCTACCAACTGAATACATTATCTAGGCCGATACTTCAACGTGGTACTATTACTTCAAAAGCATTATGCCTATGCCAAAATATTTTGATTTCAAAGCAAGTAGAAATGTATTAACAAAAGCTTGCTTTGACCTGAAATCAAATCAAAATGAGGCAAGATACTGTGCAAATAAGTTATGGTCTTCCATCTGGGAGGAGTTCAGGAAACTACTGCATTAATTTGATAAATTTGATTCAACTATGGATGACGCCTTTGGATTTCCTGCATCTCAGCTGTCAACTTCACAGGATACCAGAGGCAATGTGTTTCCAACTCATCAATTCTACTCATATCGCTATACTGCAGCTTGTGTGGAGGTGGTCTCATGGAGCTCAGTGAGCCATAATAAATACCCATTATAAAAGCTACCAGCAGACACTACTGGTACTATCAGTAAAGTTAACAAAGTGTCACTTTTTTGTTACTTTTGCAATTGAGGAAAAAACGTGAGGTTAAAACTTCTGAAAAGTAGTGCAGATTGTTGTAGTGTTTCTTCCTACAGCTCAGTTTTATTAAGGCTAATCAATAATTTATAATCTGATCATGTTTATTCTTCCATTATCCACTGTCTAAAAGGTTACAAGAAGGCTCAACTCATATCCAGTAAAATAAACACAAATAACAAGGTTTTCTGTCCAACTCCTGGGCATATTGATGTGTGTATATTCAGTGGAGCAAAGGCTCAATTACAGGGCATAGTCTTAGATTTTGAGCACAAGAGAACAATCTGGTTTAAAAGTCTAAAGACCTAATAGATAGATTGGAATTGTGTGCTTAGTTCAGGTACGCATTTCCTGGAGTCAATTGTGTTAAGATTGCAATGAAAAAATAATTAGTTTCAAGTGAGCATGACTGCATTTGTGATCGATTAACTGTAGTACTTGACAATCACATGCTCATGTCACTAAAACTGAAAGTAATCCAATTAATTATTCATCCGCTATGATCAGAATAAAATCTTTCACCTCTAAAACATAATGCATCCCATCACAATTGTTTTAAAACATAAGGGATTGAAATTACAATAACTTTCAGCATATCCACTGCTTTCTCTTACTTTAATTTGAACTTCTGCAACATTTGCAGCATTTCCTCAAATCTCAATTTTGTCCATTTCCCTCATCAGTCATCCAATCCTTATCTTTTGTTTCCCCACTGAAATTCAAGTATGATTACTTTCTGAATCTTGGCCTTCCCATTTCCCTCCTATTCTTTCTATTTCAACTCGGATCCGAATGAGGTGAATGTGTTTATTTTCAGTCTGACATCTCTACTGCTCACTCTCCATAGCTCCCTTGAATCACTTGACTTCAACCTTTGGCTAAAAAAATTTTTTTAAATCACTTGCTGCATCTGTTGTTCTCCTACTTGATAATTCTCCAAACTTTTCAACTTTTTGCTAAGCAAAATCTAATCCATTAATTTTAACTTCCCCTGCTCAATTAACCAGTCTTGGCAACTTTTATGGACACCATCAATAACGGTTCCATTTCTCCTCTTCTACTATCAAGCTAGCATTAATGCTCAAGCAACTCAGTAATTCAGCTAATCTAAATCTTTTCCTCAACTCTAATCATAACTCTTACACTGCATTTGTCTCACTACTGGGGCTTTCCAGCTATTGTTTTGTATCTTCTCCTTTTAGGCTACCTTGCAACAAACCACTGTGTAAACCAGTCTCATCTTGTTTAGCACTACAAGTCAGCTTGTTGGGACGGCCTTCTAGAATTGTTTCTGCTTTTTCCTGGCCCATTTGATGCTTTCACTGTTCTGTGCCAATTAAGTATCTGATGGTATTCTACTTGGCCTGGAAGATTTCATACCTTACTCTCCCTATTCCATTAGATCTTGTTCTGCACCATGCTCAAATATTCTGCCTATCACATCTGACACCAAATTTCCCCTGCATTTCCGTAAATCAACTACTGGAATTGCTAAACACAATTTTATTAAATCTCCTGGCGCAATTGCATTTCTCCCATTGTGCTCAAGAGCAGTGCCTGAAAAGTTACCCATCCCGAATCATTTTTTCCAATCGATCTTACTCACAGTCAGTTATTCTTCTCCTTGGAAATCTTCCCTATCCCTCAGAAAGATGGTCCCTCTTCAAACTACTGATCTATCGCCAGTTACAAATTTTCAGGTTTTACACTAGATATTAGCATCACCGATCACTCCCATAAGCAGACCTCACATCGCCTATTATCTGGTGTACATTTTCTGCTGCCCAATATCTACTTAAATGATAGTGTGATCTGGGGATCTTAACATAGAACCCTTGTTACCTTTGCCACCATGTGCATTCACCTGTCTTTACAGGAAGGTTGATGAAAAGCACTGAGATGAGGCCCGATTGCAAACCAACAACTGATTTACTTTACATAGAATACATGAATGAACAGAATACAGTTTTCAGAGTGATTAGATAACCTTTCCTCATGTTTCATTGCAAGAAAAACAAAGATTCACCCTCAGACATCATAGGTGAAAGTCCACTTTAAAGCTAGCTATTCCCAAACCAACTGACTCTATCCTTCTGTTACTAGCTGCTTCAGTACATGTGCGTGTCTTTGTGTTTTGAGGAAGTTGCCCCACCAAACTGTTAGTCACCCAGGGCTCACCCTCAGAATTATGGGCAAACAACAGGTCTTTCATTGTTTTCATTCACTCTTGATGTTGTCCATTATGATTTAATAGAACAATCTTTGCTGACAGCCAAGGATGTTCATGAATTACTGGTCATTACAGCTGATTTTCTGTAGCTCCCAACGGTCACTTACATAAACAAGCAGTCTTAATTAGGCTTTATTTGGGAACCATTCTATCAAAATGGCATGGAATGCTCAAGATTGCACACATTGACCATTTTGGTAGGAAGACTAAGGAGGCCACATACTGCTGGGATAATAAGAGTCTAAACAGGGTAGAGAAGAAAAGGAATCTAGGAGTACAGATACACAAATCACTAAAAGTAGCGACACAGGTTAATAAGGCCATAAAAAAGGCAAACCAAGAACTGGGGTTCATTTCTAGAGGGATAGAATTGAAAAGCAGAGAAGTTATGTTAAACTTATACAGAAACTTGGTTAGACCACAATTTTAGCACTGTGATATCCTTATTATAAAAAGGATATAGAAGCATTAGAGAAGGTGCAAAAAAGATTCATAAGGATGATACCAGAACTGAGAGGATATACTTATCAGGAAAGGCTGAACAGGCTGGGGCTCTTTTCTCTAGAAAAGAGGAGGCTGAGGGGTGACCTGATAGAGGACTTTAAGATAATGAAAGGGTTTGATAGGGTAGACGTAGAGAAAATGTTTCCACTTGTGCGGGAGTCCAAAACTAGTGGTCATAAATATAGGATAGTCACTAATAAATCCTGATGTGGAGATGCCGGTGATGGACTGGGGTTGACAATTGTAAACAATTTTACAACACCAAGTTATAGTCCAGCAATTTTATTTTAAATTCACAAGCTTTCGGAGATTTTCTCCTTCAGATCCTAGAGATCTTGAAACATTTGCCTGAGGAAGGAGAAAATCTCCGAAAGCTTGTGAATTTAAAATAAAATTGCTGGACTATAACTTGGTGTTGTAAAATTGTTTACAACTAATAAATCCAATAGGGAATTCAGGAGAAACTTCTTCACCCAAAGTAGTAAGAATGTGGAACTCATTACCACAAGGAGTGGCTGAGGCAAATAGCATAAATGCATTTAAGGAGAAGCTAGATGAACACAAGAGAGAAAGGAATAGAAAGGTATGTTGAGAGGGTTAGATGAAGAGGGCTGGGAGGAGGCTCATGTGGAGCACAGACGCCAGCATAGAAAAGTTGGACTGAGTGGCCTGTTTCTGTGCTGTAGACTCGATGTAACTTGATGTAAATCCCCTCTTTGTTTACTAATTACCATTCCATATCGCACTTGTTGGAATGAGAATGAGGCATTTGGCCTCATTTTGAGAAAAGACGTTACGTAGCCTTGGGAGTTAATCCCTTTAACTGAACCACATTACAGCAATATCATCAATTTATAACTCCAGTACAGGCAATACAGGTACAGACTAAAGTGTTACATGCCCTAACATTCTAAAGTTTTGGAAACTGCTGTTAATTCTCAAATTATCACCTTGAAGATTTACAATATATACTCATTCAATTTTGATATAAAAGGCAGCAAATTATTCAATTCTGATATAAAGGCAGCAACTTCACCACATTATTCAGCATTTCCTCCAGTAAGAATTCATCATTCCTTCAATGATGTTAACCTCATACATTGGGAGTGGCCACAAGACTCTTCAAATGAATTCAAACTGTCAGAACTGCATCAGTCAAGCTAAACACATTAATGATCCTCAGATTTTACTACATTTTGCGCCATATTTTCAAACCATTCTGTGATCTGACAAAGGTACACTGCACCACCTACCAAGGCGTTAAAATTTACCATTAAAGTTTGTTTCCTTGGTTGAAATATCAGCGAAACCCACACCTGAGAATAGCGACTGGAGTTTCTCTATGAACCCCCTTACACAGCTTTCTTCCCAGAAAATAACAGAGATCCAAAGCAATCCACTGTTGCACTACATCATAGGTGGAGACATGCACCTCCCTGAAGATCTTTTTATTGCTCCACCATCCCTTTACCCAATCCACCACATGATGTGCTCCCAATTCACTTTAAGCACATTCAGGTCCTGGGTTGACAAAGAAGCCACCAGATTAAGCCAATCTCAAGGGTCAGATCATATGCTTCAACTGATTAACCAATAAATTCCACTTGCCCACTACAATCAATACTGCTACCTCCAGGGTTCAGCAGTACTTCATAGACTCCAGTGCAGACCAACCCATTGGTACTCCTCCTATACCTCATAATAGATTCCCAGAAACAAATCTTCCCCCTGTGCATCACATTCACTTCCATGTCACCAGCTAACAACAGTCAAGATAAACAAGAGGAGGAAAAATATTACAAAGTACAAGGAACGGGGACCAGACTAGATAGCTTCAATTTGCATCCAACATCAGCGCAAATGGCTTCCTTCAATGCTGCAATTTCTACAGTTCTAATGGTGGAGGAATAGCAAAAGATATAGAAACAAACCCTCAGAATGACCAGCTGCAATATAACACTCAAAGGCCAACTCAAGATCGTTGCACAAGCTCCACAAATTTCACCCCTCCATTCCAAACAACTGCTGGATTGGTTGTGGCACCCTCCTAAATATGCCCCATGCATTCAGCTGTTCTGGACAGTGGTCTAAGAGACAAGGCAGTTCTTATCCAAAACTGGTCATGAAAAATGCAGGGCCTACTCAAAATAGTCCCCAAAGTCCTGGTTAATTTTCTGGCATTATGTAATTCTTTTCAGCAGGGGCATACGCTTTTTTCTTGCCCCCCCCATTTCTTGGGTCTCCTCATACCATCTCCGACTACATGGGTCAATGATGCTCCCAGTACTCTGTCAGTGCTGCTCCGGAACCAACTGCTAAGAGGTGTAAAAGTGATTGTTATGGTGATCCTACCTCCTTGTAGGAAAGCATATGGCACAGCTCAAGTCATGAACTATTACTGTGGAGGAGGATTTAGGTGTGAAACTGCATTCTAACACTATGGTGCACCATACTAGGGCTCCAACGCAGTACTCTGTTGCATGACAAATAGGTATTTTTTTCTAAACTTAATTCAGACAGTTCAGTTAATGTGATAGCATCCTGAGAGTATCAACCAGAAAATTAGAACTCTCAATCTCTCCTGAAATTGCCTACTGAGATGTGGGTCTGCCTGAGAGGAAGGCTGCTCACCTCTACCTGAACTACCAGGATTGGCAAGTCTGCAAACAGTACCCTCGGATTACAAAAAAACCTTTACATTTTGTAAGCAGCTATGCATTTCCGTCACATCTGCATGCAAAATAAATGAGAACTCAGCCCGTTCTATATCCCATAATGCACCTGTTTTGACAATGAACAACCAAGAATGCTGAATTAGGTGTCACCATGTACTGTCACTTAGAAAGGCACGGAGTAATCAAGGACGGTCAGCAAGGATTTGTTAAGGGGTCGTGTCTGACTAACTTGATTGAATTTTTTGAGGAGGGTCAAGCATTTGATGTGGTCTACATGGATTTTAGCAAGGCTGTTGACAAGGTCCCACATGGCAGACTGGTCAAAAAAGTACAAGCCCACGGGATCCAAGGGAAAGTAGCAAGTTGGATCCAAAATTGGCTCAGTGGCAGGAAGCAAAGGATAATGGTCGACAGGTGTTTTTATGACTGGAAGGATGTTTCCAGTGGGGTTCCACAGGGTTCAGTACTTGGTCCCTTGCTTTTTGTGGTATATATTAATAATTTGGACTGAAATGTAGGGGGCATGATTAAGAAGTTTGCAGATGATACAAAAATTGGCCGTGTGGTTGATAGTGAGGAGGAAGGCTGTAAACTGCAGGAAGATATCAAATTACTGGTCAGGTGGGCAGAAAAGTGGCAAATGGAATTCCATCCAGAGAAATGTGAGGTAATGCATTTGGGAAGGGCAAACAAGGCAAGGGAACAATGGGAAGATACTGAGAGGTGTACAGGAAGTGAGGGACCTTGGAGTGCATGTCCACAGATCCCTTAAGATAGCAGGACGGGTAGATAAAGTGGTTAAGAAGGCACATGGAATACTTTCCTTTATTAGCCGAGGCATAGAATATAAGAGCAGGGAAGTTATGCTGGAACTGTATAAAACACTAGTTAGGCCACAGCCAGAGTACTGCGTACAGTTCTGGTCACCATATTACAGGAAAAATGTGACTGCACTAGAGAGGGTACAGAGGATGTTGCCAGGGCTGGAGAATTTTAGCTATGAGGAAAGATTGGATAGGCTGGGGTTGTTTTCCTGGGAACAGAGGAGGTTGAATGGTGATTTAATTGAGGTGTACAAAATTATGAGTGGTCTAGATAAGAGTGGATAGGAAAGCCCTATTTCCCTTAGCAGAGAGGTCAATAGCAGGGGGAATAGGTTTAAAGTGATTAGTAGAAGGATTAGAGGGGAGCTGAGAAAAAATATTTTCACCCAGAGAGTGGTGGAGTCTGGAACTCACTGCCTGAAAAGGGTGGTAGAGGCAAAAACCCTCAACTCATTTAAAAAGTACCTGGATGTGCACCTGAAGTGCCGTAACCTACATGGCTATGGATCAAAAGCTGGAAAGTGGGATTAGGCTGGGTGGCTCATTTTCGGCCGGCGCGCACACAATGGGCCAAATGGCCTCCTTCTGTGCCGTAAATGTTCTATGATTCTATGGTAACACATTTAACCTTTGCTCAATAGAAGGAATTCTTGATTTCAAATATGCGAATGTTAGAACTAAAATCCATCAGGTCAAAAACTTCTGATATGGTCAGTTATTTTGAACCAAGAGTGTGTACATTCTAATCGAAATGCTTGTAAAAAATTTAACTGGATTTGACACACCCCAGAAGCTATGGTCAGGAAAGAACAAAAGGTTAAAAAACATGGAGTTCTGTACTCGAGTGTGATGAAACCAAAGCTTCACCAGGGTCATGTAACACAGATCTAAGATTTTGATGAGTGTAAGCAGTGATTGTTTGTTTTAAATCCACATTTACAGATAATAATCATTGCAAAGGGGGGGGGGAACACACATTGAAAACATGGCAGCTCACACTGGAAAGGAATACCAGCAATATGGAGATGTCTATTTCCTGCAATTCCCCAACCTTGGAGGTTCTCAAACATTATTTACATTCCTTCCATCCCCACCCCTACCCTTTTCCTTTTAAAAGAAAAATTGTTTTACTTCTCTCCTTCAATAGTACTAGCTGAGAAGGTATGCGGATGACGTTTCCAGGTACCTGGCTACTTCTGTTAGTGAACACCTGTGTATGAGATTAGTCACTAGTCTGCCAATTTTCCCCACTTCCCTCAGGGAAAGTGCCTGGCCTCTGCTCCGTATTTTCCGCCTCTTCTCCTTGCTCCCCTCCCAAAGAAACAAAATGGCTAATTCACGTATGGAAAATCACCGCCATATCACTCAAATCATGCATCTCTGAGGCATAACAGCTGCTACACTGACCTGATGTACCACCAAGCAGCACCGTAAATGACATTTTTCTGAAACAGCAAACCATTTTTAAGGTAAAAATATAAACAGAAACTTAACAATCATTATGCTCATCATGTCCTTTGTTTGGATTAACAGATTTCACCAAAGCCAACATTTTTCTAAAATGCCCCCATTCTATTGGACAAGATTATTACTTCAACATTAGTTCCTAGCAACCTGAATGGTTGTAGTGTCTGAAATATAAAGTCATCCATTTGTGAAAACTAGTGGTTCATTACAAAGAATGTACAGCACAGAAACAGGCCGTTCAGCCCAATAGGTTTATACTGGTATTTATCCTCCACATGAGCCTCCTCCCACCTCTCCATCCAACAACATATCCTTCTATTCCCTTCTCCCTCATGTGTTTATCTAGCTTCCCCTTAAATGCATCTATGCTAGTCCCTCAACTGCTCCTTGTGGTAGTGATTTCCACATTCTTACTACTCTCTGGGTGTAGAAGTTTCTCCTGAATTCCCTTTTGGATGCGTTAGTGACTATCTTATATTTATGGCCCCTAGTTCTGGTCTCCTCCACATTTGGAAACATCTTCTCTACGTCTACCCTTTCATAATCTTAAAGAACTCTATCAGGTCACTCCTCAGTCTTCTCTTTTCTAGAGAAAAGAGCCCCAAGCTATTCAATCTTTCCTGATAGGTATAACCTCTCATTTGGAAAAGGAGGGCGGGGGGGGGGTGTGGTGGGGAGACCTGAAATTAAAGGATGAGATAAAGACAGTAGTGAGAAAGGATCTTAGTTCAGAAAACCAGGATGTAGAATCAGTATGGGTGAAACTAAAAAATAACCAAGGGCAGAAAACACTGGTGGGAGTAGTTTATAGGCCCCCTAACAGTGGTTATATTGTTGGACAGAGTATAAATCAGAAAATTAGAGGAGCACCTAACAAGAGTAATGCAATAATCATGGGGGACTTTAATTTTCATATGGACTGGGCAAACCAAATTGGCAAAAGTAGTTTGGAGGACGAGTTCATGGAATGCATTCGAGACAGTTTTCTCGAAAAATATGTTGAGGAACCAACTAGGGAACAGGCTATTTTAGATCTAGTATTGTGTAAAGAGACAGGATTAATTAGTAATCTTAAAATCAAGGATTCTCTGGGGAAGAGTGATCATAATATGATAGAATGTCACACTGAGTTTGAGTGTGATGTCGTTATGTCCGAAACTAGGGTCCTAAATTTAAACAAGGCCAATTATGTAAGTATATGGGGCATGTTGGCTAAGGTAGATTGCAAAATTAGATTAAAAGATATGCCAGTAGATAAGCAATGGCAAACATTTAAAGAAATAATTCATAATTCTCAATGAATATACATTCCCTTGAGGAATAAAAACTCCACAGGAAAAGTGATCCAACCGTGGCTAACTGGAGAAGTTAAGGATAGTATTGGATTAAAAGAAGAGGCTTACAATGTTGCCAAAAAGAATAGTAAGCCTGAGGACTGGGAGGGTTTTAGAAATCAGCAAAGGATGCCCAAGAAATTGATAGAGGGAGAAAATTGAATATGAGAGTAAACTAGCAAGAAATATAAAAAGATTGTAAGAGATTCTACAAGTATGTAAAAAGGAAGAGATTAGCAAAAGTAAACATGGGTTCCTTAGAGGCAGAGACAGGAGAAATTATAATGGGGAATAAGGAAATGGTAGAGCCATTAAACAAATATATTATATCTGTCTTCACAGTAGAAGACACAAAAAACATACTGGAAATAGTACCAAGGGTCTAATGAGAGGGAGGAACTTAAAGTCATTAAGATTAGTAAACAAAAAGTTATAGAAAAATTAATGGGACTAAAAGCCAACAAATCCCCTGGACCTGATGGTCTACATCCTAGGGTTTTAAAAAAGGTGGCTGCAGAGATAGTGGATACATTGGTTTTGACCTTCCAGAATTCCCTAGGTTCTAGAATGGTCTCCATGGATTGGAAGGTAGCAAATGTAACCCCGCTATTCAAGAAAGGAGAGAGAAAATAGGGAACTACAGGCCAGTTAGCCTGACATCAGTAGTAGGGAAAATGCTAGAATCAATTCTTAAGGATATAGTAACAGGGCACTTAGAAAATCATAATATGATTCGGCAGAGACAACACGGTTTTATGAAAGGGAAATTGTGTTTGACAAATTAGAGTTTTTTTGAGGGTCTAACTATTTGGTAGATAAAGGGGAACCAGTGGATGTAGTACATTTGGATTTTCAAAAGGCATTTGATAAGGTGCCACGTAAGAGGCTGTTACACAAGATTAGGGCTCATGGGATTAGGGGTAATATATTAGCATGGATTGAGGATTGATTAACGGACAGAAAAGAGAGTAGGAATAAACAGGTCATTTTCGGGTTGGCAGGTTGTAACTAGTGGAGTGCCGCAGGAATCGGTGCTTGGGCCTCAGCTAAATACAATCTATATTAATGACTTAGATGAAGGGACCGAGTGCAATGTATCCAAGTTTGCTGACGATACAAAGCTAGGTGGGAAAGTAAGCTGTGAGGAGGATGCAAAGAGGCTGCAAAGGGAGATCGATAGGTAAGTGACTAGGCAAGAAGGTGGCAGATGGAGTATAATGTGGGGAAATGTGAGTTTATTCACTTTGGTAGGAAAAATAGAAAAATGGATAATTTTTTAAATGGTGAGCAACTATTAATTGTTGGTGTTCAGAGGGATTTGGGTGCCCTTGTACATGAAACACAGAAAGTTAACATGCAGGTACAGTAAGCAATTAGGAAAGCAAATGGTATGTTGGCCTTTATTTCAAGGGGGTTGGAATATAAAAGCGTAAGGAAGTCACTGCAATTGTACAGGGCTTTGGTGACAGTACACCTGGAGGACTGTGTGCAGTTTTAGTCTCCTTACCTAAGGAAGGATATGCTTGCTTTAGAGGGGGTGCAACGAAGTTTCACTAGATTGATTCCTGGGATGAGAGGGTTGTCCTGTGAGGAACGTCCTGTGAGGAACGATAGAGTAGACTAGGCCTATACTCTCTGGAGTTTAAAAGAATGAGAGGTAATCTCATTGAAACATATAAGATTCTAAGAGGGCAACTTGACAGGGTTGATGCTGAGAGGATGTTTCCCCTGGCTGGAGAGTCTAGAACTCGGGGACATAGTCTCAGAATAAGGGGTCGGACATTTAGGACTGAGATGAGGAGGAATTTCTTCACTCAAAGGGTAGTGAATATTTGGAATTCTCTACCCCAGAGGGCTGTGGATGCTCAGTCGTTGAGATCGATAGATTTCTGGAAACTAAGGGAATCAAGGGATATGGGGATATGGGGATATGGGGATAAGGCGGGAAAGTGGAGTTGGGGTCGAAGATCAGCCATGATCTTATTGAATGGCGGAACAGTCTCGAGGGGCCGTATGGCCCACTCCTATTCATATTTCTTATGTTCTGGAATCATCCTAGCAAATCTTTTTTGCACCTTCTCCAGTGCCTCTATATCTTTTTTATAGTGTGGTGACCAGAACTGTTTGCAATATGCCAAGTGTGGTCTGTACAAGTTTAGCATAACTTGTCAATTCTATCCCTCTAGAAATGAAACCCTGAGCTTGGTTTCCTTTCTTTATTGTCTTATTAAACCTCCGTTGTTATTTTTAGTCATGATGTGGAGATGCCGGTGATGGACTGGGGTTGACAAATGCAAGGAATCTTACAACACCAGGTTATAGTCCAACTGTTTTATTTGAAAATCACAAGCTTTCAGAGGCTTCTGTAATCACCAGGTATTGTTCTCTGACTATAAATGCGGTAACCTTCCATGGAATCCAAATCCCACACTCACCTGACGAAGGAGAAAGCCTCCGAAAGCTTGTGATTTTCAAATAAAATAGTTGGACTATAACCTGGTGTTGTAAGATTCCTTGCAGTTATTTTTAGTGATTTGTGTATCTGTACCCCTAAATCCCTCTGCCCCTCTACCCTGTTTAGACTCTTATTTTCCAAGGAGTATGTGGCCTCCTTGTTATTCCTACCTAAATGTACTACCTCACACTTATCTATGTTGAAATTCATTTGCCAATTACACACCCATTCTGCAAGTTTATTAATGTCTTCCTATATTTTGTTGCAGGCGTCCTCAGTATTAACTATACCCCCCAATTTGGCGTTGTTCACAAATTTTGAAATTGTACTTACAATTCCCGAGACCAACTCGTTTATGTATATGGTGAACAACAGTGGTCCCAGCATCGATCCATGTGGAACACCACTTCCCACCTTTCGCCAGTTTGAGTAACGATCCTTAACCCCTACTCTCTCTTTTCTGTTTTGTAGCCAGCTTGCTATCCATTCAACTACTTGTCCCCTGACTCCATATGCTCTGAACTTGATCATGAGTCTACTATGCAGTACCTTATCGAAGGCCTTTTGAAAATCCAAATATATTACATCTACTACATTATACCATTTCTGAAACCACTGTCTTTGGCCCCCGCCACAAACTCCATCCCCCTCCCTGACCACTATCTGAGGCTGAACTAGACCGTTCACAACTATTTAACCCTGAGCTGAGCTTCCGATCCCCTATCCACTCCATCACCAATTCCGCCTACTTCCACCTCTGTAATATCACCCCGCCTGGCCACTTCTCTCACTTCCTTCAAAAAGGCTCTTAAAAACTTTGGGATAATTTTACAAATTTGTGCTTCTGGCGCTGAGCTTTGCCCAGCTGGAGCACATAGTGGGAAGTTGGGTGCAGAGATCAATGGACAGAAAATCCTGCAGAAACAAATGCGCTCCTAGCAGGTGAAGCTCCATGCCAAAAGTGCAAGTTCATAAATTGTATCTTCATATCTCTTCAATCATGCTTTAATTTTTCCTACTAAAACTTTCTATCCCTGCTTAGTGTTTTCTTTCTCCTCATTGTTAAGCATTTTGAGGCATTCACCCACTTGAAAGGCACAAATGTAAATGTTCTACCAGTGTGCAAACTGAATACCAGCCACTGCTTCTGCCAGGCAGGGCGATTAGAGCTAATCGATTTCCGCCAAAGTGTTCCAATTAAATGCCTTTTCCCGTATTATACAAAATCACAGGCCAGTCAGTTTAACTTTGGTGGTGGGGTAGAAACGATAATCCGGGACAAAATTAACAGTCACTTAGACAAGTGTGGATTAATAAAGGAAAGCGAGCACAGATTTGTTAAAGGCAAATCGTGTTCGACTAACTTGATTGAGTTTTTTGATGAGGTAACAGAAAGGGTTGATGAGGGCAACGAGGTTGATGTTGTGTATATGGACTTTCGAAAGGCATTTGATAAAGTGCCACATAATAGGCTTGTCAGCAAAATTGAAGTCCATGGAATAAAAAAGGGCAGTGGCAGAATGGATAAGAAATTGGCGAAGTGACAGGAAACAGAAAGTAGTGATGAACGGTTGTTTGTCGGACTGGAGGGAAGTATACAGTAGTGTTCCCCAGGTGTCAGTATTAGGACCACTGCTTTTTTTGATATATATTAATGACTTGGACTTGGGTGTACAGGCACAATTTCAAAATTTGGAGATGATATAAAACTTGGAAGTGTAGTAAAGAATGAGGAGGATAATGATAGACTTCAAGAGAACATAGACAGGCAGGTGGAATGGGCGGATACTTGGCAGATTAAATTTAACACAGAGGAGTACGAAGTGATACATTTTGGTAGGAAGAACAAGGAGAGGCAATATAAACTGAAAGGGTGCAGGAACAGAGACCTGGAGGTATATGTACACAGGTCGTTGAAGGTGGCAGGACAGGTTGAGAAAGCGGTTAAAAAAGCATACAGGATCCCGCGCTTTATAAATAAAGGCATAGAGTACAAAAGCAAGGAGGTTATGATGAACCTTTATAAAACACTGGTTCGGCCACAACAGGAGTACTGTGTCCAATTCTGGGCACCACACTTTAGGAAGGATGTGAAGGCCTTGGAGAGGGTGCAGAAAAGATTTATTAGAATGGTTCTAAGGATGGGGGACTTCAATTATATGGATACACTGGAGAAGCTGGGGTTGTTCTCCTAAGAGCAGAGAAGGTTGAGAGAAGATTTGATAGAGGTGTATAAAATCATGAGGGGTCTAGACAGAGTTGATAGAGAGAAACTGTTCCAGTTGGCAGAAGGGTCAAGAACCAGAGGGCAGAGATTTACGGTGAGTGGCAAAAGAACCAAAGATGACATGAAGAAAAACCTTTTTACACAGCAAGTGGTTAGGACCTGGAATGCACTGCCTGAATAGGTGATGGAGGCAGATTCAATCATGGCTTTCAAAAGGGAATCGGATAAGTACTTGAACAGAAATTTGCAGGGCGACGGGGAAAGGCCAGGGGAGTGGGATTAGTTGGATTGCTCTTGCAGAGAGCCGGCACGGGCTCGACGGGCTGAATGGCCTCCTTCTGTGCTGTAACCATTCTATGATTCTTATTTATTACAAATAATTCAGTTTTATCCTGAACTTTAAAACAAAATATTGATAACTTTAAAGCTACAATATTTCCCAGTACTTGTGGTCAATCTCATAAATCTAAAGCAATTAACTATATTTACTGTACAGTATTTGCTATTGTACACCGCTAAATTTATGATCACAAGTCTGAATCAGAAGCAAAGCAATAACTGTGATTTCAAGAAAGCAGTAGAGATTTTCCAACAGTTTATATTCTAGTTGGTAGAACTTAATTTGGTGCTTTGTTCTCAAGCTGTTGAATCCCTCCTACCCACCCCCTCCCCAAAACACACACTTAAATTAACTGATAGTCTGTAAGACATGTATTTGTAATGATTTTGAATGATAATCTGAAGGGGCATCAAGTAGACAACAGCAAAAAAAAATTTTTTTTTTTTTAAAAAGGCTAATTTTAAAACTTCAAAAACCCAGAAATCATCCCTAGAATCATTTTAATATGAATGTGCTGTCTCAAAAAGAAGCAGTACACCCTATAGCTAGCTCTGAAAACAAAGAAAACTGAATTGAGACCCTGGCCAATGCATGCAGAAATAATCTGTAATAGCTTATGATAAACCTGATGTTTAACTCAAGTTTTACTATGCCCACTATAGAAACAGGGATGGAGTTGTGGGTTCAAAGAGATTATAGAACAAATCACTGTCTTCACTGGCAAAAATAGTCATAGTGAAGATTAATCATACATGAAGTTAACCCCACCAGATATTAAGATCAGCCTTGATATTTTCTTACACACTGTTAGCCATAATATTCTACTGTATACGTTTAATAAAAATGTTTAAAACAACAAAGGCTTTCATTAGCATGCATACTGCAAAGCTTTTTTTTTAATGTACTATAAACCAATTACAAACTTTCCATATTGACTGTGACAATTTGAGACACCTCTGTATTATATTTCTAATATAACCATTGACTATTCCAATGCTATCCTGGCCAACCTCCAATTGTGCACCCTCCATAAACTTGAGCTCATCCAAACCTCTGCTGCCGGTATCCTAACTCGCACCAAGTCCCGTTCACCCATCACCTCTGTGCTCGCGGACCTACATTGGCTCCTGGTCCAGCAACAACTCTATTTTAAAATTCTCATTCTTGTTTTCAAATCCCTCCATGGCCTCTCCCCTCCCTAACTCAGTAGCTTCCTCCAGCCCTACAACCCTCCAAGATCTCTGCGCTCCTCCAATTCTGGCCTCTTGCACACCCCCGATTTTCATCGCTCCGCCATGGGCAGCCGTGCTCTGGAATTCCCTTGCTAAACTTCTCTGCCTCTCTACCTCTCTCTCCTCCTTCTAACCTACCTCTTTGACCAAGCTTTTGGTCACCTGTCCGAATAGCTCCTTGTGGCTCGGTGTCAAATTTTGTTTGATAATGCACTGTGAAGCGCCTTGGAACGTTTTACTACGTTAGAGGTGCTATATAAATGCAAGCTGTTCTTACTGTTGTTGATATATGAAAAATGTATTTTAGGAGTAACTAAAATTAAGATGGAGATTGGATTAAGATGGAGACTGCCTTTCCCTACTAAACAATGGAGGCTGGAACCCAGTTGTCCTCATGTTGTAGGCAGGTTCTTTGAACTGTACATTAGCCAGGATTCAGAAACCATAGTTCTTGGTGTTAATCAAATTATTGGTCCTTTGAATGACTGGGTATTTTGTTTGTAGATTCCAAACCATGCCCATCAGTTTAAATTGCTTACTGGTGCAAATTATATGAGTTTATAGATAAATAAATTACATCCCAAATGACTCGATTATCATAGGGGCTTTGTTCAGGAAGAAATTCAAAATATGTTTAAAGCATCAACAAGTCCTGGGTAACAGCTGGCTTGCTTATAACCATAGAATGCAAATATCTCCTATCATTGTGTCTTCAATCTTGATTAAATATGACTGACAGATCTTTATTCAGATACCCTTTGATCTGGAATATGTACTGCAATTTTTGTCAGGATCCTCAGTTTAGTTTCTGGAATGCATGCTTGGACTCAATAGGAATCACATATCATATTGCATTGTTCAAGGTCTATGAAAGACTTTCATCTAAAAGCCAATATCACATTGCTTTCACTGCAAGAAATACACTCTACAGAAGGTATTTTAACTTCTTGTAGACTGATTCTGCCTTTATTGTTTTCGAAGTATTTGTACCATCAATGTCTTACTGCTGCTGTCCAGTTAGCTTACTTGTAAATAAATCTATTAGTTTTAGCCAGGAACAAAAGTCTGACTGTGTGGTCTAATTGTTTTTTGGAGTAGACAGGAAAATATAATGGGTATCCTACATGGTCTCAAATGTGTTATACTTAGTTAAGGAGCAATTGGTAGTTCCTTGGCACGCTATTTCACTCACCTAATGCGTAAGTGTGCAGATTTCAGTTCATACGAGATTCAGTCTGCTTATGGAAACTGCCTCTTTTGCTTGGTATTTGCTTGGTTCCTTCATTGTCGCTGGGTCAAAATCCTGGAACTCCCTTCCTAACAGCACTGTGGGAGAACCGTCACCACACGGACTGCAGCGGTTCAAGAAGGCGGCTCACCACCACCTTCTCGAGGGCAATTAGGGATGGGCAATAAATGCCGGCCTTGCCAGCGACGCCCACATCCCGTGAACGAATAAAAAAAAAACATGCAGATTCCATGCCAATCATACAGGCCAACGCTTAACATTCATCTTTCAAAAATGTTTGATAAAATATTTTTTAATGGTTTTTTTTAATATCTTACAAACATTACCCTCAGGTATTGTACATTAAGTACATGCCCAGTGTACAACTGATTGGTAAGTAGGAATTCTGCAACCTTTCTACAATTGCAATATTGCAGTAGTCAGGATTATCAGCAAACATGCAATGTTCTGATGTATAGGCTTTTAACACGGATCACAAAGGTATTCATACTAATTTAAATCCAGGCGTTCAACTGTTACAGAAAAATATAATGTAAATTGGAGGATGCAGGTTCAAGTGGTTACCGTAATACGGATAGCAGTACGAAAGTACATTCAACCAAGTCCAGTCTCCTTGAGCATCAGCTGAAGACTTTCTTATTTTGGTACAAATATTGCACAACCCCAATTGCGTTCTCACCGCAGCGCAAACTGCAAGCGTACGGTAAAAAAATATCTTGACAGGTGTGAAACGTGTTCTATCTAGGTTGGGATTTCCGTTACAGGTTATTAAGTTGCAATTTTTATAAACAACATCTTTTTTATCATAAAGTTAACGCAATCACTTAACGTTAACATTCCACACAGTGATTCCCGGCTTTGCTGTGTACAGTACACCAGAGCTCAGGCAAGTGAGCGGGCACTACGCTAAAGGAAAGACGGGGCCTGTCACAAACCAAACTGACCGCCAGTCAGCAGTTTTTTCCCCACACAGCCTAACATTCTGCAGAACAGGGGGTTTCCTGATTTCGATATCTCAGGTTTATAACATATGGGAAGTTGCACTAGATATAAATATTTCATAAAGCAAACGGAAAGACGACAGCAGACCCGCTGAAACAAATGCCTACCGTTATGATAAGAGGTTGCTGCCTTCTTCCTTCGCCCTCTGTATCGGGAGAGCAGTTACCGTGTCAAAGCACCGTATGCGACGGAACGCCGCTGTTTTGATACAAACCCATCGAACGTCACCGCGCGCCTGCGTCAGCATCCGCCTGTGCCACCGAGACCCTCCCTGCAAATGTTGTACACTGCAAAAGTAGACCATTCACCCAAAGCTCTCCGTGCCGTCAGTTTGCACTGAGACTCTTATTTTTTTTGGGGGGTGGGGGTATTAAAATGTAATCTATTTTGACCTGACCTGTTCTGAAAATCCAACACCCGCCCAGTATGTTATAATGGGTTTGCATTCGGTCTCACTCTTCTTTGAAAACATCGTAAATTGTGCTCTTGACATTTCTAACAGCTCTATATTTATCAAGTGAATGTCACTGTATATCCTGTCGTTCGGCACCCACATATATCCGTACTACCAGAGACATCTGGTACTCCCATACTACTGTTAATGTTGGAACTCCCGACCTATGATCCAGTGGCCCGCCAAGGTTTCTTTGACAGCAACACCCAAACCCACGACCTCTACCACCTAGAAGGATAAGGGCAGCAGGGGAATGGGATCACCATCACCTCCAAGTTCTCCTCCAAGTCACACACCATTCTTACTTGGAGATATATTGCCGTTCCTTCATCATAGCTGGGTCAAAATCCAGCACCTACCTAACAGCATTGTGAGAATGTTCACTACAGACTGCAGCGGTTCAAGGTGGTTGCTCACCACCACCTTCTCAAAAGCAGCAATAAATGCTGACCTTGCTACTGACGCCCATATCCCAAGAATGATTTTTTTTAAAGAATTGGTTACAATGGGAGTCAAGTGGAACATGAACTTTTCATAACTTAAGCTGCAGCTGTATCCAATATTTTATCAATTGTATTGTATAGGGGAAAAGGCTGAAATACACAGAAGCATAATTTTTTTGTGAGGAATTTAGAAATTATTTAAGTGGCAAATGAACTCTCATGGTGCCAAATTTATTTTCTAGGGAGGAAATTATCTTTGACACTTTTTGATGTGTTATCCATGATTTTGAACTGGACTGAAATTCTGTCGTAAGTTTTATGGACTTAGCAAATACGGTAGCAACTCCATCTATTGTACACTGTTCCCAACCAAAGAATAGTTTAATTTAAAATCTAGCTGAGTTTTTTTTATTTTAATTAATTTGCTTAATGGCTAATTTTGTTGTCCTAGGAGATTTTGCCCAATGGATGTCATCAGTAACTCATCCATTCTCTCCACATTCCAAGGGACAAGCTCATGTCGCTGCAACACTTTTTTTTTGTTCAGTCATGGGATGGGGGCAAAGCCAGCATTTATTACCCATCTATAATAGCCCTTGAGAAGGTGGTGGTGAGCCGCCTTCTTGAACTGCTGCAGTCCATGTGGTGAAGGTTGTCCCACAGTGTCGGTAGGTAGGGAGTTCCAGGATTTTGACTCAGCGACGATGAAGGAACGGCGATATATTTCCGTGTCAGGCTGGTGTGTGACTTGGAGGGGAACGTGCAGGTGGTGGTGTTCCCATGCGCCTGCTGCCCTTGTCCTTGTCCTTCTTGGTGGTAGAGGTTGTAGGTTTGGGAGGTGCTGTCGAAGAAGCCTTGGTGGGTTGCTGCAGTGCATCTTGTAGGTGGTGGAGGTAGTGAATGTTTAAGGTGGTGGATGGAGAGCCAATCAAGCTTTGTCCTGGATGGTGTCGAGCTTCTTGAGTGTTGATGGAGCTGCACTTATCCAGGCAAGTGGAGAGTATTCCATCACACTCCTGACTTGTGCCTTGTAGATGGTGGAAAGGCTTTGGGGAGTCAGGGGTGAGTCACTCGTCGCAGAATACCCAGCCTCTAACCTGCACTTGTAGCCACATTTATGTGGCTGGTCCAGTTTAGTTTCTGGTCAATGGTGACCCCCAGGCTGTTGATGGTGAGGGATTCGGCAATGGTAATGCCGTTGAATTGCCTGGCACTTGTCAGGCGCGAATGTAACGTGCCACTTATCAGCCCAAGCCTTGGTTTTGTCCAGCTCTTGTTGCACGCAGGCATGGACTGCTTCATTATCTGTGGGGTTGAAATGGAACTGAACTGTGCAATCATCAGCGAACATCCCCACTTCTGACCTTATGATGGAGGGAAGGTCATTGATGAAGCAGCTGAAGGTGGTTTGGCCTAGGACACTGCCCTGAGGAACTCCTGCAGCAACGTCCTGGGGCTGAGATGATTGGCTTCCAACAACCACTACCATCTTCTCTTGTGTTAGGTATGACTCCAGCCACTGGAGAGTTTTCCCCAATTCCCATTGACTTCAATTTTACTGGGGCTCCTTGATGCCACACTCAGTCAAATGCTGTGTTAATGTCATGGGCTGACACTCTCACCTCACCTCTGGAATTCAGCTCTTTTGTCCATGTTTGGACCAAGGCTGTAATGAGGTCTGGAGCCGAGGGGTCCTGGCAGATCACAAACTGAGCATCAGTGAGCAGGTTATTGGTGAGTAAGTGTCGCTCGATAGCAACATCTTCCATCACCTTGCTGATGATTGAGAGTAGACTGGTTGGGTGGTAATTGGCCGGATTGGATTTGTCCTGCTTTTTGTGGACAGGACATACCTGGGCAATTTTCCATGTTGTCAGGTAGATTCCAGTGTTATAGCTGTACTGGAACAGCTTGGCTAGAGGCGCAGCTAGATCTGGAGCACAAGTCTTCAAGCTACAGCCGGGATGTTGTCGGGGTCCATAGCCTTTGCTGTATCCACTGCACTCGGCCGTTTCTTGATATCATGTGGAGTGAATCGAATTGGCTGAAGACTGGCTTCTGTGATGGTGGGGATGTAGGGAGGAGGCCAAGATGGATCATCCACTCGGCTCTTCTGGCTGAAGATGGTTGCAAACACTTCAGCCTTGCCTTTTGCACTCACGCGCTGGACTCTGCTACCATTGAGGATGGGGATGTTCACAGAGCCTCCTGCTCCCGTTAGTTGCTTAATTGTCCACCAGCATTCATGACTGGATGTGGCAGGACAGCAGAGCTTTGATCTGATCTGTTGGTTGTGGAATCGCTTAGCTCTGTCTATAACATGTTGCTTCCGCTGTTTAGCATGCATGTCGTCCTGTGTCGTAGCTTCACCATTTTTAGGTACACTTGATGCTGCTCCTGGTATGCTCTTCTACACTCCTCATTGAACCAGGGTTGATCCCCTGACTTGTTGGTAATGGTAGAGTGAGCGATATGCCAGGCATGAGGTTACAGATTGTGGGGGAATACAATTCTGCTACTGCTGATGGCCCGCAGCACCTCATGGATACCCAGTTTTGAGCTGCTAGATCTGTTGTGAATCTATTCCATTTAGCACAGTGATAGTGCCACACAACACGTTGGACAGTGTCCTCAGTGTGACGACAGGACTTCGTCTCCACAAGGACTGTGCGGTGGTCACTCCTACCACTACTGTCATGGACAGATGCATCTATGACAGGTAGATTGGTGAGGACTAGGTCAAGTAGGTTTTTCCCTCGTGTTGGTTCTCTCACCACCTGCCGCAGGCCCAGTCTGGCAGTTATGTCCTTCAGGACTCGGCCAGCTCGGTCAGTAGTGGTGCTACTGAGCTACTCTTGGTGATGGACATTGAAGTTCCCCCACCCAGAGTACATTCTGTGCCCTCACTACTTCCTCCAAATGGTGCTCAACAAGCACTTCTCAACAAGCTTTCCCCATACTGAGCACTTCATGACCATTTATTATTATTTGCTGCTGTGATTACCTGATGTTGCCAAGGAGCCACCTCTGATTGCTTGCTACCCTGGAAACTCATTACAGCAAATTAATTTCATTAACATTGCAATTTGCTGATAGGAGTGGTGAGCCATCCTTCTAGGTGGTAGAGATTGTGGGTTTGGGACTAAGCCAGAGGAAGAGAGATTAGGAAGGATGACCAAAAGTTTGGAGCGTCTTAAAGAAGGAGCGGGGGGCAGGGGCAGTGCAGTGGCATAGTGCTCAGGGGAGGGAATTCCAGATCATGGTGCAGAGGCAGCTGAAGACACAGTCGAACATGGTGGGGCGAAGGGAAGGGCTGGATGCACAGGAGGTCAAAGTCACAGAATCCGAGAGGTCCAAGGATTTGGGGGGAGGGGGGCGCGGGGGCGGGGTGGTTGTATGTTCTAGCTAGAGGAGGTAAGAGAAATAGAGGGAAATAAAGATTAGAAAGATTAAGATAGGATATTTTTTATTCGTTCATGGGATGTGGGCGTCGCTAGCAAGGCCAGCATTTATTGCCCAACCCTAATTGCCCTTGAGAAGGTGGTGGTGAGCTGCCTTCTTGAACTGCTGGAGTCCATGTGGTGAAAATTCTCCCACAGTGTTGTTAAGTAGGGAGTTCCAGGATTTTGACTCAGCGATGATGAAGGAATGGCAATATATTTCCGAGTCAGGATGGTGTGTGACTTGGAGGGGAATGTGCAGGTGGTGTTGTTCCCATGTGCCTGCTGCCCTTATCCTTCTAGGTGGTAGAGGTCGTGGGTTTGGGAGGTGTGGGACAATGTCTTAAGGCACTTCCGAGGTGTAACAGAGGTGTTACACTTCAGCGGTGTAACAATGAGCAGGTGGTGTTGTTCCCATGTGAAGAAAAGCTGGCAGAGGACAAGGTGGCCCAAGTAGAACATACGAACATTAATGGTCAGGTAAACCAATTAGTCCATTTAGCATGATACAGATACTCCCTACCCACCCAGAGCCATGTGATCTCCTGGGAGAGGTTAAAAACCAGTTAAAAACCCAGGCCAATTAGGGGAAAAATCTGGAAAATTCCTCTCCTACCCTGGAGATAACAATGAACCTGATTTATATTACAGGGTACCTACCTCTTATAGATAGGATTAGTATAGATAAGGAAGTACTACTGAAAACAATTGGTGGAACTCAAAATGGTAATGGCTCCAGGACCTGATAGCTTGCTAGAATGCATTCTGAGGGAAGTTAAAGGAAATAGCAGAGGCTCTGACCACAATCTTTCAAATGTCCTTGGATGTAGACATTGTGCCAGGGGATTGGAAGGTTGCCAATGTGACACATCTGTTGAGAAAGGGAGACCAGTCAGCCTAATATCATCAGTAAGTTTCTGGAGGCCGTAATAGAGGATAAAATGAATAGTCACTTAAAAAGACATGGGTTGTTTAAGGACAGCTAGCACAGATTTATAAAAAGCAAGTCTGATAACTTTAAGAGTTCTTTGAGAACCTCTAGTCAGTGAGTTGATAGCCAGCGGATATAAATTTAAGATCACTACCAAAAGAATGTAGGGAAAGGTTAGAATTGTTTTTTTTTGACAGAGGGCTGTTAGGACATGAAATGCATTATCAGAAATAATGTTGAAAGCAGAGTCCATAATAGCTTTTAAAAAGGAAGTGAAGAGTTATTTGAAAAGAAAATTAAAACATTTTTAAAAAGAGAATGAGAAAAAGGCAGAGAATGGAAATAAGTCATTTTATCAAAACAGTACTCTTAAACTTCTGTTTTTTTAAATAAATGGATACTTTCCAGATATAAACTACAATAAGAAAATATGTTCCTCACATGTTGAATTTCTTTATAGTAAACACAGGAAATACTGAACTTTGACCTCAGGAGAGGATAATAAAAGGGAATAGAGGGGTTCGGAAAGAAGTTAAAAATAACAATTAGGAAAGCAAACAGGAACTACAAAATTAAATTATCAAGGACGATAAAAAGAAATAGTAGTCTACAGACACATAAATAACAAAAGGAAAATCAGGATAAGGATATGGCCATGGCCATCAAGGGATGCACAACATAAACTCACAGGTAATGACAGCGAAATGGCAGAAATATTGAATAATTACTTTGCCTCAGTATTTACCAGGGAGGCTAACAGTGTGGACATGACATTAGAAGAGATCAAAAAAGATATCAAGACATTTAAGATAGAAAGGGGGGGTAGATAATTGATAAACTAATCAAACTTGAGAAGATAAAACTCCTGGTCCAGATGGATACATTGTGCATACAAAAGAAGCTAGGGAAGAGATAACAGAGGCACTATTGTATAATTATAAAAAATAATTGAAAACTGTATAGTGCCAGAGAATTGGAGGACAACTAATATTATTCCTATTTTTTTTTTAAAAAGAGACTGAACAAGTCCAGGGATCTATAGGCCAGTTAGCTTAACATCAGTGGTAGGAAAAATAGTGGAATCTTTACTCAAACATGTAATAGAAAAACATCTAGAAACCAAATATATAAAGAATAGTTAACACAGATTTCAAAAGGGAAGGTCATGCTTGAGCAACCTTACTCAATTCTTTGAAGGAGTAACAGGAAGATTAGACGAAGGTAGTGCAGTAGATGTAATATACTGGGATTTTCAAAAGGACCTCGATAAGGTACTTCATAGTAGACTCATGACTAAGGTCAGAGCATGTGGAGTCAGGGGACAAGTAGCAGAATGGATAGCTGGCTGGCTACAAAACAGAAAACAGAGTGTTTCTCAAAAAACAGTAAAGGTAATTACTCAGACTGGCATAAGGTGGGAAGTGGTGTTCCACAAAGATCGGTGCTGGCACCACTGTTGTTCACCATTTACATAAACGATTTGGACCCAGGAATCGGAAGTACAATTTCAAAATTTGCAGATCACACCAAATTGGGGGGTATAGTTAATACTGAGGAGGACTGTGACAAAAAGCAAGAAAACTTTAATAAACTTTCAGAAGGGGCATGTAAATGGCAAATTAATTTTAATATAAAGTGTGAGGTGGTGCATTTTGGTAGGAGGAATAAGGAGTCCTCGTACTCCTTGGAAAATAAGAGTCTAAATGGGGCAGAGGACCAAAAGGATCAATGGGTACACACTCACAAATCATTAAAAGTAGTAACACAAGTTAAAGCCATACAAAATGCAAACAAAGCACTGGAGTTCATTTCTAGAGGAATAGAATTGAAAAGCAGGGTAGTTATGTTAAATTAGTATAAAACTTTGGTTAGACCACACAGCGTATTGTGCAGAGTCTGGTCTGCATGTTACAAAAAGGACATAGAAGCACTGGACAAGGTACAAAAAAGATTTACAAGGATGATAGCAGAACTGAGAGGTTATAACTATCAGGAAGACCGAATAGGCTGGGGCTCTTTTCTCTAGAAAAAAAAGGCTGAGGGGTGACCTAATAGAGGTGTTTAAAATTATGAAGGATTTGATAGGGTAGATGTAGAGAAGATGTTTCCAATTATGGGAAAGTCCAAAACTAGGGGCATATAGACAAGATAGTCACTAATAAATCCAATAAAGAATTCAGGAGAAACTTCTTTACCCAGAGAGTGGAACTTGCTACCACATGGAGTAGTTGAGGCAAATAGCATAGGTTCCATTAAGGGGAAGCCAAGTATATACAGGGGGGAGAAAGGAATAGAAGAATATGCAGCTAGAGTTAGATGAAGTAGGGTGGGAGGAGGTTTGTGTAGAGCATAAGTACCAGCACAGACCAGTTGGACCAAATGGCTTGTTCTGTGCTGTAAATTCATTACAAGGTTACATTTATAGAACAATCCCAAAAAGTTGAAATATCAATTTTTTAAAAAAATTCATTCATGGGATGTGGCCTTCACTGGCAAGGCCAGCATTTATTGCCCATCCCTAACTGCCCTTGAGAAGGTGGGTGAGCTGCCTTCTTGAACCGCTGCAGTCTGTGTGGTGAAGGTACTCCCACAGTCCTGATAGGTAGGGAATTCCAGGATTTTGACCCAGCGACGATGAAGGAACGGCGATATATTTCCATATCAGGATGGTGTGTGACTTGGAAGGGAACGTGCAGGTAGTGGTGTTCCCATGTGCCTGCTGCCCTTTTTCAAAGTAATTTATTACCTTTTAATAAGCCATAACATTAGAAAGCATTTTCTATACAATTCCCATCATGTTTCAGTGTGTAAAAATATTTTAACGCCTGTTGACATCCATTGAATTGTATATCTTTACTGATTGACACAATGGGGCAATCGGAGCGGCTAACCAACAGCGCTCGCTGCTCCATAGATTTATACTAACCCACTAACTTTTCTTGAGGCACTTCCTCGAATAGGAAGCGGAGAAGAGCCCAGCGTCAGTTCAAGCGAAGCTGGGACCCTGGGAGAAGCAAGAGGGTCACACTCTCCCCTCAACCAATCAGATTGCAGCATTTTTAACAAGCTGCATAACTCTAAGGCTTCCAATGTTAAAACCAGGAAGTGAAAGGTACAAGATTAAAATCATTGTAAAAACAGTTATAGACAGCAAAAGAGAGGGTAAGAAATAACTGAATTAAATGAGACAGAAGGGAAAAGTAAAAAAATTTTTTTTTTTTTTAAAATGACTAAAAGCTAATAAAAGGAGTAATGAGACTCCTCGTCTTTAAAAGTTAATTTTTAGTTGTTTGGCAGTCATTAAGACTTAACGCGCTGTTAAAACTTAGTTTAGACCTGGTACTTTTAAGCATACCTGTTTTGTGGCGATATTAGTTACTTTACAGTTGGGCAGATGAGCAACTTGGCATTTTTTTCAATGATTTCTCTGATTCCAGCAGGCGATATACCTTTAATTCAAAGCTGTCATATCGACGGTGAAACAGTAGGAGCAAGTTCTGGATTTTCGCGTTTCACTGCACATGTGCGAATGCCGGAACTTGCTCCTCCATTTCACCACTAACAACGGTGAGCGCTGTTGAGCTCACTATTATCACACAAGCAATTTTTGCCCCAATGCCAATTTCCCAGTTACATAGTAAACCTTAGGTTTCAGTTCCTTTGACTTCTAAATCTCGGTAATAAAATATTCTATTATTTATACATGATCTATGTATTAAGGATTGAAAGTAAATTACCATTCTTCCACCATCATCTTAAGTTCAGAGAAGAGGAGTCTCTTGTGCAGACTATTTGTAAAGATACAAACAACTAAAAGTAACAGTTATAGCTAATAACCTCAGGCCACATATAAAGCTTAAATTTGTATTCCCATCAATTTGCATTTATCTCAAGTTGCTAATAGTAACAGATTTTTTGTGGCTTGATTTAGGATTTATCAATTGAAAGAATTCACAAGGAGCTGTTCAAACTGGAAAAACAAATCCCTAAATCCCAGTGCAAAGATCTTTAGACTCTGAAGGCCCAAACATTATCAGCCACAATATTGAGGTAGCTCCCCAAGAAATTAGCCCATCTTTTGATGGCCACAAACTCAAGCCACACACAAGGAAAAATCAGCCATGGCTCTTGATCGCAATCCAGTGGAAGACACAGCATCAGCTTTGAATTGCTTGCCAACATTCATCGTCAAGGCGCACGCATGAACAATGGGCACATGGCAAAATCAAGCAGTACCTATGGAACTTTACACCAAGAAGCCGCCACTGGTGAGAGAGAGGTTTAATAAAAAGCTCAAGATCTTTTTAATCTGAATTAAATCACTGCATCGCTCACTCTTAGCATTTTTAAATGATTCTTAAAAAAATATAAAAGATAGATTTCAATAGTGCAATATTAAATATACAATGTGATAGTCAAGCTGATTCGAATCCTCACAGAAACTGTAGTCCAGGCATTTTTAGGCAGAGATTTTTTTTAAATCACATTTTTAAACACTAGTGAAAATAGAAATACACTTTTATATACACAATGTTGAGAAAGGGCCTGACTATCAAACTTTAGTGACAAGTAGCTTCTCTTAACTGGTTCTAAACCGCCCTGTTGTTCAAATTAATCTGCACATTTACTGCTTCTTAAAAGTACATTTTAAAAATCCACCAGATTTGTAGTATAGCAAAAATAAAACTCTGCGCCATGAATCTGATAAATAGTATCCTTTGCTGAGTTTGCTGACGCACAAATCATACTGTAACAGATTAACAACCAGTGTATGGTACAAAATGATTACCTTTGTAGAACTATGAATGTTCAGTTAGGAAAGACTTCAGATCTATGTCTACAGAAAGGCTAACACATTTTATATATGAATGAAATGAAGAACTTTTATTTATACAGCACCTTTCACATCCTCAGGATGCCCCAAAGTGCTTCACAGTCAATTAATTATTTTTGAAGTGTTGTCACTGTTGTTTTGTAGGAAAATGTGACATCCAATTTGCACACAGCAAGGTCCCAAAAACAGAAATGAGATTTTAAAAAAAGTGAAATCTGTTTTTGTGGTATTAGGTGAAGGACAAATTTTGGCCAGGAGATCAGGCGAACTCCTCTGCTCTTCTTCGAATAGTGATGTGGGATCTTTTACATCCACCTGGTCAGACAGAACCTCGATTTACCATCTCAACTAAAAGACTGCACCTCAGTACTGTGCTCAAGCATCAGCCTAGATTGTGCTCAGGCTGGGACTTGAACCCACCTAACTCAGAGAGCAAGTTGACATGCTTTAGCATCTAAATGTACTGTATGAACATTCCAAAGTTTAAGGGGTGTCTTTTAGTATTAAAATTATTTTCTTCCTTACTCCCTTCCTCAAGTAACCTCTGCCATGCACCGCCCCTGGAAAATTAACTATTTCCATACCTTAGTCAATGGTGCTCTGAGATCAGCCACCAAGTGGGTGACTGTGACTCAGGGTAACTCTTTCTAATTTTCCCTCCTTCTCTATAGGGAATTACCCGCTCTTCACTCAACACCTTCCCACAACATTGTGCATAGATTGGTAACTCACTGCATGATCAAGAATATAAATCCGTGCCCTATTGCTCCAAAATTCAATGCAGTGGGGTTTCAACAGCCTGTACCATCATGTTGCTTGATGGGGCATTGTTTTCAACTGTGCAAAACTTGTCTAATTGAACCCATGATTCTTTTTCTAAAACACTCATTCTGAGTGCAGCTTTGCAACAGTTATGCCAAATTTTACTATGTATACAAAAACTCTTTTTTTGGAAGAGTTTGAAAGTTGTCATATTAATTATTTAATCAAAGGCTTCCGCTCATCAACAAGTGCCAAATCTAAACATATTTACTCTAGAATAAACAACTTGCATTTATATAGCGCTTTTAATGTAACAAAACATCCCAAGGCACCTCAAAGGAGCGTAATCAAACAAAATTTGACACCAAGCCACATAATGAGATATTACTGTTTAATGCACTACCACTTTTCTTCCAGGAGTGCTCATCTTGAAGAAGTTCTGCTCTTCGCTCCAACAGGATTTCCATTTCTCTCTTTTACCTTGTTCACCTTCATTGTTTTCTGTTTCCCTTCACGTGTTTGATCAGGTTTCTACTAAAACTCCTCTCACAGCCACATCTCTTTCCTCAGCAACTGTCATCAGCTCCGACTTAATCCACGTGGATTCCAACTTAAATTCCACTTCATATTTCAGATCCACCTACAATTACAGATATCTCCATGATATTCAGCGTTCCTCAAACCACTGCTCTCGCCGCTTCCTGAGATCCACGATCGTCATGCATGCTCTCGACCTCTCTCTTTAGCAGCACCGACTCACTCTTTCAGAGTTGTCCTGGTCCGCAATTCCATTTCATCCTCCGCTTTAACAAAAACTTTTTTCTTCCTTTCTTCAACAAGGACCGCAAGCTTCAACAACTCTTAGATACCAATGTCTTTCTTGATCCTTTTCCCCTTCACTTTCCTCTGACCCCATCCCTCCTTCCAATCTCACCCTTTGTCATGTTTTCATTATCCCCTCTGACCCTGATCGATCAATCCTCAGCAAAGGCCTCAGCTTCATGCCCTTATACCCTCCACCTCAATGAATTTTGAGCTCAACATGATGCTGAGCTCTTTTTCCATCGCCTTCGTGCCCATTTCTTTGGCCAGGAGTCATCCCCTTGCACAGCGGTCCCTTTCTCCCATCTTCAGAATTCTCGTTCCACCTGGACCCCTCCCTCTGTCCTCTACCCTCTCAATCTTTTCATTGTCACACCAGCAATTCCCATCGGCCGATTCAATTTCTCTATTCCCCTCACTCACTCTAATCTAATCTACCTCCCTCTGAACTTGCAGCACACTGTTCTCAGGTCCAACCCTGACATTGTCATTAAACCTGTTGACAAGGGCAGCACTGTTGTTTGGCGAACAGACCTCTACCTTGCGGAGGCAAAAAATTCCCAATTCTGACGAAAGGTCATCGACCTGAAACATTAACTGTTTCTTTCTCCACAGATGCAGTCAGACTTGCTGAGTATTTCCAGCATTTTCTGTTTTTATTAAGGAGATATTAGGATAGATGACCAAAAGCTTGGTCAAAGCGGTAGGTTTTAAGAACGTCTTCAAAGGAGGAGAGGTAGAGAAGTATTTTGAAATCATCAAAATCTACCAAAATACACAAGATTTTAAACTGGTCAGTTTTAAATAGGTACTGTGCTATGTTTTCAATTCTTAGAATAAAATTCTTGTCTAGATCTTGTGAATCTGCTGTTGGAACTCTCATCTATGCCTTTGTTACCTCTAGACTTGACTATTCCAATGCTCTCCTAGCCGGCCTTCCATCTTCCACCCTCCACAAATTTGAACTCATCCCAAACTCTGCTGCTCGTATCCTAATTCACACCAAGTCCCATTCACCCATCACCCCTGTGCTCGCTGTCCTACATTGGCTCCCGGGCTGGGAACATCACGATTTTAAAATTCACATCCTTGTTTTCAAATCCATTCAAATCTCACCCCTCCCTATTTCCGTAACCTCCTCCAGCCCTACAACCCTTTGAGATCTCTGTGCTCCTGCAATTCTTGCCTCTTGCGCATCCCTGATTTTAATCACCACCATTGGCTGCCTAGGCCCTAAGCTCTGGAATTCACTCCCTAAACTTCTCCTCCTTTAAGGCGCTCCTTAAAACCTACCTCTGACCAGGTTTTTGGTCAGCTGTCCTAATATCTCCTTATGTATCTCAGTGTTGAATTTTGTTTGATATTTTTGTTGTTGTTCTCTATGCAATTGCTGTCGAGTCAATGATCAATTTTTATCTTCCTCACTGGTTAAGCATTTACAAAAAAAACTTGCATTTATATAGTGCTTTCACAACCTCAGGACGTCCCAAAGCATTTACAACCAATGAAGTACTTTTGAAGTGTAGTCACCGTTATAATGTAGGAAATATGGCAGCCAATTTACACAGAGCAACGTCCCACAAACAGCAATGTAATAATGACCGAATAATCTGTTTTTAATGATGTTGGTTGAGGGATAAATATAGGCCATGACACTGAGGGGGAACTCCTCTGCTCTTCGAAATAGTGCCATGGGATCTTTTACGTCCACCTGAGGGGCCAGACAGGGCCTCGGTTTAACATCTCATCTGAAAGATGCCACTTCCAACAGTGCAGCACTCCCTCAGTACTGCACTGGAGCATCAGCCTAGATTTTGTGCTAAAGTCTCTGGAAAGTCTGTTTTCCTTTTTTTTTTAAAACTGGTTATTTTCTACTTTTGTTATTCATGAATTATATTGTGCGTTGAGGCAGAAGACCTGGGTATGGTTCTTAATGAATACTTTGTGTCAGTCTTCACAAAAGAAGGAGACAATGCAGACTTTGTAGTTAAGGAGGAAAAATGTGATATTAAGGGGTTTAGCATCTTTCAAAGTAGATAAATCGCCAGGCCCGGATGAAATGTATCCCAGGCTGTTAACAGAAGCAAGGGAGGAAATAGCAGAGGCTCTGACCATCATTTTCCAATCCTCTCTGGCTACAGGTGTGGTGCCAGAGGACTGCTAACGTTGTACTATTGTTTAAAAAGGGAGAAAGGGATAGACCGAGTAATTACAGGCCAGTAAGCCTAACCTCGGGGTGGGCAAATTATTGGAAAAAATTCTGAAAAGCACAGATTCATCATGGACAGTCAGCATGGATTTGTTAAGGGAAGATCGTTTCTGACTAACTTGATTGAATTTTTTGAGGAGGTAACAAGGAGGGTCGATAAGGATAGCACGTTTGATGTAGACTACATAGATTTTAACAAGGCTTTTGACAAGGTCCCACATGGTAGATGGGTTAGAAAAGTAAAAGCCCATGGAATCCAAGTGAAAGTGGCAAGTTGGATCCAAAATTGGCTCAGTAGCAGGAAGCAAAGGGCAATGGTCAACAGATGTTTTTGTGACTGGAAGGCTGTTTCTAGTGGTTTTCAGCAGGGCTCAGTACTAGGTCCCTTGCTTTGTGGGTATATATCAATGATTTAGACTTAAATGTAGGGGGCGTGATTAAGTTTGCAGATGATACAAAAGTTGGCCATGTGGTTAATAGTGAGGAAGAAAGCTGTGGACTGCAGGAAGATAGCCATGGACTGGTCAGGTGGGCAGAAAAGTGGCAAATGGAATTCAATCTGCAGAAGTGTGAGGTAATGCTTTTGGGGAGGGCAAACAAGTGTAGAGAACAGAGGGACCTTGGAGTACATATCCACAGATCCCTGAAGGTAGCAGGACAGGTAGATAAGGCGGTTAAGAAAGCATATGGGACACTTTCCTTTATTAGCAGAGACATAGAATATAAGAGCAGGGAGGTTATGCTAGAATTGTATAAAACTCTAGTTAGGCCACAGTACTGCGTACAGTTTTGGTCACCACCTTAAAGGAAAGATATGATTGCACTAGAGAGGGTACAGAGGAGATTTACGAGGATGTTGCCAGGATTGAAGAATTTTAGCTATGAGGAAAGATTGGATAGGCTGGGGTTGTTTTCTTTGGAACAGAGGAGGCTGAGGGGAGATTTAATTCAGGTGTATAAAATTATGACGGGCCTAGATAGAGTGGATAGAAAGGACCTATTTCCCTTACCAGAGAGGTCAAAAACCAGGGGACGTAGATTTAAAGTAATTGGTAGAAGGATTAGAGGGGAGTTGAGAAATGTTTTCACTCAGTGGGTGGTGGGGGTCTGGAACTTCTTGCCTGAAAGTGTGGTAGAGGCAGAAACCCTCATTGCATTTAAAATGTATTTGGATATGCACTTGAAGTGCCATAACCTACAAGGCTACGGAGCAAGAGCTAGAAAGTGGGATTAGGCTGGATAGTTCTTTTTTGGCCGGCTCAGACATGATGGGCCAAATGGCCTCCTTCTGTGCCGTAAATTTCTATGATTCCATCAAAAAAATTCTACCCAATTAAATTGCAGGAGAAAAAAATCTGATACACATGACAATTCCTCAATTATCCACTATATATATATTCCTCAATTATCCACTATATATAGAAGTTTACAACATGGAAACAGGCCCTTCGGCCCAACATGTCGGCCTAAAAATAAAATCACATAAAATAAATAACTCACAAACATGTCTTCTTTATATCTACAAACAGCATAATATACCCCCATATTTCATGATCCTTTTTATGGCTTCCCCAATGCCAACCTCCCAGTCCGACCCACATTGCACTCCAATGCATAACCTCCAGCAAGACTACAATTCCTCAGAGTCACAATGCTGTATGCACAAGGAAACAGGCTTTTTTTCTTCATATAAAAACACCTGCCCAACAGACTGAAACAGAGGGATTTTCCAAGCAACGTTTTCAGTACTTGATAATGTATATCATCGGTTTGTGTTCATTTTGAACCTGTGTTTTAAACGTGCATCAAAAAAATGTTAAATAAAATGTAGCTACAAACACAAGGTACACATTTCTATACATCTATGGCACCCAATGCAACAACCGACTCCTGGAGGCAGCCCAAGTGCTACAGTCCCCACCACTTAAAACATCCACGTTTAAAACAAGGACTCGCTTTTTTTGGCCAAAAAGCGGTAATCATTATCCATTTGCATTAATATCAATTTTAACATTGCTGGTTATAGTGTCTTAAGTGCTCCGTTTATTTCGAGCAGAAACAGCTGTGTTTACTCACTAGTTTGTATAATTACGTAAAGTTTCACCTTTAATCCGCCACATAAATCTACATGTATAGAAAGAATCTTAAGATTATCAAGCACTACCTCAGGTACCCCACAATAATTCAGTCCATACCTTCGTGTGTGAACCTCAGGTGCCAATTAACACCCTACAAAGCATTGCACATACTCTTTCAAAAAAAGAGATAGTAAAAAGAGGAAGCTGATCTACTCTTGAAAAACAGCACTGACATATCAACTGTCCGCTCTCTGGCAGTCTTTAATAAAGTATATTCTTTTGAAATTATGGTCAATATAATTTTAAACTAATGCTAGGCAAAGCCACTAATTTGAGATTTACATGGAAAAAATGTAATTACAGACAACTGTAAAATACAAGTTCTGCACAGCAGCCACTCAAGGGCAACTAACTGGAATGATTTTCAATTTTATTGACACTACTGCATTATATCGGTCATTGCGTATAGCGGGCAAACTGCGTTTGTACAAACATTCCCACTATAAGCGGTGGGCACTGTACTCGTTTTTCCCCAATCCCCTCACATGGCAAACAAATGCAGATCCCAATCTCCTTTGTGTTCATTATTTTTAATGAATATACTCCTGATATGTGATATGTTGTGTAAATGCCTGAGATGTTCGTATAATTAAAAACTCTCTTTGGGAACAAACTAAACTTTGTTGCTAGTCAACTGGTAAGCATGTTATCCAATGAAGGGAATGGGCTGTTAGATCACCAGCTGGACCATAAATTCTTTGGTGGAGAATTCCACTGCAGCTGCAGATTTCTGCTCAATGGCAGACAAGGTGAAAAATATTGCTATTGTGTCAGAACATAAGAACAGAAGAAATTGGAGCAGGAGTAGGCAATACAGTCCCTCGAGCCTGCTTCACCATTCAATAAAATCATGGCTGATCTTCTATCTCAACTCCACTTTCCTGCCCAATCCCCATATCCCTTGATTCCCCTAGAGTCCAAAAATCTATCGATCTCAGCCTTGAATATATTCAAAGGACTGAGCATCCACAGCCCTCTGGGGTAGAGAATTCCAAAGATTCACAACCATCTGTGAAGAATTCCTCCTCATCTCAGTCTTAAATGGCCGACCCCTTATCCTGAGACGATGCCCCCTTGTTCTAGACTCTCCAGCCAGGGGAAACGACCCCTCAGCATCTATCCCATCAAGCCCCCTCAGAATCTTATATGTTTCAATGAGATCACCTCATTCTTCTAAGCTCCAGAGAGCCCATCAAGCCCCCTCAGAATCTTATATGTTTCAATGAGATCACCTCATTCTTCTAAGCTCCAGAGAGCATAGGCCCATTCTACTTAATCTCTCCACATAGGACAGCCTTCTCATCCCAGGAATCAATCTAGTGAACCTTCGTTGCACCGCCTCCAAGGAAGGTATATCCTTCCTTAGATAAGGAGACCAAAACTGTATGCAGTACTCCAGATGTGGTCATCAAAGCCCTGTACAACTGTAGCAAGACTTCCTTACTCTCGTACTCCAACCCCCTTGCAATAAAGGCCAACATGCCATTTGCCTTCCTAATTGCTTGCTGTACCTGCATGTTAACTGTCTGTTTCTTGTACGAGGACACCCAAGATCGCTCTGAACACCAGCATTTAATTGTTTCTCACCGTTTAAAAAATATTCTGCTTTTCTATTCTTCCTACCAAAGTGATTAACTTCACATTTCCCCAAAGTATACTCCATCTGCCAACTTCTTGCCCACTCACTTAACCTGTCTATATACCTTTGCAGATTCTGTGTCCTCCTCACAGCTTACTTTCCCACCTAGCTTTGTATCGTCAGCAAACTTGTATATATTACACTCAGTCCCTTCATCTAAGTCAGCACCCAATACCATTATCTATATCAGCACAATGGCACCTCCACCAAGGGTGTGATGCTAATCTCAACAACTAGTTAAGTAATCAATATAGCAACAGAAACTAGTAGAAGTAAGCAAACTGAAGCAGCTCGAATGTTTGTCTCATTACTAACATCAGGTACTGCAAGTTCAGATCATGCAGTATGTGAGGCTGATAGACGAAGTACAATAACTCATTGATCACGAGTTAGTTGCAGATAAGGGAAGCCATTCAGCCCATCTAAATTTATCCATCCAGCAAGATCCTAAATTCCCTCTAATGCAGCATCCAATTATTTCTTAAATGATTCCAGGGTTATCACCTCCACTGCTCTGTCTGGAAGTCTATTCCATACATTGATCACTCGATGTGTGAAGAACAGCTTCCTAACATCAGTCCTAAATTTACCTTCGTGTCCCTTTGTCCTACACTCAATTTAATTTAAAGTAATATTCGAGATTTACTTTTCTATTCCCTTAACTATATTATATACCTGTATAAGGTGACCTCTCAAATGCCTCCTTTCCAAGTTTAAGAATATAAGAAATAGGAGCAGGAGTGGGCCATACGGCCCCTCAAGCCTGCTCCATCATTCAATGAGATCATGGCTAATCTTCAACCTCAACTCCACTTTCCTGCCTGATCCCCATATCCCTTGATTCCACTAGAGTCCAAAAATCTATCTATTTCAGCCTTGAATATACTCAACAACTCAGCATCCACAGCCCTCTGGGGTAGGGAATTCCAAAGATTCACAACCCTGAGTGAAGAAATTCCTCCTAATCTCAGTCTTAAATGGCCATCCCCTTATCCCGCGACTATGCCCCCTAATTCTAGACTATCCAGCCAGGGGAAACCACCTCTCAGCCTCTACCTTGTCAAGCCCCCTCAGAATCTTATATGTTTCAATGCGATCACCTCATTCTTCTAAACTCCAGAGAGTATAGGCCCATTCTACACAACCTCTCCTCATAGACCAACCCTCTCATCCCAGGAATTAATCTAGTGAACCTTCGTTGCACCGCCTCGAAGGCAGGTATATTCTTCCTTAGATAAGGAGACCAAAACTGGACGCAGTACTACAGGTGAGATCTCATCTGTACAGTTGTAGTAAGACTTCCTTACTCTTGTACTCCAACCCCCTTGCAATAAAGGCCAACATGCCATTTGTCTTCCTAATTGCTTGCTTACCTTCATGCTAACTTTTTGTGTTTTGTGTACCAGGACACCCGTCTCTTTGGACACCAACATTTAATAGTTTCTCACCATTTAAAAAATATTCTGTTTTTCTATTCTTCCTACCAAAGTAAATGACCTCGCATTTCCCTCTCGTAGCTGAGGCCCAAACACAGATCCTTGCGGCACCCCACTAGTCACAGCCTGCCAACCTGAAAATGACCCATTTATCCCTACTCACTGTTTTCTGACATTAACCAATCCTCTATCCACGCTAATGTTACCCCCAACCCCATGAGCCCTTATCTTGTGTAACAACCTTCTATGTGGCACCTTATCGAACACCTTTTGAAAATTTAAATATACTACATCCACTGGTTCCCCTTTATCTACCCTGCTAGTTACACCCTCAAAAAACTCTTAACACGATTTCCCTTTCATAAAACCATTTTGAATCTGTCTAATCACATTATGATTTTCTAAGTGCCCTGTTACCACTTTCTTAATAATGGACTGATGTCAGGCTAACTAACCAATAGTTCCCTCTTTTCTCCCTCCCTTATTTCTTGAATAGCAGGGTTACATTTGCTATCTTTCAATCTGCTGGGACTGTTCTAGAATCTAGGGAATTTTGGAAGATCATAACTAATGCATCCACTATCTCTGCAGCCACCTCTTTTAGCACCCTAGGATGTAGGCCATCAGGTCCAGGAGATTTAATCGGCTTTTAATCCCATTAGTTTCTCAAGTACTTTTTCTCTACTGGTAATAATTACTTTAAGCTCCTCACTCTCATTAGCCCCTTAGTTCCCCACTATTCTGGTATGCTTTTTGTGTCTTCTACTGTGAAGACAGATACAAAATATTTGTTTAACGCATCTGCTATTTCCTGATTCCCCATTATAATTTCTCCTGTCTCAACCTCTAGGGGACCAACGTTTACTTTTGCTACTCTCTTCCTTTTCACATACTTGTAGAAGTTCTTACAATCCGTTTCTATATTTCTTGCTAGTTTACTTTCATATTCTATTTTCTCCCTTTTTATCAATTTTTTGGTCGTCCTTTGCTGGTTTCTAAAACTCTCCCAATCCTCAGGCTTACTACTCTGCTTGGCAACATTATAAGCCTCTTCTTTTAATCTAATATTGTCCTTAACTTATTTAGTTAGCCACAGGTGTATACAAACATACAAATTAAGAGGATTAGGCCATTCGGCCCCTCGAGTCTTCTCTGCCATTTGATAAGATCACAGCTGATCTGATTGCCTACTTTCCAGTCTACCTACTATAACCTTTGACTCCCTTGTTAATCAGGAATCTATCTGACTCAGCCTTAAAAATATTCAATGACCCTGCCCCCACCACTCTCTGAGGGCGTTCCTCAGAGAAAGAATTTCTCCTTGTCTGTCTTAAAAGGGAGACCCCTTATTTTTAAACTGTGGCCCCTAGTTCTAGTCTCTCCCACGAGGGGAAATATCCTCTCATCATCTACCCCTTCTAGTCCCCTCAGGATCATATGTTTCAATAAAATCGCCTCTCATTCTTCTGAACTCCAGTGTATACAGGCCCAACTTATCCAACCTTTCCTCATAAGATAACCCCCTCATCCCATGAATCAGTCGAGTGAACCTTCTCTGAACCGCCTCTAAAGCAATTATGCCCTTTCTTAAATAAGGAGACCAAAACTGCACACAGTATTCTTGATGTGGTTTCATCAATGCCCTGTGCTACTGTAGCAAAACATCACTTCCTTTATATTCCATTCTCCTTGCAATAAATGACAATATTCCATTTGCCTTCCTATCACTTGCATACTAACTTTTTTGATTCGTGTACTGGGACACCCAGATCCCTCTGTACCTCAGAGTTCTTCAATCTCTCTCCATTTAAATATACTACTTTTCTATTCCTCCTGTTGAAGTGGACAAGTTCACATTTTCCCACATTATACTCCATCTGCCAAATATTTGCCCACTCACATAACCTATCTATATCCCTTTGCAGGCTCCTTATGTCCTCTTCACAACTTACTTTCCTATCTACCTTTGTGTCATCAGCAAATTTAGCAACCTTACATTTGGTCCCTTCATCCAAGTCATTGATATAAATTGTAAATAGTTGAGGCCCAAGCACTGATCCCTGTGGCAGTCCACTCGTTACATCTTGCCAACCTGAAAATGACCCATTTGTGCCTACTCTGTTTCCTGTTAGCTAACCAATCTTTTATCTATGCTAATGCGTTACCCCTACACCACGAGATCTTATTTTGTGTAGTAGCCTTTGGTGTAGCACCTCGTCAAAAGCCTGGAAATCCAAGTATACCACATCCACAGGATCCCCTTTATCCACGTTGCTTGTTACTTCCTCAAAGAATTCTAATAAATTAGTCAAGCACGATTTCCCTTTCACAAAGCCGTATTGACTCTGCGTGATTGCATTGAGATTTTCTAAGTGCCCTGTTATAACCTCCTTAATAACAGATTCTAGCATTTTCCCAATGACAGATGTTAAGCTAACTGGCCTGTAGTTTCCTGCTTTCTATCTCTCTCCTTTCTTGAATAGAGGAATTACATTTGCTATTTTCCAATCTGATGGGACCCTTCCAGAATCTAGGAAATTTTGGAAAATTAATACCAATACATCTACTTCTTTTAAGACCTTAGGATGAAGGCCCTAGGGTGGATCACTTTTCCGGTGGAGTTTTTATTTCTCAAAAGAAATGTATATTTGTTGAGAATGTTGAAATATTTCTTTAAATGTTTGCCATTGCTTTTCAACCATCATACCCTTTGATTTAATTTCCCAACCTACCTATGTAATTGGCTTTATGTTTAAGACTCTAGTTTCAGACTTAAGTACATCACTCTCAAACTCAATATGAAATTCTATCATATTATGATCACTCTTCCCCAGAGGACCCTTTTCTGAGAGATTACTAATTAACCCTGTCTCATTACACAATACAAGATCTAAAATAGCCTGCTCCCTGGTTGGTTCCATGACGTATTGTACTAGGAAACCATCTCGAATGCATTCCATGAACTTGTCCTCCAAACTACCTTTGCCAATTTGATTTGGCCAGTCTACGTGAAGATTAACGTCCCCCATGATTACTGCATCACCTTTGTTACAGGCTCCTATTATTTCATGATTAATACTCTGTCCAGCAGTATTGTTACTATTAGGGTGCCTATAAACTACTCCCACCAGTGTTTTCTGCCCCTTGTTATTTCTTATTTCCACCCACACTGATTCTACTTCCTGATCTTCCAACCCAAGATCCTTTCTCACCACTGTCCTTATGTCATCCTTTATTATTAGGGCTACACCCCCTCCTTCTCCAATTTGTCTGTCTTTTCTATATGTCATGTACCCTGAAATATTTAGTTCCCAATTTTGGTCACTTTGCAATCATGTCTCTGTAATGGCTATTAGATCAAACCCATTTATCTCTATTTGTGCAACCAATTCATCTATCTTGTTACAAATGCTCCGTGCAGTTTCCTTACAGAGCCTCATGGCTCTTCCCTGCACTGTCTCCCTTTTGTCTCGGCAAACTGCACTTTAGTTTGTTGTGGAAAATGGAAAGAGAAAACCTGTTGAGGCAAAGTACAGAAAGAATTAGAAGATAGAAAGCCTGGAGGCAGGGAATAGCTCTTGCTCTACTGGGAGAAGGAAGAACAATTGCTGTCAGGACTTGCTGAGCTCACAGTATCCTTTGACTCACTGTGAGCAACACTAAAGGACATCCACTAATAGGAAATGAAAATTACTACTCAAAAGTAATGCTTGAAAAGATAATTACTTAAAAATATATTTATATATTCCTGAAAGGGAAACTTAGTAGCTGACCTGTTCTACATCAAGATTAGGTTTGCCAACTCTGGTTGGACTTATTCCTGGAGGTTTGATCACATGACATGATTAATCTATAATTATATATTATTAAAATATCTTCTGCAGAGTGCATGCCCACAAACCTTACTTTCTGTTGTCACAATTTTGGGGTCATACTTTTCTGTCAATGCTAGTACTTCAGTAAATGTTTGCTACGTTGCTCTTCCATACCATTCTTGCAATTTTGCCAAAAATATCAGAGGAAGTTTTCATAAACCCATTTAAGACAGGAATTTTTTCCCCACTGTGATTCTCCATCTAACTCAGTACTGTCACTCCAAACATTTCTTGTGTAAATAAGTAACTCTGTACATTAAAAAAAAATAACTCTGGGGAAGGATCAATTTATAGCTGTATAAGCAGAAACGCATTGTTCCAGGACATGTTATAAGGAGCCGGCACTGTACTGTACTAAATGCCACAACTGATCATAGGCAGTGTTGAATACAAGATGAACAATGAGACCGTGTCCCTCACAAGCATAAATGCAATTAAATTGCCTGCAGACGTACCATTAATCCCCAATCCAAGCTCACAGCACTTCACAACAGAGCGGACCAGATCTACTTGCATCAGACCTGACTGTTATCAGTACAAAGCACAAACATAAAAGTAATTTCTCCACGAAATTAAATCAGCACCGTTCACTGACGGATCAGATCAGGTGAGGAACAAAGAATAAAAAAGCTTCTTTCCCTTTCGCTAATGGCCGAAACTTGACGCTGCTGCAAGGTACAGTCCCACAATGCCGGCGACTTAATACTTCTTAATGCGCGGACTTTTACCTGTGCGAATTAGACTTGGGTTATCCTTTGAGCAGCTAATGGTGGATTTAGGATTTAAATACCAACAGCACCGCAGAGTGCAGCTGCGGACGAGAGCGGCGCGGAAGCGACAATATATAAAGTACTTTTCTCCCGGGCTGCCAGCGGGGCTATCGATTCTCAGTTCCACGAAGCTCCCAGCCAATCCAGAAGGATCAGGATGTGTGTGGAGCAGCCCCTGCCTGCCTGCCCAAAGCGCGCTCCCAGAGTCCTAACATTCATCGCTCAACCAACACCCGCTCAAACGGATTATCTGTACATTTATCTCACTGCTGTTGGTGGGAATTTGCTACTAACTGTGAAACACATTGGGATGCCCTGAGCTGTGAAAGGCGCTACAGGCACGCAAGTTCTTTCTTTCATACTAATGCCGATGGATGAGTAACGTCTATGAGAACTGACTCCATTAACCGCTGAGGAGGGGATACGACTGCAATAAAGGCCAACCGCTCTCAATCCAACACCAACTTCCGTCGCTACAGGAAATGGCCGAATTCACTACGCACCACCGTAACCAACCCCTTCCAAACCTCGCGATAACTCCCGGCAACACGGGGCCTGATGGGACTTGGAGTTCTCAGATTCGGGACAGAGGCGAAGCCTGTGGTTTAAAAAAAACTACAGTTCCCGGCATGCAGAGCGCGACAGCCGAGCGACGAGGAGGAGTGGGCTGAACTCAGAACATGGCTTCCACTGACAGTACGCGGTGATGGTCTGAAAGCAGCTTCACTCTAAGGTAATGTCAGAGTGTGAAAACGCCGCTATCTCGCGTGCGGTTAGTAATCATTCAATCACACCTTCAGAAAAAAATATTGTGCATAGGGATCTAACTACTGTGTGACATTTTGATCCATCTTCAACTTTACACACAGGCCTCTGTAGTGGATTGATATTTACATGAACATGACTTAATTTTAAAAAATTATCCACTTTATAAATTCATCACAAGGTAGAGGAAGACGAGGCAATAAATTCTAAAATCGAAACAAAAGGTTACGTTGGAAGATTACTTTTTAATTCTAAATGTGTTCATATTATTATAAATCTGAGTAAATGGGTTTAAAATGTAATATAATGGGATGACTCTGTATTTTTGAACTGTAAATGAACATCATTAATGAATATTGATGAGCCACCCTTTTATTAAGTGAGTCAAATAATTTATCATGAAATATTTTCTATGATATCTTAGTTTTTATATCATTGCCATAAATTTGAATAGAAATATTACACTGTGTTTGATGGAATTGTGAACATCAAGTACTTTAGTGTATGCCCGGGACCACTTGTCAATGCCTCACCTTATTGGTCAGTGTCAAGGATGGGAGGTGAAAAGAGGGACAGAACATCCAAAACCTTACTGCAAAATCAAACACATTTAATAAAAAAAGCAAATGATTTTGTCTTTGGGGAAAGAAATAAAATTAAAAGTCTGATTGCTCTCCTTTTAGTCCTTGGTCTCATTTCTAACTGTTATTGAGCACTCCCTTCCAGGATATCTTTTTCACATTTTCACCAATGTCTCTTTGTTTGCCCAATTTTCCTTTTGGCCGGCATCCTTGCCTCACTGGTTTTCTGCATGCTTCAAGAAGTATGCTTAAAAGTTGCAAAAGATCACCCTCTGAGACTTCATCATGCAATGGCGCAATGTGCAATCGTTCCACTTCCTAAGAATGCATCGCATTAATAAGACCACATTAAATTGTTGAAAAGCAAATTAATTGGAACCAAACATAACTTTTTTCAGGAAAAGTGTGGCGTAGTCTTTGAACAAAAGTTCTATTAATATTAAAGAGACAAAAATAGTTTTTATTTCACACTAGTAGATCTCCCATAGTATTTATCATGGTGAGTTGGAGAATATACTGTTTTATAATAACGTTAGTTATACCATGTAATGTAAGTATTATTTAATAGTTGATTGATTACAGAGACAAATAAAAAGCCTCTCTTCTTGCAACTCTCACCTCTTTCCTACCCTAATACCCTTATGAGTCTCTTTATTTTGGATTTTTTTTCTCTATGGTGCTGGCACTTTTTCATTGTGGTATTTATCAGTTTATTTGTCTTGATCCATTTTCACTTTTTTTTCACTTTGTATACGTTTGCCATTCACTATGTCTTCTCTCTTCTCCGTCTTTCAATCTATTGGTATGGTTTTCATATATTTCTTTAGCTATATACTTAATTTCTATCTCTTCCCTTTTACACAAGGTCATAGGCAACATGTACCAAATTGAAAGTAGGTGCTCGCAACCAATTAAGGAGGCGCTATCTGAGACACAAACAAGTGGGGGACTAGGACTGGAAGGAAATGGGCTGGTGTGGCCTGCAGTTAGTGTGGGAAGCAGTCAGGGGTTTTGCACTGGGCATACTTATAAAGGATGGCGTTTGGAGCTTGGGAACGTTGAACAGAAATACTTCAGAGTCCAAACAATGGGCAGATGTACTGGCAATAGGGTCTGTCAGGACTGTTTTGGTAGCGTCTGGGAGCACTGGGGGAGATATAGCATTTTGAGTGTAAGCTAAGGGAGCAGAAAAGGGTCTGCAGTTTGGGAATACTGGAATGTGGGGCCTGTAGCTTTTATGGCAAAGGGTTGGATTTGGGGGGACTGAGGAAGGTCAGGGGTTTGGTAGCATGGGAGGCTTGGAGCTTGTTAGCACTGGGAGGCGAGTGCCTGGGTTAATAGAGCAATCTGGAGCTGGCAGGACACACTCAAGCTGCCCAGGAGCACAGATAACTGTACCAGCAGTAGAAAGGTTGCAGTGCAGAGCGTGTCTGTAGTCACAGCTTAAGCAGTCCTGGCCTTGTTGGAAGCACACACAGTGCTGCAGGCTTGCAATACTTCATGTCTGCTTATTACTCAAGCTCAAGGCCTTCAGAGAAGTTTGGTCTCTGGTGGCAAAACATAGTGGATAGATTTCCAACAGAATTTGGGCAATTTTTTTCAGAGTAAATTTAAACATACCAGCTGAAAGAGTTCTGAAAATATTGAATAAGTTGATTGGTTCCTTTTGCTACAGTTGTTGAGTCCTGATTGGTAGCTTTGGAATAAAAAATGCTTGGTTTTGTGTGAGTTGGTGTTTTTCCGCTGTCTACTATCTTGTGATTGCTAAGTTTTCCGATCTGTCTAGATTTGAGTGAATCAGCACGGTTAATTTAGCAGATCAGGTCAGTAATGGATACTTTGTAATGTATTGTACATTATCCCACTCGGTACGATGCCCTTTACAATCTTTATTGATAATTTGGACAAAGGCGTTGGAGAAGCTGTCTGCAAATTTGCGCATGAAATAAAGATTTGTACGAGTGTTAGGACTCTAGAGGTGGAAAAACAATTACAATCAGATCTAGATGTGATGGTGGAATTATAGATAAATGTAGTGGCATGTGGGTAGGACTAACGCCAAGCATGTGTATACCATGCGGGGTTGGCAGCTTAAGATTGTTAAGCGGGACAGGGACCCCCCCCCCCCCAGTATGTGACTCTCCTAAGGTGCACGATCAGTGCTGTGAGGCAATAGCAAAAGTAAATAAGGGTATTAGGATGTATTGCTAGGACAATCGAATGCAAAACAAAAAGCACTATACTGTCCTTGTGTAAGACCTCCGTTAGGCTTCATCTAGAATACTGTGTTTAGTTTTGGTCCCGTCACATGATAAGTGAAATAGAGGCCCTTGAGGCCACTAGACTGATACCTACCTTAAAGAATCTTAGTTACCATAACAGGCTTAGAGAGCTGTTTTTTTCACTTTAGAAGGCTAGGCTATGAGGAGTTATATTGAGTCTACAGCACAGAAACAGGACATTCAGCCCAACTGGTCTATGCTGGCATTTATGCTCCACACAAGCCTCCTTCCACGCCTCTTCATCTAACCCTATCAGCATAACCGTCTATTTCTTTCTCCCTCATGTGCATATCTAACTTCCCCTTAAATGCATCTGTGCTATTTGCTTCAACTAGTCCTTGTGGTAGCATGTTCCACATTCTTGCCTCTCTTTGGGTAAATACGTTTCTCCTGAATTCCCTATTGGATTTATTAATGACTATCTTATATTTATGACCTCTAGTATTGGACTCCTCCACAAGTGGAAACATTTTCTCTATGTCTACCCCTTTCATTATTCTAAAGACCCCTCAGCCTTCTCTTTTCTAGAGAAAAGAGCCCCAGCCTGTTTAGTCTTTCCTGATAAGTATATCTTCTCAATTCTGGTATCATCCTTGTGAATCTTTTTTGCACCTTCTCCAATACCTCTATATCCTTTTTATAATATGGAGACCAGAACTCTGCACGGTTCTTCAAGTGTGGTCTAACCAAGGTTCTATACAAGTTTAACATTAAAGGAGATTTGATTTAGGTCTTTAAAATAATGAAGGGATTAGACTCTGTTCATGGATAACTATTTGAGTTAGATAGCTTAGGGAGGACCAGGGGACATGCATATCATTTTTCTAAGCGTAGAATTAGATTAGATTAGATGTTTTGGGATCTTAGAATTAGAGTAAACGACTCTGCACTGAATGGGTCTCTGTTTATTTGCATACTGAAGCTGTTTATTGCAGAAAGCCTGCGGACAATCTAAGATTATTGATAGATTTTTCAGACTTTTCATTTTAAAAAAACCACAACTTTACATTGAGATTTTTAGCAGGTGAATTCACCTGCTTACAAAAAGCTGCAGCTCTATATTAATAGTAATGTTATCATAATGATCAGCTTCCTCAATGCTGTAATGCATTTTTGTTGTGTGATGGAAATGATACCATGTAGGCAGAGACTGACTTTGAATGTGTTCTCATAATGTACTTCTGTTTTGGAACTAATATTAAGATTTTCTTGTTTGCACAATGTGATTTTGCAGCATTGTGATCCATTGGCATGTCAGGCCCTTCCAGTACAGTGAACCGATCGTGCAAGTAGCTCCTATCCATTGATCCCTGGTTACTTCTCATGTGAAACCTTTAACCCATTAATGAAAAATTTGTCTCTGTACTTTTAGTGGTTTATGAATTTTGACTGCATCCTATCTTTTGCTACCCTAGTTATTCAATTAAAATAATTTACTCTCCTACTTTAGCCCCACTGTTATTTTAAAACATGTTACTGATTTTCACTTTGTTTTGCTACCTTAAAGAGGTTTACTGAATTTTCTATTAGCCTGGCTTCTGAACTCATTGATCCAAATGTGTGATCTTTTGTCCCAGTTATGTTGTGTATTGGGCAATGGAATGGTGTAATTTTTATGAATGCACTAATAATGAACGTTGCAGAGTTTTGAATTGATAAGGCCACCTGAAAGACGAGGCGTCACATCACTAACACTGCAAATGGGCAGCTGCTGTAGTATAGCTGTAGCTGAATGAATTTAAAGTTTAAAAAGTGTTCAGGTAGCCTGTGTACCACTGTTTAAATTTCTGAAATTAAAAGAACCTATACTACCTTTTTAACAATGGAAATTTCACCCACAGTAGGAGGCTTGTGAGCAGAGCTGCTGCATGTGTGTGAAGCAAGTAAGGAGGCAGTGTAACTGTGTCTGTGTGCTTTCACTGCTCCCAGAAATGCTATAGCTGCTGCACCTCTTGTTCCAGTTGAACTGCATCAAATGCTTCTCACCGTTGTACCCTTTGGAGACAATTTGACCAGAACTGTTTACAGTATTCTCAAATGATATCACTAAGATATTACAGATAATTAATACAGCATTCTTTAAATAAGTTCACTTCCCAGAAGTATCTTGCCATGTGGTATTATACTTGAATTAGTAACTCTATAAACTGCATGTGGAATTAGTTAATTTGTGAGACTTTGTACAATATCTCAATTAAAAATTTATATAGTTACTCAAGCTAAGTAAAGCAACAGAAGCATATCTGAGCTGTTGTCTCTTCACACAATTTGGCAGTGGTTTGACTGAATATTAAAAATCATTGTATTGATCTGTGTGCTAAGATTGGCTTGTAATTGCATTATATAATATAATTTGTTAAATTGCAACGATAAGAATCGGGTGTGTAGATTTACAGATCTATGAGCTACTGCCAAACAATACTGATTCCAATTTACACAAAGTATTGAGAGGGTTGGTTATAAAAATGGTGTGGTGTCATTTTTGAATGAAGCCACTTGTGCCCTCTAGTTTACTATGAGCTGCTTGCCTTTGCCTATATTAGTGAGTCTAGAGGCTCCAAAGTAGAAGCAAAACAACCTAATCAAATAAGTTTGTGAAGTTATTGGTAATGAGGATTATAACTTTTTGTGTGTAGAAGCAGCAGTCATGAGTCATTTTTTAAAGTAATTTCATTTTTATATAATGAAGTACATCAGGCATTGGAGCCCACTGGTACCTTATCCAATTGCATATTCTAAATGTCTGAATCTGTGAAATAAGCATTGACAAGCAATTGATCACGAGGGGGCAGCTAAGCCCGATCCTATCCTCACCTTACATCTACAGGTGTCACTGGATGTTGATCAAAGTGGGAACCCAAGCTGATTTTCCCTTACCTCCTCCCTAGCCCAGGAGCACTGAGGCCAATTGTTGCATTCCTACTACAACTTAAGCTGAGATCAACTAACTCAGCATGGACAAGGGATCAAGTCTGGGATCTTGCAGATCTCTTGGGCTCAGTACCACAACAGGCAATGGATTTACCCAAATGACATTGGGGAACCCCACGTTAGTTTTTTTTAAATTGTACCTGGAGCATTTTTTGTAGTGTTAAAATAGCTATCACAACAGAGCGAGTCGGGCAATAAATCTCCTATCTGCTCCAACAAATTGCATTGGCCCAATTCTAAGTGAGCACTCCTATGCACCGGTGTGACCATTTCTATTTCCTGCACCAGCCATCTTTGTGGCTTCTGTGACTTCTCTGAGTGAGATTGCTAGTTTAATGCCAATTTAGGAGTAGATTTGTGTCATGGACCAACACCTACCAGCATCTATATTGAGACTGCTTAATCTCATTTCACGTGCATTCTTAGCTCTAGCAGAGAGAGCAGACTTCTATCTCATCAGTCTGGGCTGAATTCAAAGCCAGGCACCAGAGGCGAAAGGAGACTGTGCTAGCTTACTGCATCACTCAACGCCCTGTTCATACATTTTGATAATGCTGCTTGTTGATTGCACAAAATTTCAATGATGGCAGTTTAATACTGGTCACAATATATCCATAAAACAAGTAAAATCCAAGGAAGTAGACAGCAGTGCTTGTTTTGGCAAAGGTTTGCAAACTGAGACCCAATGGATTCCCGAGCTTATCAAACTTCTGTTTGCCCATCAATGTATTAGTATCTGCTGATTTACTAGAATGCTATTTCTGTTGCTTTAATAAAATGACAGCATTGTTTTCCTTGGTAATTGACACTGTCTCTGGAACTTGCAGTAAAAAAGTTTGAAAACCGTACGTTTGCCGCTATTTACTGAGGATGCAAGGAAGTCAAATCTTCAATTTGTACAGAGTATTCTGATGAACAAGAAACAGAAACAATGTCCTCTTTTGAATTGTCTAATTTTGTGCTTGTGCTTGTACAATTTGATCTCTGTAGTTACCATGGTCACAAAAGCATCCTTGGATGAAGACGATGTTGGCTGGGGGCTTGGCATCTCAGAAAAGATGGAAAAAAGTAATGCAAACTGGGTAGACATTACCAAGGAATTCAAAGATTGCTGTAAAGGTAAAATCCATTTATATCTTAAGCAGCTTCTTCAAAAGCAGATAAATGAAAATCTCCTGTAATATGAAAAGCAGACTAAATATGTATTCTAGTTTTTCCCACTCCCAGAATTTTTTCATCTTTTTCCAGTTTTCTGCTTCTGCCTCTGCCTCACCGGAGTGGCCAATCTTCAAGTGTGAACCTAGGAAATGAGTGTTTGATAGCTGTTTTAACGTGTGGTGCTTTCCTAGCTGCTGTTGCCAATCTGAACCAGAATAATATGATCATGAATGCTTATGTTTACTTATCTTGGTACATCCAGTTACTAGATCCGGGAAATTATATAGCAGAAAATTATACTGTTGCCCAATATTTCTTTTATTTTTAAAAATGATCAAAATGTTGTCATAGCTATGGAGACCCTACTTTTATGTTGTAATAGTGATATCAGTATTGGGGAACTGCCCTTTGGGTCCCAGAGTGGCTCCATGACGAAAAACAGTGGATGTCACAGTAAACAGTAGTGGACGCAAGTTCATACTGGCCCGAGTACTGCACTGAAACCACTCAACCCAAGGAACTCAGGCTACAGGATGGGAAATTTGAAATTGCCAGAGACCAGTTCCTTCCCACAAGGGAATGTCATCATCAAAGACCTGGGAACAAGTCTTTCTGTCAGTCACAGATAATGTTTGTTGTACGCAGAAATAAGAAAGAGAAGGGCAGAAATAGTGTGTGATATCCTCCAAATAAAATGTAATTGTAACATGGGACATTGTTCTTGCATGTGTTTAAATCAAAATTACAATTTTGTGGCAATGCATTGTTTTCCACCATCTGAAAATTGACATTTTTCTCTCATTTTGTATTTCTGTTATTTGTTTCTATCTCTCCCCTTCCTCCTCCAAACAAAGAAGGATTTGGGTAGAAAGGTTATTTATGGGGTAAAAGTAATCCCTCCTCGTTCTAAGTTTTATAGGTAAATTATGTTGTTTGGTTTTATTTAAATGTCCTTACTTTTATGCTTGCCCTATTTCTCATCTCCCTTTTACTATCTCAATATTCAGAAAGTTGTGCAATCCACTTTTTTGTTTAAATCTGCCCAGAGATGTGAAATGTTTGTTACGAAGACTTGTTATTTTAAATGAGGGTAGAGGGTGGGAAGAGAGAAATCTTGTATATGTTTGGCTATTAAAACCTCTGAAAGATATCTACTTGAATGTTTCTAATTGGGTTTAAAATTGTATAGTAAAGTGTTAGCATACTACTCCTTACATCTTGAAAACTGAGTTCAGCTTTAGTCCAGACTGATAGGATGGTAGTCATGTCTCCTTGTAGACTGTTAAGATGCTCTATGAAATGAATTGGGCAGTTTGAGCACAGTTCCTGGTGACAAAACGGAACAAGTTGGCAATCTCACTCAAAATGAAAAACCTCTACAGTGCACTGGTCTTTTGATGTTGGAGTTGTGTAGAGGGTCCTTTACTCTGTACCTGACCTGGGAGTGATGAAGCTGACACCGAGTGACATCCCTTACCTTTAAAGAGTACAAAAATTCACCTTAAGTACAAACAGGAAGAAGACATATTATAAAGATGTGAAGTTTGGATCAGTTTAGATTTAAACCTAACTTACTTGTACCCCATAAATAACCTTGCTACAAAAATCCTTCTTTGTTTGGAGGAGGAAGGAGAGAGCTAGAAACAAATAACGCAAATACAAAAGGAGAGAAAAGTGTCAATTTTCAGAATAAAATACCATAGCATATAAACCTCCTGGTATATTACAAGTCTTTTTCAAAAAGATACAAACCTCTAGCACTGGAAAGTAGTTTGTTTTAGGGGTTGTTGTCTTACATCTTTACTGTATCTGCAATTAAATCTCCCCTGAGGTCTCTGCAATACAATACCAAGCTATAATCTTTAAACATGCATATATTGCACTTAGTGTGCATTCACACTACAAGTTTAATGTCAGCCAAAGTGGTTTCAGCCTTGCACCGACGCTAAACTTGTATATTCTAAGTCTGGTGTTAAGGCCTGAACTGGTTCCGAAGTGGATTAAGACTCCATCCTACAGGGTTTTACTCTGCTTCACTCTAGTGTCAGGACAGGCCTTCACTGCAGATTCAGGCTGTGTTTACACCATAATAGCAGAATCAGTGCGAAGTTAAACCTGTTCACATCTCCACTATGCATCTTGCAGCATCAAGTAGTTAGATTTGGAACAATAGTATACACCATAATAAAGTGGTTCCAGCAAGAGAGAATTCTTGCATTTTATTAGAAACTATATTACATCTTAGAATCAGAGACTGGCTACAGCACAGAAGGAGGCCATTTGGCCCATCGAGCCTGTGCCGGATCTTTGTAAGAGTAATCCAGTTAGTCCCATCCCCCTGCTCTTTCCCCGTAGCCCTGCAAATTTTTTCCCTTCAAGTGTTTATCCAATTCCTTTTTGAAAGCCACGATTGAATCTGTTTTTTTTATTCGTTTATGGGATGTGGGCGTCGCTGGCGAGGCCGGCATTTATTGCCCATCCTTAATTGCCCTTGAGTAGGTGGTGGTGAGCTGCCTTCTTGAACCGCTGCAGTCCGTGTGGTGAAGATTGTCCCACAGTGCTGTTGGGTAGGGAGTTCCAGGATTTTGACCCAGCGACAATGAAGGAATGGCAATATATTTCCAAGTCAGGATGGCGTGTGACTTGGAGGGGAACATGCAGGTGGTGTTGTTCCCATGTGCCTGCTGCCCTTGTCCTTCTAGGTGGTAGAGGTCGCGGGTTTGGGAGGTGCTGTCGAAGAAGCCTTGGCGAGTTGCTGCAGTGCATCCTGTAGATGGTGCGCTGGTGAAGGGCATGGATTTTTAGGGTGGTGGATGGCAGTGCATTCCAGATCATAATTACTTGCTGCGTAAAAAAGTTTTTCATCATATCGTCTTTGGTTCTTTTGCCAATCATCTTAGATCTGTGTCCTCTGGGTCTCGATCCTTCCGCCAATGGGAACAGTTTCTCTTTATTTACTTTATCTAAACCCTTCATGATTTTGAACACTTCTATCAAATCTTCTCTTAACGTTCTCTGCTCTAAGGAGAGCAACCCCAGCTTCTCTAGTCTATCCATGTAACTGAAGTCCCTCATCCTTGGAACCATTCTAGTAAACCTTTACTGCACCTTTTCTAAGGCTATCACATCCTCCTAAAGTGCGGTGCCCAGAATTGGACACAATATCTCAGCTGTTCCCAAACCAGTGTTTTATAAAACATAACTTCCTTGCTTTTGTACTCTATGCCTCTATTTTTAAAGCCCAGGATCCCATATGATTTTTTTAAACCGCTTTCTCAACCTGTTCTTGTTACACACTGACTAGCCAGGTGGTGAAGGATAGAATACTAGAGCCTCGTCTTCAGTTGCTTCCAAACCTTTATTCACAGAGCTCCACCATACACCAACCCTACACCCTAGATCAGCTCTCTTATAAATGGATACAAGAGAGTTCCCAATTGATACGCACCACCTGAATACAATTAACACTAATTGACATAAATCACATGGATACAATTAACATCCTGCCACCTTCAAAGATTTGTGCACATATACCCCCAGGTGTCTCTGTTCCTGCACCCCTTTTAGAATTGCACCATTTAATTTATATTGCCTCTCCTTATTCTTTCTGCCAAAATGTATCACTTTGCACTTCTTTGCGTTAAATTTCATCTGCATGCGTCCACCCATTCCACCAACCTGTCTATGTCCTCTTGAAGTCTATTACTATGCTTCTTACTGTTTACTACACTTCCAAGTTTTGTGTAATCTGCAAATTTTGAAATTGTGCCCTGTGCACTGAAGTCCAAGTCATTAATATATATCAAAAAAATATATCACTATATATCTTATAGTGAAATACTACAGCAAAAATTAATTTAAATTCTTTGTATTACTTTAGAACTTAAGCTGGGCGAACTACTTCATGACAAACTGTAAGTATGACAGCATTTTCATTGAACAGAAAAATAATTTAATTGTTCTTTTAGTTCCAACTGAAACCAGAACTTTTCAGTTAATCTTGGACTGAGAAAATACCTTTCTTTATTTAACTGTTAAAATCAGTCGCAACCATAAATTCATGACACTGATTAGGCTGCTTTAAAAATCACCTAAAGTCCATTCCATTGGTGGTCATTCTAGGTCTAACATTGTACATTAAAGAATATGGTAGAATTTACTGATACAAGGTAACGGGAGTTCTTGACAGCAACTGGTGTACAAAATTATAATTCAAGGTGTGATTGAAATGTTTCCTTCAGCTTTGGCCTATTTGAAGCCATGTCTGCGATTGAGATGATGGACCCAAAAATGGATGCAGGAATGATTGGAAACCAGGTTAATCGTAAGGTGCTCAACTTTGAGCAGGCAGTCAAGGTTTGGCACTTTTATTAAAAAATTCTACCATCGTTTTAACCAATATGCATTAATGTAATTCTCAAAGTTGCTATTTTCAGTTTACATGACAAAAGTACACTTTTTCACCCCTGGGGATGAAAGGCTTCAGTTACGTGGAGAGACTAGAAAAACTGAGGTTGTGCTTTCTAGAGCAGAGAAGGTTAAGGGGAGATTTGATAGCGGTGTTCAAAATCATGAAGAGTTTTGATAGAGTAAATAAGGAGTAATCGTTTCCAGTGGCAAAAGGATCGGTCACCAGAGGACACAGATTTAAGGTAATTGGCAAAAGAACCAGAGGCAACATGAGGGAAAAAAAATTTACGCAGCAAGTTGTTATGATCTGGGATGCACTGTCTGAAAGGATGGTGGAAGCAGATTCAAATAATAACTTTCAAAGGCTAATTGGATAAATACTTGAAGAGGAAAAATTTGCAGGGCTATGGAGAAAGAGCAGGGGAGTGGGACTAATTGGATAGCTCTTTCAAAGGGCCGGCACAGCCACGATGGGTTAAATGGTCTCCTTCTGTGCTGTATCATTCTATGATTCTATTAAATAGACATTTTTAAATCCAGCAAATGATTTTGCAATTACCCAAGGACCCAGGATTTTGGATTTGTTGGGGAGAAAATAGTTGAACATCAAAGAATGTGTTAGTCAGGTATACTATGGAGTAAAAGTTTGGGGAATACGTATGTTTTTATTAGGAATAGACAAGTTAATTTTGTACGCTTTTGTTGTAAAGCTTAATGAGTTCCATCAACATTGTTGAACTGCAATTGATTTTTTTTTAAAGAAACAAACAAAAGTTCATTTGCTTATTTTCAAAGCATGTTGCCAGTTGTGGACATTGACTATGTAAAGAGACATAAAACCAATTTAGGTTAAAATGGTATCTTGTGTTACATTTCATATATTGTAAGTTGTTGCATTTTTAAAAATTATTATTCATTCTCCGAATGTGGGCGTTGCTGGCAAGGCCGGCATTTATTGCCCATCCCTAGTTGCCCTGAGTTTGATACAACTGAATGGCTTGCTGGGCCACTTCAGAGGGCAGATAAGAGTCAACCATGTTGGTGTGGGACTAGAGTCACATGCAGGCCAGATTGGGTAAGGATGGCAGATTTCCTTCCCTAAAGGACATTAGTGAACCAGTTGGGTTTTTAAGACAATCCGACAGCTTCATGGTCACTTTTTATTGACACCAACTTTTTGTTTGCAGCTTTTTTTAAAACTAAATTCAAATGCTCAAACTGCCATAGTGGGGTTTGAACACGTGCTCTCTGGATTATTAGTCCAGGCCTTTGGATTACTAGTCCAGTAATATAGCCACTACACTATATGTATCTAATGCATGCAAGTACCTAATAGTTTTTTTAAGTTGCTGTTGCAGGATAGTGATTAAAGTTACTTGTATACACTTCATTGATGTTTTTATATGTTCCCTAAACACAATGGAGTGACTTGCACACTAGATGTTCAGAGCATTACACTGCAGGAAATAATCATCTGGCAATGCACTGCCACCAGATATAGCAATTTGTAATTAGAATTTACAACACACTTTTATTGCAAAATATCATTATAATTTACCATGAGTCAGGCATGTAGCACAGTGGCACGTGAGTTTGCACTGTGGTTTTTTTTGCACATCATTGAGATGTTCTCAGCAGTGTCATTGTAGGGAAGTACAGCGTGGGTACTTCCCCACATAGTAGAAAAATTGGCAGGAGGATTATCGCTTTTGCTCTCATTCAGAGCAGTGTAGGTGGAAATCTGGGCCTAGATCATCTGCTGTGTGGAAACAGTGTAGCAAAAGACTTCCAAACAAAATGGGGGACATACCTAATCTCGGTGGTGGACAGTATTAATCGTCATTTAGAAAAGCACGGATTAATCAAGGACAATCAGTGTGGATTTGTTACGGGAAGGTCGTTTCTGACTAACTTGATTGAATTTTTTGAGGTGGTAACAAGGAGGGTCGATGAGGGTAGCACGTTTGATGTAGTCTACATGGATCTTAGCAAGGCTTTTGACAAGGTCTCACATGGCAGACTGGTCAAAAAAGTAAAAGCCCATGAGATCCAAGGGAAAGTGGCAAGTTGGATCCAAAATTGGCTCAGTGGCAGGAAGCAAAGGGTAATGGTCGACGGGTGTTTTTGTGACTGGAAAGCTGTTTCCAGTGGGATTCCGCAGGGCTCAGTATTAGGTCCCTTGCTTTTTGTGGTATATATTAATGATTTAGACTTAAATGTAGGGGGCATGATGAAGAAGTTTGCAGATGATACAAAAATTGGCTATGTGATTGATAGTGCGGAGGAAAGCTGTAGATTGCAGGAAGATATCCATGGACTGGTCAGGTGGACAGAAAAGTGGCAAATGGAATTCAATCCGAAGAAATGTGAGGTAATGCATTTGGAGAGAGCAAACAAGGGAAGGGAATGCACAACAAATGGTGGGATATTGAGAAGTGTAGAGGAAGTGAGGGACCTTGGAGTGCACGTCCACAGATCCCTGAAGGTAGCAGGACAGGTAGATAAGATGGTTAAGAAGGCAAACGGGATACATTCCTTTATTAGCCGAGACATAGAATATAAGAGCAGGGAGTCTAATGCTAGAACTGTATAAAACATTGTTAGGCCACAGATTGAGTACTCCATACAGTTCTGGTCACCACATTACAGGAAGGATGTGATTGCACTAGAAAGGGTACAGAGGAGATTTATGAGGATATTGCCAGGACTGGAGAATTTTAGCTATGGGGAAAGATTGGATAGGCTGGGGTTGTTTTCTTTGGAACAAAGGAGGCTGAGGGAAGATTTAATTGAAGTGTATAAAATGATGAAGGGCCTAGATAGAGTGGATAGAAAGGACCTATTTCCCTTGGCAGAGAGGTGAATAACCAGGGGCTTAGATTTAATGTAATTGGTAGAAGGATTAAAGGGGAGTTGAGGACAATTTTTTTCACCCAGAGGGTGGTGGGGGTCTGGAACTCACTGCCTGAAAGGGTGGTAGAGGCAGAAACCCTCATCACATTTAAAACGTACTTGGATATGCACTTGCAGTGCCCTAACGGACCAAGTGCTGGAAAGTGGGATTAGGCACGATAGCTCTTTTTCAGCCGGCACAGACAGAATGGGCCGAATGTCCTCCTCCTGTGCCGTAAATTTCTATGATTCTGTACTTTTGTTTTCTTCCTTGAGTAGCAAAACTTTTAATTTAAAAAAAAATACTGCATAAGCTGATAAAAGGCTAAGTAATTAATTTAAGGAAATAAAGAGAGTGAAGCCTACATTGTCTGACCATAACACCAACTGGAGCCCATTTAGGGTGAATGGGTTCCCATTGACGTTACAATCAGAAAACCTAGGCCTATGTGTTCAAAGCCTTATAAAAAGAAAATAATCTATAGTGCTTCTGCATAAAAGATAGTCAATTCCTTATTCTTACAGTACCAAGGTTTCCAGATGCTCCAGCATATTTGATGATTAAAGTCACTTCTTCATGGTTACAACACTCAGCAGTAGTGTTATGGAATTGAGTGAATAATTGGAACAGTTAGTTTTGTATTATATGGAGCTGATAGTCAGTTCCAAAACTTTTGGGTTTGAAGACTTGGAAACCGGAGAAGATTTGAAAAGCCTGAAACTGTACCCTTTGTAATGGGTGAAGTTTAAAAATACTTGTAGTTTAACACAACATCCCTTATAAACAGCTGATTTCTTAGGTACTAAATTTTGTCTTTGTTTCTTACTGAAGGATGAAACAATTACAATCAAGGGCCTAACCTTGTCTGAACTTATAGGTATAATGGACACATGCTTCTGTTGCTTGGTAAGTTTGGCATTTTGTTAATTTTTTTTTAGTTTTAAGCCGTTAAGGAATCATAGAATGTAACAACCTACTTGGTGCATCAATTCTATTTTTCTCTACCTGAGGCACTTAGTCTAATCTCATTCTCCTGTTTAGTCCCCATACCCTTTAATATTGTTCTTTTTCAAGCAACTATCCAATTCCCTTTTAAAATAAATTAAGGGCTCTACTTCAACAATAGTTTGTGGCAGAGAATTCCATATTCTAATTATCCTCTGTATAAAGAATTTTTCTAACCTTCCCTTTAATTTTTTGTGATTATCTTAAATTTGTGTCTTCTGATTATTGTCTTGCTGACATGTAGAAACAATCGATTTACCTGAGCTTATCCCTTCTTAATCTTTAAGAGGGCTATTCTGTCACCCCTTAACATTCTCCACTTTAATGAAAAAGGCCTAACTTTTCAAGTCTGTCTTCATAACTGTAACTTCTAATCTTTGGTAACATCTTAGTAAATCTACGCTGCATCTTTTCCATTACTTCTATATCCTTCCTATAAAGCGGTGCCCAAAACTGCACACAACACTCTACTACAACCTAAATAAGGTTTTATACAAGTTCACCATTACCTTCTTGCTTTTGTACTCAATGCCAAGGTTTTAATTTGCCTTTGTTATGGTCTTATTTATTTGCACTGCCACCTGTGAATCTGCACACCAAGTTTCCTCTACTCCATTTAAAATCTGATTATATTTCCTTTCCTTATTCTTTCAAAATATACTAATGCACATTTTTCTACAGTGAACTGATTCTGCCACCTATCTACCGTTCGGCTAGCCTGTGCTGCCTTTCAGTCTTCGACAATTTTCCATACATGGTGGTGTTAGTAAATTTTGATTTTCGTGCCTTCAATTCTTGCATCCATATCATTTATGTGGATAGTAAATAAGAGCGACAACTACTAAGACCTCTGTGGAACACCACTCACCTCATCTTTCCAATCTGAAAACTTCCTTTTACCCCCATTCTTTGCCATCTGCCTTCCATCCATTCCTCTATCAACGTGCCTTTATATTTGCCATAAGTCTCATTTGTGGTAAGAACATAAGAATAGGAACAGGAGTAGGCCACACTGCCCCTCGAGCCTGCTCTGCCATTCAATAAGATCATGGCTGATCTTCTACCTCATCTCTACTTTTCCGCCATATCCCCATATCTCTTGATTCCCTTAGTGTCTAAAAATCTATTGATCTCAGTCTTGAATATTCTTAAGGACTGAGCATCCACAGCCCTCTGGGGTTGCGAATTCCAAAGATTCACAACCCTCTGAGTGAAGAAATCTTTCCTCTTCTCGGTCCTAAATGACCAACCCCTTATCTTGAGACTATGACCCCTAGTTCTAGACTCTCCAGTCAGGGGAAACAACCTCTCAGCATCTAACCTGTCAAGCCCTCTAAAAATTTTTTTATACGTTTCAATGAGATCACCTCTCATTCTTCTAAACGCCAGAGAATATAGGCCCATTCTACACAATCTTTCTTCATAAGACAACCCTCTCATCCCAGGTATCAATCTAGTGAACCTTCATTGCACTCCCTCTAAGGCAAGTATATCCATCCTTTGGTAAGGAGACCAAAACTGTACACAGCACTCCAGGTGTGGTCTCACCAGATCCCTATATAATTGCAGCAGGACCTCCTTACTCTTACGCCCTTGCAATAAAAGCTAACATACCTAATTGCTTGCTGTACCAGCATGTTAACTTTTTGTGATTCGCATACGAGGACACCCAAACCCCTCTATCTACCCAACATTTCTTAGTTTCTCACCTTTTAAAAAATATTGTGCTTTTCTATTCTTCCTACCAAAGTAGATAATTTCACATTTCCCCACATTATACTCCATCTGCCACCTTCTCGCCCACTCACTTAACCTGTCTATATCCCTTCATAGCCCCTTTGCATCCTCCTCACAGCTTACTTTCCCATCTAGCTTTGTATCGTCAACAAACTTGGATACATTACCCTTGGATCCCTCATCTAAGTCACTGATTATATTGTGATATATTGACCCGTTTATTCCTACTCTCTGTTTTCTGTCCGTTACCCAATCCTCAATCCATGCTAATATATTACCCCCAATCACACGAGCCCTAATCTTGTGTAACAGCCTCTTGTGTGGCACTTTATCGAATCCTTTTTGAAAATCCAAATTCACTATATCCACTAGTTCCCCCTTATCTATCCTGCTAATTACACCCTCAAAAAAAATTGATAGATTTGTCAAATACGATTTCCCTTTCATAAAACCGTGTTGACTGCTTAATAATATTATGATTTTCTAAGTGCCCTGTTATGACATCCTTAATAATAGATTTTAGCATTTTCCCTACTACTGATGTCATGCTAACTGACCTGTAGTTCCCTGTTTTCTCTCTCCCTCCTTTCTTGAATAGCAGGGTTACATTTGCCATCTTCCAATCCAAGGGGACCATTCTAGAATCTAGGGAATTCTGGAAGAACAAAACCAATGCATCCACTATCTCTGCAGCCACCTCTTTTAAAACCCTAGGATGTAGGCCATCAGGTCTAGGGGATTTGTCGGCTTTGAGTCCCATCAATTTCTCCAGTTCTTTTTCTTTACTAATCTTAGTTATTTTAGACCCTTGGTTCCTCGCTATTTCCGGTATGTTTTTTGTGTCTTCTACTGTGAAGACAGATACAAAATATTTGTTTAATGTCTCTGCCATTTCCTTATTCCCCATTATAATTTCTCCTGTCTCTGCCTCTAAGGGACCCACATTTACTTTTGCTAATCTCTTCCTTTTTACATATTTATAGAAGCTCTTACAATCTGTTTTTATATTTCTTGCTTGTTTACTCTCATATTCAATTTTCTCCCTCTTTATTAATTTCTTGGTCATCCTCTGCTGATGACCCTCCCAATCCTCAGGCTTACCACTCTTTTTGGCAACATTGCAAGCTTTTTTTTTAACCTAATGCTATCCTTAACTTCTCTAGTTAGCCACGGTTGGATCACTTTTCCCGTGGAGTTTTTATTCCTCAAGGGAATGTATATTCATTGAGAATTATGAATTATTTCTTTAAATGTTCGCCATTGCTTATCTACCGTCATTTCTTTTAATCTAATTTCTCTATCTACCTTAGCCAACTCGCCCCTTATACTTATGTAATTGGCTTTGTTTAAATTTAAGACCCTAGTTTCGGACTTAACTACATCACTGTCAAACTCAATATGAATCTCTGTCATATTATGATTTCTTATTCCCAGAAGATCCGTAACTATAAGATTACTAATTAACACTGTCTCATTATACAATACTAGATCTAAAATAGTCTATTTTATCAAATACTTCACATTGTTATTCAATGTGCATGTATGTATTTTTAGTCTAATAAATATATAACATAAGAGCTTACCTAACTTGGAGGGAGGGGTATCGATGGAAAAGGGAACGAAAAATCTGAGGTTTCAATGGGGGTCACCTGAAGTAAATCATATTTGTGTAATATGTATGCAATTTTTACATAATGTACTGCCTTTATCTTATGTGCATTATGTTGCTGGTTTGCTAGTGGAAGTCCTAAAGCATTCCCAGTCATTTTAAGGCAGGTCCCAATTGAAACCCCAGGTTTGCCTTTCTCTTTTTCATTTCAATCTACCGAAAGGCCAGGGAGTGTATTGGAACAGAACAATTCTGGAGGCTAATGGGGAGTGGTTTTAAAGTTAAGATGCAGTGGTGAAAGTGGAAGAGCAGGATTGTATACAAATAACAGAAGACACGGAATAAAAACCATAAGTAATGAAGACTGACCAAACAGATGAGCGAAGAAAAATTACTTGAAAAGAATTTACGAGAGCAGAAAATAAAACAACTCAAAGAATCTGAATCTTCACGATAGAGAAAAATAGTACAGAAATTAAGCCATGTTTACCCCTGAATATCATTAAGTAAACGGTATAAACTCTGAAATTTCCACTGCAGCTCCTACCAGATGTTCACTCTGTTGTAAAACTGGCACAGACATCGACAGTGATCTCTGAAAATTCTGACACAGTTGCATTGGTGTCCATCCAGTAACTGCTCTGGTGTTCATTTTCTGCTTGGTTTGTAGTGATATCACAAATGAATGTAGTTTAGTTTTGCCATAATTCCAAAAGAATTTTGGCTCATTTAGAAACTTATTTTAATAAAGTGAACTGGTATAATTGACCCAAATTTCATCATGGTTACAAAGACACACCATTTAAAAAAAATAAGTCCATTTAAATTATTATACTGTCAGGTATCTTATTAAAAGTCCAATCCAATAATATGTATTTTTAAAAAGTGTGCTTCGTTTTCCAGAAGATAGTGCTTTGCATTTTTAGGTATGTTTTTTAAATTAGCCAAATTGCAAATAAATTCTTACCATGCCCCACAAGCAAGTAACAGGTTAATAAAGAGCGCAGTTTGAAGTGGTTGAAAAATGCTACCGTAGTGCTTAGAGATATCATACTTTTTTATAAACAAAAGCTTTTATAGCTGTTGAAACCAGGCTCAGGAAAGGGCAGTATTCCTTTGATTGATCTGTATGTATTTTGCACTTCCAAAATCATGCTCTTTATCGCTGCCCATCTGCTCATATTATTGAACAAATTAGTTAGTTTGAAAGATGAGAGTAATAATTCATGTATTTGATGGTTGTTTTGGCTACATGCAGAAAAGGAGTTTAACAAAGAGCCAGAAATAAATATCAGTTCAAATTGGAATCTTAACTCCATAGTTTCTTCTCACAGATAACATGGCTAGAAGGGCATTCTTTGGCCCAGACAGTCTTCACATGTCTTTACGTCCATAATCCAGACATAATTGAGGATTCTGCTATGAAAGCTTTTGCTCTGGGCATCCTAAAGATCTGTGACATTTCCAGAGAAAAAGTGAATAAAGCAGCTGTTTTTGAAGAGGTAAGTGCTGGAGCGGAGATGTCAAGGATAGATCTTTAACATAAGTAAGCTTTTGAGCAAAAGTTGCAACAGATTTTGGGCAAAGATTTTGGCTTAAGCATTGTTTATGTTCAAAGCGTGAGGTGAAAAGAAAAAAGGTCACTTTCAACCTTTTTAAGCCCCAAAATGAATGAATGCAACTTTACAGGTGTGTGGTTTATAAAGCAATAGATTCTCAACCAGGAGATCAAAACAGTTTTGACTGATGCGCAGAATTTTTGTAAGGGATGAGTTTGCCTTTCAGAGCTATGTTATCTGGTGAATGCATATTTCACTCACACCCTTGAATTTCCCTAAAGTTCCTCTTGGACTTGACCAAGGAGCACCACTAGTAACTTTCATAGAGGCATTCATAGACTGTATTTTGCTGCATGGGAGCATAATCCTCACATGTTGAAAGAACAGTGGGAAGGGCAGTGAACTAATTCTCCTTCCTTTTCCCCATTCACTTTTAACAAAGTGGGTATAGTACAGATTTGACACCAATATAAGTATAAAGCCTTTCCCAAGGCAGCAGAATAAAAATCCTATGAGTGGCCCAGCATCAATGAAGTTTGTGTTGTGCATGTGTTTTCAGTGCGAAAGCTCATTATTGGGCTGTCAGCATTTGGGCACATTTTGATTTCTTATAACTGGACGTTGACGATGCTAAGTGTAAATGGGCAGCACACATTTTTCTTATTCTATATGTTCTAGAGAAATTTCTATCTTATTTGTTTCAGGGTACCAGAATAAATTTGTCTCTGTTTAATGTACACAAATTTAGCTTCCCAAATATCTCTGCCAAAAGTGCATTTTCTGTGTTAACATACTTGGGATCAAATTATTTCTTCATGGCAAACAAAGATTTTTTTCTTGGTTTAAGAATAATTAGACATTTTTTCTTTATGCTAGCAAAATCACTTTGAATATTATCTTTATAAATCCAGATGTCCTCTCTTTTTCTACCTCTTCCATTGTAGATTTGACTGCTAAATTTAGAGACCCTAACCAGGTTTCTTAAACAGCTTCAGAATGTTCTACCTTGCTTACATTATCATGGGTTTGGGTGGACACAAATTTTGCGAAGATCGGGTCCCCAGTTGACGGTGAAAATCAGCTAGATTGCACATGCCAAATCAGTGCTCAAATCAAAAATACTCTGGGGCAAGTTTCTTGATGGTGACCTTTCACAGTCCATGCTGGTAAAAATTGGTGGCAGGCTTGTGGCCACACCTAACTTGTACCACCTGCCACATCTATCTCACAGGGTAAGGCAAAAGGGGAGCAAGTGAGCTGTTCCGTTCCTGAAGATGGAACAAAACAACAGGGTAAGCTAAATGAGCTGAACACTCGTTCTGTGTTCCTAACTTAAGGGGTTTATTTTGTGCCCATGCATTCTGCCTGCCTATATTCTGGTAATTGCCACAGGAAAAAAAAGGTAGAGAGCTTCACTTAAATTACCTTGTGAATTTGAACACTGAGCTGGAAGTGTGGCACCAAGTATCCATATGTCACTCTTTATGTCTCGCTGCTTTCTTTTTCTCTCTCTGTCACCCTTTTCTTTATTTCTCTCTTGTTCCTTTCACTTTCCCCTTTTGTCCACTCCTCTCCCCCCCGCTTTTCTCGCGCTCTCCCCCCCGCCCCCCCCCGCTTTTCTCGCGCTCTCCCCCCCCCCCCCCCACTTTTCTAGCGCTCCCCCCCCCCCCCCGCTCTTCTAGCGCTCCACCCCCGCTTTTCCCGCGTTCCCCCCCGCCTTCTTCGCGCTCCCCCCCCCCGCCGTTCTCGCGCTCTCCCGCCCCCGCCGTTCTCGCGCTCTCCCGCCCCCGCCGTTCTCGCGCTCTCCCGCCCCCGCCGTTCTCGCGCTCTCCCGCCCCCGCCGTTCTCGCGCTCTCCCGCCCCCGCCGTTCTCGCGCTCTCCCGCCCCCGCCGTTCTCGCGCTCTCCCGCCCCCGCCGTTCTCGCGCTCTCCCGCCCCCGCCGTTCTCGCGCTCTCCCGCCCCCGCCGTTCTCGCGCTCTCCCGCCCCCGCCGTTCTCGCGCTCTCCCGCCCCCCCCGCCGTTCTCGCGCTCTCCCGCCCCCGCCGTTCTCGCGCTCTCCCGCCCCCGCCGTTCTCGCGCTCTCCCGCCCCCGCCGTTCTCGCGCTCTCCCGCCCCCGCCGTTCTCGCGCTCTCCCGCCCCCGCCGTTCTCGCGCTCTCCCGCCCCCGCCGTTCTCGCGCTCTCCCGCCCCCGCCGTTCTCGCGCTCTCCCGCCCCCGCCGTTCTCGCGCTCTCCCGCCCCCGCCGTTCTCGCCCTCTCCCGCCCCCGCCGTTCTCGCCCTCTCCCGCCCCCGCCGTTCTCGCCCTCTCCCGCCCCCGCCGTTCTCGCCCTCTCCCGCCCCCGCCGTTCTCGCCCTCTCCCGCCCCCGCCGTTCTCGCCCTCTCCCGCCCCCGCCGTTCTCGCCCTCTCCCGCCCCCGCCGTTCTCGCCCTCTCCCGCCCCCGCCGTTCTCGCCCTCTCCCGCCCCCGCCGTTCTCGCCCTCTCCCGCCCCCGCCGTTCTCGCCCTCTCCCGCCCCCGCCGTTCTCGCCCTCTCCCGCCCCCGCCGTTCTCGCCCTCTCCCGCCCCCGCCGTTCTCGCCCTCTCCCGCCCCCGCCGTTCTCGCCCTCTCCCGCCCCCGCCGTTCTCGCCCTCTCCCGCCCCCGCCGTTCTCGCCCTCTCCCGCCCCCGCCGTTCTCGCCCTCTCCCGCCCCCGCCGTTCTCGCCCTCTCCCGCCCCCGCCGTTCTCGCCCTCTCCCGCCCCCCGCCGTTCTCGCCCTCTCCCGCCCCCGCCGTTCTCGCCCTCTCCCGCCCCCGCCGTTCTCGCCCTCTCCCGCCCCCGCCGTTCTCGCCCTCTCCCGCCCCCGCCGTTCTCGCCCTCTCCCGCCCCCCGCCGTTCTCGCCCTCTCCCGCCCCCGCCGTTCTCGCCCTCTCCCGCCCCCGCCGTTCTCGCCCTCTCCCGCCCCCGCCGTTCTCGCCCTCTCCCGCCCCCGCCGTTCTCGCCCTCTCCCGCCCCCGCCGTTCTCGCCCTCTCCCGCCCCCGCCGTTCTCGCCCTCTCCCGCCCCCGCCGTTCTCGCCCTCTCCCGCCCCCGCCGTTCTCGCCCTCTCCCGCCCCCGCCGTTCTCGCCCTCTCCCGCCCCCGCCGTTCTCGCCCTCTCCCGCCCCCGCCGTTCTCGCCCTCTCCCGCCCCCGCCGTTCTCGCCCTCTCCCGCCCCCGCCGTTCTCGCCCTCTCCCGCCCCCGCCGTTCTCGCCCTCTCCCGCCCCCGCCGTTCTCGCCCTCTCCCGCCCCCGCCGTTCTCGCCCTCTCCCGCCCCCGCCGTTCTCGCCCTCTCCCGCCCCCGCCGTTCTCGCCCTCTCCCGCCCCCGCCGTTCTCGCCCTCTCCCGCCCCCGCCGTTCTCGCCCTCTCCCGCCCCCCGCCGTTCTCGCCCTCTCCCGCCCCCGCCGTTCTCGCCCTCTCCCGCCCCCGCCGTTCTCGCCCTCTCCCGCCCCCGCCGTTCTCGCCCTCTCCCGCCCCCGCCGTTCTCGCCCTCTCCCGCCCCCGCCGTTCTCGCCCTCTCCCGCCCCCGCCGTTCTCGCCCTCTCCCGCCCCCGCCGTTCTCGCCCTCTCCCGCCCCCCGCCGTTCTCGCCCTCTCCCGCCCCCGCCGTTCTCGCCCTCTCCCGCCCCCGCCGTTCTCGCCCTCTCCCGCCCCCGCCGTTCTCGCCCTCTCCCGCCCCCGCCGTTCTCGCCCTCTCCCGCCCCCGCCGTTCTCGCCCTCTCCCGCCCCCGCCGTTCTCGCCCTCTCCCGCCCCCGCCGTTCTCGCCCTCTCCCGCCCCCGCCGTTCTCGCCCTCTCCCCGCCCCCGCCGTTCTCGCCCTCTCCCGCCCCCGCCGTTCTCGCCCTCTCCCGCCCCCGCCGTTCTCGCCCTCTCCCGCCCCCGCCGTTCTCGCCCTCTCCCGCCCCCGCCGTTCTCGCCCTCTCCCGCCCCCCGCCGTTCTCGCCCTCTCCCGCCCCCGCCGTTCTCGCCCTCTCCCGCCCCCCGCCGTTCTCGCCCTCTCCCGCCCCCGCCGTTCTCGCCCTCTCCCGCCCCCGCCGTTCTCGCCCTCTCCCGCCCCCGCCGTTCTCGCCCTCTCCCGCCCCCGCCGTTCTCGCCCTCTCCCGCCCCCGCCGTTCTCGCCCTCTCCCGCCCCCGCCGTTCTCGCCCTCTCCCGCCCCCGCCGTTCTCGCCCTCTCCCGCCCCCGCCGTTCTCGCCCTCTCCCGCCCCCGCCGTTCTCGCCCTCTCCCGCCCCCGCCGTTCTCGCCCTCTCCCGCCCCCGCCGTTCTCGCCCTCTCCCGCCCCCCGCCGTTCTCGCGCTCTCCCGCCCCCCGCCGTTCTCGCGCTCTCCCGCCCCCGCCGTTCTCGCGCTCTCCCGCCCCCGCCGTTCTCGCGCTCTCCCGCCCCCGCCGTTCTCGCGCTCTCCCGCCCCCGCCGTTCTCGCGCTCTCCCGCCCCCGCCGTTCTCGCGCTCTCCCGCCCCCGCCGTTCTCGCGCTCTCCCGCCCCCGCCGTTCTCGCGCTCTCCCGCCCCCGCCGTTCTCGCGCTCTCCCGCCCCCGCCGTTCTCGCGCTCTCCCGCCCCCGCCGTTCTCGCGCTCTCCCGCCCCCAGCCGTTCTCGCGCTCTCCCGCCCCCGCCGTTCTCGCGCTCTCCCGCCCCCGCCGTTCTCGCGCTCTCCCGCCCCCGCCGTTCTCGCGCTCTCCCGCCCCCGCCGTTCTCGCGCTCTCCCGCCCCCGCCGTTCTCGCGCTCTCCCGCCCCCGCCGTTCTCGCGCCCCCGCCGTTCTCGCCCTCTCCCGCCCCCGCCGTGCTCGCCCTCTCCCGCCCCCGCCGTGCTCGCCCTCTCCCGCCCCCGCCGTGCTCGCCCTCTCCCGCCCCCGCCGTGCTCGCCCTCTCCCGCCCCCGCCGTGCTCGCCCTCTCCCGCCCCCGCCGTGCTCGCCCTCTCCCGCCCCCGCCGTGCTCGCCCTCTCCCGCCCCCGCCGTGCTCGCCCTCTCCCGCCCCCGCCGTGCTCGCCCTCTCCCGCCCCCGCCGTGCTCGCCCTCTCCCGCCCCCCGCCGTGCTCGCCCTCTCCCGCCCCCGCCGTGCTCGCCCTCTCCCGCCCCCGCCGTGCTCGCCCTCTCCCGCCCCCGCCGTGCTCGCCCTCTCCCGCCCCCGCCGTGCTCGCCCTCTCCCGCCCCCGCCGTGCTCGCCCTCTCCCGCCCCCGCCGTGCTCGCCCTCTCCCGCCCCCGCCGTTCTCGCCCTCTCCCGCCCCCGCCGTTCTCGCCCTCTCCCGCCCCCGCCGTCCCCTCCTTCCAACACTCCATGGCACATTTCTCTCTTGTGTCTTTTTGTTTTCTGTCACAACTTTTTTTCTGTACAGCACATAGGTCTTTATTCTTTTGTCTTTCTTGTTCCACACTCTTTCCATCTTTCCAATGCTCTGCACAATTGTCCCACAGCCTCTTCTTTAAAAAAATAGCTGAACTCTGTTGAAATCTCAATTCATGAGTGTTACTGTTGCAGCGGAACTGAGGCCTGCAAACACTAGTAACAAAATTCTGTTAGTATTTTGCCAGCAAATAAAGCTTAGTGTCAATTACTAACTCTGTGATATTCTTTTGTTCATTGGTTTATTCTACCATAAATAAATTAACTGAGAGGTGAATGACTCCCTATTAGAAATCTGGAGGGAGGAGTATAGTGGAGACAGAGGCATAAGAAATAGGGGCAGGAGGAGGCCATACTGCCTCACGAGTCTGCTCCGCCATTCAATAAGATGGCTGATCTTCAACCTCAACTCCACTTTCCCGCCCGATCCCCATATCCCTTGATTCCCTTAGTGTCCAAAAATCTAACGATCTCAGTCTCGACTGAGCATCCGCGGCCCTCTGGGGTAGAGAGTTCCAAGGATTCACAACCCTCTGAATGAAGAAATTTTTCTTCATTTCCATCCTAAATGACCGACCCCTTACCTTGAGACTCCGCCACCTTCTTGCCCACTCACGTAACCTGTCTATATCCCTTTGCAGTCTCTTTGTGTCCTCCTCTTAGCTTATTTTCCCATCTAGCTTTGTATCGTCAGCAAACTTGGATACATTAGTCTCGGTCCCCTCATCTAAGTCATTGATATATATTGTAAACAGCTGAGGCCCAAGCACTCTAAAGGGGGAAGGTGAAAAGTTGTCTAATATATGTTGGTAGAATACACATCAATCATTTGGAGGTGCCCTTTTACTTTATTTGTATTTTCAGGAGGATTTCCAGTCAATGACTTATGGTTTCAAAATGGCCAATAATGTCACAGATCTGAGAGTTACAGGTAAGGAGTTAGCATAATTAATTTACACTGGTTTCAATTATTTTTCAAACTTAATGTGCCTATACAGTCACGGTATTATTAGCCTAATAACTACTTTGTAATATCTAAATAATTCCTAGAAGTGAATGCAATTTAAAGAGCATTTATGGACATTTTTAAACTCACTGTGCCATAGAATGTTATGCTGTGACAGTGTTACATCTGAAGTTTCAGTTAATATCTTTCAACTAGATTGAGATAATAGGTTATAGCCATAATTGAACTCTGATCTACTGAAAATCTATAAGCATTTCAAGTTTATGTGAAAAGGTTTTATATTACTGGAGGGAGGAGGAGAGTGTGAACAATGTTCAGCCATCATTGCAGTATTGAGACAATGGTTGCAGAACCGATTTGAGGCATAAGTAACCTCTTTCAAGTAGTATGTTTTTTTCCAATTTTCTTCCTTCCCCTTCAGAAAGTAGTAACTTATCTGAAGTACAGTTCCATGGCTGCAAGTCTTCCATTGGCCATTCTTCATGTGTCATCCCAGAAATACAATTGTTGCAAGGATTCCCACGGGGAACCATCCCACTGCTATCATTGAGCAACATCTATCCAAGCACGCCTTCCGTCTGGAATTACTTGTTAGTGTTCATAACTAGGACCGTCAACTTTTTTTTTTCTTTTCCTTCCGCTGCCCAGAGACATTGAAGCCAATTGGAGCATCCCCATTGCTGCCCGAGCTGAGATAAGCTAACTCCCCAGTATCCCAAGGATAGCACTTGGAACCTTCCTAGTCCAGATAGCTCAGTGCCACAACACATGGTGCATTTAACTACTGAACCATCATGGAATTTTTGAACTATAATGTTAGGACTGATGTCGTAAAAGTTCATTTTTGTTTAACCTTTAAATGTTTAAACTTGTAACTGTTGTAGTCATTTTCTGTTTGACTATTGGAAATCTGCGTGCCAATGGTTTGGTGGAATTGTAGCCACATGGTTGCGAGCAAAATCTGTTCAGTAAATATAACCACATGCTACAATGTATATTGGATATATTAATGAGTCTGTTTTGATCTTGCTACATTTAAAAGCATCAAATTTTGAGTATGTAAGTCCAAATATGTGCATGACGGGCGGCGGGTGGTGGGGGATTAATAATAAAAAAATCGTGCAACGCGACCCCAACACGCCATGTACGGGCCCGTTGCCGTTTTTACGCCAGTGGTTGCGTGCCGTCTCTGTGTTCCGCTATCAAGAGGCAAGACACTTCAACACTTCATTGTAATATTTAAATCAGGGCTTGGGGAACATAGCAGGTTAATGGGGAAGGGAGCACCCGGATCAAGCAACCCTAATGCAGGTAAGTGCTTTTCCAGCACTGCTTGTGAGCCCGGAGGAGCAGGAATCGTCCCGTCCCCGTCCCCCGGCCTCCCAAGCAAACCTTCTGCTGATCGTGGTCTCTCCTCGCTGCTGCGATCAGCTGTCCCTTCCCCCCCCCCCAACTGCCCTGTGATCTTTCCCTCCTTCCCGATTGCCTGTCTGAACCCCCTCCCCCAACACGCAATCCCTCCTTTCCGATTGCCAGTCCGATCCCCTCCCTTCAATCCATGATCTTTCCTGATTGCCGGGGACCATCCCTAATGGTCCCCGGCTGCTGCCTTCTAAAGCAGGCTTTCCCGCTCGGCAGCTGGCCAGCCTGTCAATCTAGCCTGCTGCCATGCGGGAAACAGAATTTAAAAATGATAATGAGGACTTGCCGTTAAATTCAGCAGGAGCTCCGTGTTTCTGGGTTCCCTCCCCCACTCCCTCTCTGCCTCCCCGTAAATATCGGGGCCATTGTTTTAAAGTTATTAGAAGTGATTATAGTAGTTTTATCCACACTAAGGAGTGAAAGAACTTTACATGGTAACCACTGCAATTAATTAATTGCAATACTAAACATTGAATCCATATATACATTTGATTTGTTTAAATGTCTTAATAATCCTAATGTAGTAGTGGAGAGAAAAAATGTGATGTAGAACAAAGTTGCTTTCAAGACGAGCGTTTGTCTATGTGGAATTCTTAGCCCCAGTATTTAAGGGTAGGGTGCAGGGAAGCGCGGTAGCGCAGGGAAAACCAGGCAAGGCCAGGGGCACAGCAATCCTGCCGAATTTAAAGGCAGGTCCTCATTAGAATTGTTTTCTTCCATTTCCTGCCCTGCAGCTGGCTAAATTGACAGGCTGGCTGGGGTGGAGAAAACCAGTGGCTGCAGCCAGGGATGTTGCCGGCAATCAGGAGGGGGCAGGCCAGAGATCGGGGCTTGGAGGGGGGAAAGAGATAGGCAAACGGGAAGGGCGGAGATCGGGGCTTGAGGGCTGGGGGTGAGAAAGAGGCAATCGGGAGGGGAAAAGGCTGGAGATCGGGGCTTGAGGGGTGGGGGGAGGGAGAGAGAGATAATCGGGAGGGGGGAGGCTGGAGATCAGTGCTTTGTGGGGAGTGGGGCGCGGAGTTCTGCGACCGGGGGGGTGAGAGAGGCCGCAATGGGCAGAGGGGAGGCCGAAGGCTTCCTTGAGGGGCTAAGGGGAGCACACATGCTCCTCCTGACCCACAAGGAGTGCTGTAAAAGCTTCTGCCTCCCTTTTGCTGCCGGGTTTCCCAAGCCCTGGGAATCCCAGCCAGCAGCTGTTAAATTTAAATCAGGATCCCAATTGCACTGTGGGGGCTCGATTTAGATATTTTAATGAAGCGGCCCACCTCTCCACAGCGAGACACTCACGACACGAAACCCGCCATCCGTGAAAATGGCTTCAGACACATACGTGGCAAGTTGGGGACCTGTCCCCCGTTTTTCATTTTTTTACCCCCGACCCTCTGCCACCCGTCATGGGGGAGTTAATATCGAGGCCCTTGTTTCTGTTGCATGATTTATATGACTGAGTCTTTTTGATCTATTAAAGTACTGTATAATCTATCAGACTTTTTCAGCTTTTATTAAACTCTCTCTCCAGGCATGTTAAAAGATGTAGAAGATGATTTGCAAAGAAGAGTAAAGGTATTATGTCAATACAGCGTGTTAAGCCATTTCCATTATAATTTAGCATTTATATATAATTACTGTTTATTTCTATGTATCTGGAATTTTGTCACAGAGCAATATATTTAAGTATTTTAATCCTGATTGATTGATTGTTTATTTGCACACATATTCTCGGGAAACAACTTTGAATCTCTGGATTCCAATTAATGGAGGAAACTTTTGTTGGAGATTTAAATAGAAATTATATTTTTCTCCAGTTTTACACTCCAGGAATAATGTTTCTGTTTTTTCACAGAGCACTAGGAGTCGACAAGGGGAAGAGCGTAATCCAGAGGTTGAACTTGAAGTAAGAATATGTTAGTCTTTCAATTGAATTCAGCATGTAAATTTACCTATACCACAGGCAGTCCTCTGGATCCAGGCTAACTCAAATATATTGGTTGGGGTCTCAGAAATTTAAAAAGGAGTCATAAAATACCACATTTTATGGCTGCAAAGTGTAGAACAATTTTTAAAAATAACTTTTTGATATAAATAGAACAGATCCTCAAATACTGCCTCCACTGGACTGTACACAAAATATTATTGAGTTCAGAAAATACAGGAACATTTTTTTTTTAATTTAAAAAAGTATTATTTACCAAGGCTAATATGTGAGAAGAGAAAAACTACAAGGAAAGGAAACAGCATGCTCTCATAAGACAATACACACCCTTAAAAGTAAATTAAGTTTTGTTGGATATTGAAGTATTCATCTGCAACTATCTATATAAAAAAATACTTTTCAGGTAAAACTTAAAGACAAAGGAAGGACTAGGGAGAATCAATAGATAATACTTCTACAAGAGCATACCTAATCTGTTACACAAATTTTGTGGCATAGTTTTTAATAAAGAGAAAATATTGAAGGAATGATTTGTACTTAGGAACCCTGCTGAGAAAAGCTCATTTGAGAATATAATTTAGTTGCATTCTTTTAAGTGAAGAAAGGGGAGAAATTAAATTTAGAAAACCTGTTTTGGCTTCAGTTGACATAGTGATTGAAATATTAGTGTTTGTGCTTGAAATTCTAATGTGATTGTTTTTAATGTTTCAGCATCAACAATGTACAGCAGTTTTCAGCAGGATAAAATTTACTCGGTTATTATTGACTGCCCTGATTGCTTTCACAAAGAAAGAGGTGAGGCACATCGTTTGCAGAAGTTCTTCAATATAATCAAAGTGAACAAAATACCCATTTTTACAAGTGATTTTCATATTGAATTCCTGCTTATTAAAGGAGACTTATTGTTGGAGTCAAAAAAGAACTGGAATGGTCACAGATCACTTTCATCTCTATGGCACACATGTTTGCATCATAGTAAAGGATTTCTGATCTGTTGACACCTTTGATGTAAATTTTGTCATTGTGTTGAATATTTGACTTTCATATAGACTTTTTCAAAATTGTGATGGTTCTTGTTTCATAAAACAAAATCTCAGGTAGCATATTTTCTATTATGAAAATGCAAGCAAAGGCTGATCCAAAGGCTTAAGTGGTTAAGGCAATGAGTAACTGAGCCATAAAGACTAATAAGGTGTCATGTTTGGTGGACAGTCTTTGCTAAATTAGCTAATCTCAGCCAGAGTAGCATTAGAGATAGTAAGATTGGCATCAGCACCAATCTCATTCCTGATCATTATCCAGCAAGCCTGCTAGAAGTGCCCATGTGTGGATGCCGGTGAAGTTCGTATCAGACTTGACTTCGATGTTCTCCCATGGTCAAATAGCCTGTCAAAAGTCTCATCAACTAATATGAAGCAAATGTCTGAGGCCTCTCAGTCTCTAATAATTGTTGTTCTAGAGGTAGATTTAGAAAATGGGTGTGGGGAGGGAAGAATCAGAGGCCATGAATTGTTATTATAGTAGTGACTATACCAGTACTGTAAATGATGGACTAATACCTAGAATAAGCCTAATTAATTTAGGGTACCAAGAGCATCTATAAGCAGATCAACACTTCAGTGATCATTATCCACCATTTCTAGTAACACTACAAGGTTATTAACACAATAATAGTTACAATAGCTGTCGAAACTTCACGGTTATCAGTGTTGCAGCTTTTTTAAAATGGGAAAATTAAAAAATCACACTTAGAAAATAGCAAACTAAGTGATCTACAAAAACTTCATGCATTAGAGGGGAAACTAAAAAAAGCTGGAAATATGAAACAAAACCAGAAAATACTAGCAGTAGACAGTAGACCAGTCAGCATCAATGAAGGGAAAAGACAGGTCAACATTTAAAGCACAGCTCTTCTTCAGAAATAAAGATTGAAAGATAAGCATTTTAATAGAACTGGAGAAAGGAGGGGGAAGGGGGAAAAAACAAACTGATATTCCAAACTCAAGGAACAAATTAATTGATTAACTGACCTGTAACCTATATTAATGACTTAGATGAAGAGACCGAGTGAGACAATACAAAGCTAGGTGGGAAAGTAAGCTGTGAGGAGGACACAAAGAGACTGCAAAGGGATATGGATAAGCTGGAGTACTGTGTGCAGTTCTGGTCGCCACACTACAGGAAGGATGTGATCGCTTTGGAGAGGGTGCAGAGGAGATTCACCAGGATGTTACCAGGGCTGGAGCGCTTCAGCTATGAAGAGAGACTGGGAAGATTGGGTTTGTTTTCCTTGGAGCAGAGGAGGCTGAGGGGGGACATGATTGAGGTGTACAAAATTATGAGGGGCACAGATAGGATGGATACTAAGGAGCTTTTTCCCTTCGTTGAGGGTTCTATAACAAGGGGACATAGATTCAAGGTAAAAGGCGGGAGGTTTAGAGGGGATTTGAGAAAGAACTTTTTCACCCAGAGGGTGGTTGGAGTCTGGAACTCACTGCCTGAAAGGGTTGTGGAGGCAGGAACCCTCACAACATTCAAGAAGCATTTGGATGAGCACTTGAAATGCCATAGCATACAAGGCTACGGACCAAATGCTGGAATATGGGATTAGAGTAGACAGGGCTGATGGCCGGCGCGGACACGATGGGCCGAAGGGCCTCTATCCGTGCTGTATAACTCTATGACTCTATGACTCTAAGTTAGGTGAGTGGGCAAGAAGGTGGGAAATGGAGTATAATCTGAGGAAATGTGAGGTTATTCACTTTAGTAGGAAGAATGGAAAAACAGAATTTTTATAAATGCTGAGAAACTATTAAATGTTGCTGTTCAGAGAGATTTGGGTGTCCCGTACAAGGAACACAAAAAGTTACTTGCAGGTACAGCAAGCAATTAGGAAAGCAAATGGCATATTCCCCTTTATTGCATGGGGGTTGGAGTACAAGAGCAAGGAAGTCTTGCTGCAATTATACAGGGCTTTGGTGAGACCTCACCTGAAGTACTGTGTACAGTTTTGGTCTTCTTTCCTAAGGAAGGATATACTTGCCTTAGAGGCGGTGTAACGAAGGTTCACTAGTTTGATTCTTGGGATGAGAGGGTTGTCCTGTGAGGAGAGATTGAGTAGGATGGACCTATACTCTCTGGACTTTAGAAGAATGAGAAGTGATCTCATTGAAACATATAAAATTTTGAGAGGACTTGACAGAGGAGATGCTGAGAGGTTGTTTCCCATGGCTGGAGAGTCTGGAACTAGGAGGCATAGCCTCAGGATAAGAGCTCGGCCATTTAAGACTGAGATGAGGAGGCATTTCTTCACTCATAGGGTTGTGAATCTTTGGAATTTTCTACCCCCAAGGGCTGAGTCGTTGAGTATATTCAAGGCTGAGATAGATAAATTTTTGGACTCTAGGGCATCAAGGGATACGGTGATCGGGCGGGAAAGTGGAGTTGAGGTCGAAGATCAGCCATGATCTTATTGAATGGCGGAGCAGGCTTAAGAGGCCTACTCCTGCTCCTATTTCTTATGTTCTTAAAAGAAAAGAACTACAGAAGAAAAATTGGTTAATATAATTTTGCATAACATTTGTTTTCTTTATTGTAAACTTCCTCTTTTTCTCCCTGACCTTCTCACTCCATGCAGCCAACAGGTGGAAGGGCAATCTGCTCCTAGGCCTCTGCCAGTACTAGCTGCTAGCAGCTGCGATACACTAGCCCAGGACACTACTCACATTTTCCCCACCCCTTCCTTGTAGAAATGCCTTCACGCAGCACTTTGCCATAGTACCTGTGTCACCACTCCATAGCACTGCCAGACTTTCAGTTTTACATACTTGTTTTTTAGGAGAGAGACCAAGGAGGGGAGAGAGTGCAGCTTCAAAATAAAGTCAAAAATTGATAGCGTAATAATGAAGTCGAAGTTCATGCAGAATTGGTGTCTGAGGAATCTAAAGAAGCTACGTTACAATAATGTACACTGAAACTGAGCATGGAAAAGTTGAAGCAACTTCACAGTTTTTGTTTAACAAAAAACTTTTAGTTTAAAAAAAACTCACTGCTGCACAAAACGAAAAAAAACTCTCTGCCAGTGATTATACAGTTTGTTCCAGAACTCAAAGAGAATCAAGCTGGTTTCCCACAGAGAGGTTGGAAATCAGGGAAGGTGGGAAAATCCCCCAGGTTGCTATCGTACTTCCTGCCAATAGCTACACAATATCATGGGCAGAGGTGTGGTAGAAGGCTGCCTGCCTTCATTGTTGATGATGCATGGTACGAGGTAGCTAGTGGGAAGAACAGTGATGTTATAAACACCTTTTCCAAGGAGGAGAAAGATTACAAACTGAAAACTGATTTTTTTCATTTATTTTTCTAGATGAGTGCAATAAGTGAAGCCCAGAAGCTCATGACTCAAGCTGCAGATCTTCTACCTGCTTTACAAAACTCTATCCACCATGGTATTCAGGCCCAAAATGATACTACAAAAGGAGGTAGAAAACAATGTACACTTTCCACATTGCAGCCATGTATCAGATTCCCTAAAACAGTGTTCTGTTTAAGCCATAGTATCTGATGATTGTGACCTAAAAAAATTGTAAATTTAACGTTAGAGTGCTAAATTTCCTGTCCAGTATCAGGTTGTTTTCAGAAAGATATCCTATTTCAATAATGAAAAGGAACTAAAATTGAACAAAACTGAAATTTACTGCCTGTATAAGAAACTCAGACATGGGCCACTTTTAAGAATATGAACTAAAATGTTCGGCTCATTTGTTTGTGTTGTATGCAGTTTAATGACTCTGTATACCGTATCTTGGGTTTAAAATTACTTCTTTAGTCTGTACAGTGTCTTATAGTGCAGATTTATTTTGGCTAGAGAATGAACATTTTGAAATAATAGTTTATTGCAGGGGTGGGCCACACATGGGTGCTGAACCCTTGCAACCCAGCAATTGAAACACCAGCAACTCTGTCCTACTTGTGCTTGTGTGCCTAATTCACTAGTTTCTCCTGTTTGAGTTTTGAGAGCCTGGAGTTTTTGAAAGGGCTGTTCTTATTGGTGCATATACCCTAAATTAGAAGACCAAGGCCTGTTAGTATCAGCATACTGAGATATATGTACATTAGTGGTATAGGATCTAAACTTTGTGTGTGGCCCTTGAGCTCATGATATTCACTTATGCAGCTCACAAAGACCAAAAGGTTGGACCCTCCTAGCTTAGTGCATGAGCATAGTACCTGAAACTGGATGTGCAGATCACTGTAATTTTCCAAAAGTGTTTTTAAAGCTTCAATTATATATTTGCAAATGAAGAAATTGGGAAGAAAAGACTATACCTTTACACTTTTGTTTGATAGATCACCCTATAATGATGGGATTTGAGCCACTGGTCAATCAGAGATTGCTACCTCCAACGTTCCCCCGCTATGCAAAAATTATAAAACGGGAGGATATGGTCAACTATTTTGCTAAACTCATGGAGCGAATAAAAATGGTTTGTGAAGTTGTCAACTTGACAAACCTGCACAATATTTTGGTAAGTTCAAGATTTCTATTATGTATAGTTTCCTAAAACTCCTGCCATTTGTTATCTAACTATTCAAACAGTTATTCAGGGATAGTTTGACGTTGTTTCAAAAGATACTTCAACATTCGAAAGTTGTATTTATACCATCAACTTTAGCATCATAGTAAGGCGATCTCCACTTTGCTGCAATGCTAAAGTTGCAGTGTAAACAGGGACTGACACAAGCAATCTCAAAGCGAAACACAGTGCAACTACTGAACTGAAACCCCGAGCACATGGGGTTTCATACCCAAACTAAAATAGCTTCTCACATTTGAATCAAGAAGCGAAGGAATAGAGCAGTCGAGTCCATTTATATATAGTCATTCTTCTGTGTTGTGTTTAGTGAAAAACAAACTGTAAGAAATCTTACAGTAGTTTTTCAGCCACCTAAATTGAACCCAGTGCAGCCCGGTGGTGTTGGGGGGGTTGGTAGGGAGAGGAGGGAGAAATTTTAATAAAACTGTTGTAAATTTATTCCAAAGTCTTTGTTTCCCACTTATTTTCCTTCCTCACTCCCGGCTGTTTGGAAATACTTTTTCTTGAAGCAGTTTTATAATGTAAACGCAGCATAAAGTTTTATTTGTTCCCACTCACTTTGCCTAGACCATCTGCCTAGACCATCTGCCACCACCCTTTCTCTGGAAGAATAGCCCATGGACTTCATTACAGCCACCACCAATGCTATTTTTGTGGTTAACTGACAAAAGGTGTGCTTTTTGTTATTGTTCTTGGGATGTGGATAACACTGGCAAGGCCACATGTGCCCCAACAAGAGAATGGGGGGCTTCTCCTTGAACAGCTTGGTCCTTATTGTGATAGTCCTCCCACTATGATGTTAGGTAGGGAATTCCAGGATATTGACCCAGTGACGATGATTCTGTGGTGTGGGGCATGTTCAACTACCTAGTGATACAGCTAAGGACTGTCAAAACTTGATTTTTGAATATCAGTCAATGTTGGAATTCAATTCTGGAGCTTTTGTTTAGAGCCAGAACGTTACCATGACAGCAACCATACTGCCCCACCTTCAGTAATCTTTAAATATTGGTTTGTGCTCATGTTTGGATGGCAACAGAATTGTTGGATTGAACAAAAAGCAAAATACTGCAGATGCTGGTAATCTCAAACAAAAACAGAAAATGCTGGAAACACTCAGCAATTTATTCAGCATCTGTGGAAAGAGTAGACATAAAATAATATTTCAGGCGCGGACTCTTGATGAAGGGTCCATGCTTGAAACGTTAACTTATCTTTCCTCTCCACAGGTGCTGACTGACCTGTTAGATTGTACCTTGTTTTAAGACTAATGCATAAATTAAAAATTATCAAGTGGCTGGGTGATTCCTTTTTAAATTAGGGATTCGTTATTGCCATGTGCATAAAAACATTTCATATAGAGACATGCCGTTAATTTATGCTTAAACTAAGTCATTTTTAAAGAAAAATATGGATGTTTTAAGATTCTGTACCTCATCTATCAAAATATTTAAAATTTGTCTCATCATGATATCATTGGTGTGTTTTTTTAATTTTATTTTGTAGGACTTTTTCTGTGAATTTAGTGAACAGTCACCTTGTGTGCTCTCTAGGTCTTTGTTACAGGTATGTAGGGTTTTGTACATCCTAGGGAATGTTCAAATGACTGCTCTTTCATTGTACTTGCATGTTTATTTGTACTTGTATGTTATACATTATCAATGAAGACTGCTGATGAATGTCATAAACCAGCTTACACAAATTTTTTTAATTGTCTCAAATGAAGCAAATAAAAATTGAAATATGTCCACAGGACATTTCAATTAGGTAAAATTGAACTAATTGCTATAACTTGGTTTGCACGTTTTAAAAGTTCCAGCTGATACCATGATCATGAGCAGACAACCTGAATGTCAGAAAGAATTTGCATGCATTATTAAAACTAAGAATGATTGTAGTTGTTAGCAGCAAACTGGGCAGGTTTATAATAAATATTTATTTTACAGGCAACTTTCTTGGTAGATAACAAGAAGGTGTTTGGTACACATCTGATGCAGGACATGATAAAAGATGCTCTGAGATACTTCGTCAGCCCTCCTGTGCTTTCATCAAAGTGAGTAATTAAAATTTTGTGTTTTTCTTTTAAGAGCAGTATTCCTTGCATTTGCTGAAGTGAACTGCATCTCAAATGAATACACTGGTGTTTATTATGGTCGATGGAGCAATGCTATAAAAACTCTCCCATCACAGATCGATTTCAAAAATGCAACAAATAAACCATAATATGAGCCATGCTGCCAGTTGTGGAATGTGATCGTTATATCGCTTGTTGTCTGATCAAAGCAACCAGCTTGCATTTCTGAGCCTTGATTATGTGGGCAGGTTCACTTGTGGTATAAGAATTGCAGCTGTTTATCTTCAGTTTATTCAGCAGTGGAAGCAGGTTTGTCCAGTTGTGAAACAAGTTCCATGTAGTTTGACTAGTACAATGGCATTAATTTTAATGAGAATTCCAAGTTGCAGAGTACCGCTCTCTATTCTGACCCAACAATCTGGCTTAAGTCTAAGCTTCGAAGACCAGCCCTTCCTATAAAAGCTTTGTTTTCACTTCCCAGCCATCCTTACGGCTTTTCTGAGGTGAGATTAGCAAATTAGTATAAATATTGTTCCAAATTGTGGCCAGTTTTGCATTATGGTTCTAAGTCCACCAGCAATGAGAAGTAAAGTGACAGTGCCCCATTGTACCCCATTGCCCATCCCAAGCTCCCTGTAACATTTCCTAAAAACTACAGTGTTTGTTTGCCGTCTCAATACCTTAAAGACTGTCAGAAGGTGGATTTTTTTTTTTAACCACCAAGCCTATTGAGGCTGTGTTCATGCTAGTGACTATCCTGTGCTTGGCGTGTTTAGTGTAACTAACTGAGTCCCTAATGACATTCTCATAAAAAACCTTCAAGACACCACAGGTCTCCTTGTAAATGAGAACGTAGAAGTGTTTAATGAAATCGCCCAAACCAAGCAATAGATAGCCAGCTTGGTAATGCTTTGGATATTATCTTGGAGCACTTTGTAGTGGCACTATTGTTCCTTCTTTACCATTTCCTTGACCAGATATACTCAGATATAAATATGGTAAATGATATCTGTAGGACTACAAGTTTGTTTTAGAATAACTTTATATGTGTTACTTCGAATTTTGTGGAGCGTATGAAATTTTTGTTATGTAGATCTGTTTTTTGCTTGTGACACGTTTAGATCTATTCTGTATCCATTCACTGGGGCAGTTTGATCTATGGTTTGTAATATTTCCCAATTTTTTCTTTGTTAATTAATTACTGTTGCATTAATTGCTGGATTGCACAGCTCCACGTACGCTGCATCATGTATTATATATTTCCTATAGCAGTAGGTGACAAGGATATTATACTTGAGCTTGGCAGTGTTTATGCTGCAGGTATTGATTTAATTATTCTCACTGAAGTCAACTGTACCAACCATTTTCTTTCAGCAGGATTTCATCATTAATACTGTAGGGTTTGACTATGTTGGACATTATTTTTAAAATAGACCCATTCACTGGCACAAATATTGGAATATACTTTCAAAAACTACTCTGTGCTGAGCTGGCTGATCGCATCTGGGGCACTACATTTAACATCAGCATCCCTGTCCCAGGGGCTAGGGAGGAGAAAAAACAGCTCCTGCCCACTTGCTGAATAATGCAAGTGTGGATGTTGCAGGAAGACAGGATCAAACTTAGTTGTGATGCCATTTACGATGGAATAGGCTACCAACACTTAAGTGTTTAGACTCGCATGTGACAAATGGCCACTTGTATGAAGTACTGTGCAAACAAACTCCAACAAGTCACAGTCTTCAGGAGTGGAGGAGAGAAATGGGACATTTTTTTAAACACTGTAGAATAATGCTCCTCAACCAAAAAGTGTTTTTTTTACAAAAAAGTGCTAAAAATGCATATCAAGACACCAACTGAAAGTATGTAGCCATACTTTCAATAAGCATCCCCGTCCAGAAGTCTTTAGCTGATCAGGCTATTTGTTTTGAATAGAAAAGAGTAAGTATGTAACTTAAATGAAAACAGAAAATGTTGTTAATTTGTCAGCATCTGAAAAGAGAAGATACAGGATAATGGGCTCGATTTTCGCACCCCAATCGGATGCGTTCGTGGCGGTGGAGCTGCGAAAATCGGGGATTCCCGGGGCGGGTCCGGAGCCCGGCTCCAACCCGCCCACTTCCAGGTTCCCCAGTGACGCGCTGACATGCGCGCGCAGCCCCCGCATGTGGGACTCCCGCCGGCAATTAAAGCCAGCAAGGTGCCACTTAAAGCAATTAACCAGGTACTTCAGGTCGTTTACAGACCTGATTGACCTGATATTTTAGGAGGGGTGGGATTTTGCAATGAACTGAGACTGTTTCCAGTACTGGGGGAAACAATCCCAGTTGAAATGGACGTGTTGCAGCCATCAGCTTGTGGCAGATGCAAAGGTCCATTTGACACGTGGTGGGGTTGGGGGGGGGGGAGGGGGAGGGGGAGACCCTCACTCATTGCAGGAGACCACTCTGTCACTTTGGACAAAGTTTGGCTTCCAACACCCTCCTCCTAACTACAATTCACCAATTCACCCCGGTGTGCGGACACATTTACCTACCTTGCGGACCCCCTCAAACGTACATCTTCCGGATGGGGGCCGCCACCATTGCCTCCTCGGAGGACGAACAGTGTCACCAGCCACGCCGTCCACCTCTGACACGTGGAGCTCCACAACACAGTGCTGTGACACATCCACCTGCACAGCAGGAGGGAGGGCAACCACAGAGAGAGATGCGTCGCAGAAGGCACTACCCTCACCACAAGGTCTACAGACCAAGGCTCAGCTTCCTGGACCTCTCTGAGGAGCAGTGCATACGGAGGCTCAGAGTCAATCGCCAGGTAGTCACGGACATCTGCAGCCTCCTTAATGACGAGCTGCTCCCGGATGGACTGAGCACCATCTTCTTACCTGTCGCTGTCAAAGTCACCACTGCCCTGAACTTCTTCGCCTCCAGATCCTTCCAGGGTGCCACCAGGGACATCACCGGGGTCTCTCAGTCGTCTGCACACAAGTGCATAAGGCAGGTCACCGACGGCTTATTTCACAGGACCTCGCACTGTATCAACTTCCCCATGGATGACCTCAGCCAGATGGAGAGGGCAGTGGGATTCCACGCTGTGGCTGGCTTCCCACGGGTGCAGGGTGTAATCGATTGCACCCTTATAGCAATACGAGCACCTCCACAGGAGCCAGGACTGTTCGTCAACAGGAAGGGCTATCACTCCATGAACACTCAGCTCATCTGTGACCACCGCAAGAGATTCCTTCACGTGTGCGCCAGATGCCCTGCAGCTGCCACGACTCCTTCATCCTCAGGGAGTCCACCGTGCCGCCCCTCTTCCACTCACCCAACACCCGCAAGGGCTGGCTCCTCGGGGACAAGGGATATCCCCTGCACACGTGGCTTATGACACCTCTGAGGAACCCCACCACCGAGCCACAGCGTCGATATAACGACAGCTACATCGCTGCCAGGTCTACATTTGAGCAGGCTATAGGGCTGCTTAAGATGCGCTTCAGGTGCCTTGGTCATTCTGGGGGAGCGCTGCAATACGCGCCACACAGAGTGGGACGCATTATAGTCGTCTGTTGTGTCCTGCACAACAAGACACAACAGAGAGGGGTGCCGCTGGAGGAGGCCCCATCCACATCTGCCACCCATATTGAGGAGGAGGAGGAGGAGGAGGAGGACGAGGACGAGGACGAGGAGGAGGAACAACCCATGGGCAGAACAGCGGCTCACCTGGCTGCTTGTGAGGCCAGGGAGCCACTGATATGTGAACAGTTCTCCTAACATCAGATTGTGTGAAGAGTCCAGTCCTCATCACCTGGACAGAGGAGCGGCCACACCAGCCCCCTCCCCTGCCCCCTGAACAAAACAGTGGTCCAACTACACCTACACCCACTGTAGAATGACCCAATGGGTGGCATCAAGTGTGCGTGTTCATGGTGAACCCCATGAAAGGGACCTATTCCACAAGCCAGTCAAGAATGGACAAGACGTGGCAGTGGTGGTAATAATAGGATTTATTGTGCATGTGGCAGAAAACAAATATAAATAAAAAACATGACAAATCGTCAAACACCCTTGTGCATTCCCTTTGTGCTCACAAAACCGTCGCCTTGCGTTTACGGGAACCCCTACGTGGTGCTACCCCTGTGGCTTCAGCAGAGGTAGTGGCAGATTGCTCTTGTCCATGCCCTGACCGATGAGATGCTTTGCGCGGACGCCCTCTGGGTTTCGGTGCCCGTGAGGGCCCCTCCAAAGACTGCTCCACCTGCACCTGTGCAGGGGCAAACTCGGCCACCTGGAGAGGGGGCAGCATTGCGGGTACTGGTTGAGAGGGGGGCAACGGGTGAGACGTGGGAGCGCTTTGAGTGGCGTCCCTGCTTCCATGTCCCCTTTCACCATCGCCCCTCTTCTGGCCCAGGCCCACGTCACTCCTTCCACCCTGCTGGATGACAGTTTGGAGGACTTGTGTGAAGCCTTGGAAGGCCAGTTGTAAAGTATCTGTCAGCCTGTTTAAGGCGGAAGAATGTTGCTCACCCTGAATCCGAACGGCCGTTGTCAGGGCCTGAATGGACTCATTGTTGAGCCGTGCTTGCCGCTCGATGGAGGCTATCCTTTCCTCCATCGCAGACATTCCCGCACCTACCCGCGACACTATCTCAGAGATGCCTTCACGTCCCTGCGACACTATCTCAGAGATACCCTCCTGTACCTGTGCCACCATTCCCCTCATGCAGGAGTTGGACTCCTTCATCCTCTGCGCAATTGTGGAGAGTGCGCGTGGCACCTGTTCCAGTACCTCGGCAATGTGCTGCTGCCCCTCGATGACTCTCTTTTTCACGGCTGGCCCCCAGGGTTCAGCATCTGGGTCCAGCTGAGCAGAGCCTGGAGAAGAGTGCTTCCACCGACGCGGACTCTCCACGGCTGCCCCTGCCACCAGGGTCTGCTCGTGCTCATGTGCGTGGTGACTCACTATGTGCAAGCCCAACTAAGTGAGGACAGGGACCCACCAAGGTGTGTGTATCTGCGCTGGTGGATGGATGGCTCAGATGTGACGATGGACCCTCAGAGACCAGCAGGTCCTCTGAGGAATCGCCCTCCACAGTCACGGCGCTCGCAGATGGCCCTGCAAGAGAACAGAAAGCAATATTAAGCGTGTGGACAGATGTTGAGGTGCTGTAGATGCCAAGTGATGTTAAGATCATTCACTATCATGAGTGCTGAGTGTTAGCTTTCTGTCACCAGCCGCTTGTGCAATCACAGTCTCGGCATCCGCCATGGACAGGCACTCCAGCGTGCGGCTTATCTCCAGCGCCTGCTGCTCCGCGTCTGTTAGTGCCACCTGGTGTGGTGGGCCCCCTCTGGTCCTTGCCCTCTCCCGGGCGTTCTGGCATATCTTCTCCTATCAAGGCAAAACACAGAGGCGTGATTGAGTGATGGTTGCATGGTGACCCGCTGCATGCATTGGTGTGGGTGGGGTTGAGCGTGAGGGAGTTGCATGGGAGGGTGCGTGTGCGACATAGCCATGATATTGTATGAGGATTAGGTTGCGTGGTAGTGTTCGAATGGGAACTGGGGCGGTGAGTATGTGCAGGCAAGGTGAGGATGATGGTTGAGTGGATGTGAGGAGTGATGCGAGAGCGTTGTGGTGGCAGTGCAGAAGGGATTGTGTGGTGGTGGAGGTGATGTAGAAGACAGAGTGTGGGAGAATATGTAAGTATACTCAATTTGGCTGACCTGGTTAGGTCATTAAATCTCTTCCTGCACTGCACCCAGGTTCGTGGCACATTGCCGCTGCTGGTGACCTCCTCGGCCACCTCCAGCCAGGCCTTCTTGGTGGTGGAGGGAGGGCACTTCCTCCCATCAGATAGGAAAAGGATTTCCCTCCTCGTCCTCACCCCATCGAGCAGAACCTGGAGTGAGGAGTCTGAAAACCTTGGGGCAGCCTTTCCTCTGGCCTGCTCCATGGTTCAAAATTGGTTGTTTGCTGCAGGAGGAGCATTGGTGGCCTGCCCTTCAAATAGGGCTCCTCCAGCTGACAGACTATGCTACACATGCACAGTCCGCCCACTGCGCAGCTTTCCGATGCAAAACCCGGAAGCAAAGGTAAGTGCCTTCAGTTAGCCTGCGATCGCGTGCGGAGCACACTGATTTCACCGGGCTCGTTACCCAGGCGCCCAGTCGACCCCCCGCTGAGAACCCGCCGCCCTCCTAAAATCGGGCCCAATGTTTCTGTTCTTTTTCAGATGCTAACAGATTGGGTGTGTATTATCAGCATTTTCTATTTTTATTTCAGATTTCTAGCATTCACAGTTTTTCTTTTTATTCTCGGGTGTGTAACTTTATCATTAAGAAGGTGAATTTTTAAATCTATGTGCCACATCGAGTAAAAATGTTTTTGAATTTCGAACCACAACTGTAAAATCTCCTTTCTAAATATCCTTGTATCGTGATTGGAAATAAATGCAGTGAAGCTAATCTTTCATTTTTGTGGAAATTTCAGATGTTGCCTTTATAATAACCATCAAGCTAAAGATTATATTGACTCCTTTGTTACTCACTGCGTGCGGGTAAGTAAATTATCTCATTTGGAGCATGTTTTTTAGAATTAATTCTTCAAATATTGTGTTAGCAGTTTTGTTATATTTTAAAAACAATTTCTAGGTTCATATTTTTCATAATATTCAATAAGAATCCTTTGTTCTGGTGTTTGCTGCTATACCCTCCCCATCACACCCACGCCCCCGCCACCTCCCTATCCATCCTCTCCTGAAACCAGTGACTCTTGCTCGAGTATGATTCCATGGTTGCTGGCACGCCTCTGGTCTCTCACCCAAGCAACCATTCTTCATGTATGAGCCTAGACAGTGACTATCAATGAGCCATTTGACTGTGTGTATATTGAGAATGCAGGGAGAAGGAGTGGGGAAATCACAGCTTAGTCCGATTCTGTAATCCAAAATCCACACATGATTATCCAGCAGGAGTCTGTGGATAGCTGTGAAGAGCAGGAGCTCTGGCCAGTTTCCCCTTCCTATCTGGACACGCTAAGATTTGGCTGAGATTATTGGCACCGACCAGGTATTAAAGCTGGGACCTTCCCGGTCTGTGTGCTCAGTACTAAACTGTTACGTGCATTTACCATTGAGCTCTTCCATTATTTCCTTTAAAACACGAGTATTGTTATCTTGTGAAATATAATTTTACAGATGTCCAGTGAAGGAAACCAGTTTTCATTCTGTAGAATTCTATGGAAATTAGGTATTTGAAGTGATTGTTAACAAAAATTTAATTTAATTGTTAATAAAAATTTACATCCTCTCCACTTTTAGTATTATTATGAACAGAGACTATATAATGTTGTGATGTTTTGTTGCTATGTTCCTAAATTATGAAGGATCTGAATATTGACATTCAAAATGGAGAAATAGTATTGACAGCCATCCCCATAAACATTTTCTAAATCATAAGGGAGCTTTTTTAAATTAACATCAGCTTTTTTCTATTTAGACATTTAGAAAATGTTTTTGTAATAGCTTTTTTGAATAGAAACTAGTGCTGGTTATATGCTCATTGGAAATTACTTGTACACCAGGCATGGAATTCAGTATTAAATCTGATGGCAGGTTATATTGTTTCTTCAGCACAATGCATTAGAGCCATCAAATTTTGGTCCGTGTTTATGATTCTCAACACAGTGGGGAGGGCTAAGCAAAGATGAGGCATTTTCCTATAGGGAGGAGAAGAAAAAGCTGAGAGCAAGGGGTCAGCCTGGACTGATTCATGCATTAGATTGGTAGAGTTCTAGGCACATGTGCTCTTCCAATCTCTTGGATGAACGGTGGGGCTGGGAAAAGGAGTAGAAATTTAATCAAAAAAGTCAAAGAGTAAAATCTAGCTAGAACAGTCATAATTTACAGCCTTTAGTATAAAATATTAACTAGGTGAGAAAACCTCATTGCCATTTACATATTTCTCAATTGCTCAGGTTCCAGAAGTAATGTGATGCTGTGAGCATTGTGGTGTCAAAGTTCAAACATTTAAAGTTCTGAGTTTTTTATTTACTCCTGGTTTGTTTCTTCCAGCCATTTTGCAGTTTGATCCAGATTCATGGACACAACAGAGCTCGGCAGAGAGATAAACTGGGTCACATTCTGGAGGAATTTGCCACTCTACAGGATGAGGTATTTTCCATGAAATATGAAATGAAAAACAGAAAGAACTTGCATTTATATAGCTCCTTTCAAGACCTCAGGACATCCCAAGCACTTCACAGCCAATGAAGATTTTTTTGAAGTGTGGTCACTGTTGTAATGTGGGGAAACATGACAGCCAATATGCGCACAGCAATGAAATAAATGACCAGATAACCTGTTGTAGTGGCGTTGGTTGAGGGATAAATATTGGCCAGGACACCGGGAGAACTCCCCTGCTCTTCTTCGAATAGTGCCATGGGTTCTTTTACCTCCACCTAAGAGGGACAGACGGAGCTTTGGTTTAACGTCTCGTGAAAGCGGAGAGCTGGATGCAGGTCACCTGCCCGCACTCTTGGCTGTAACTGGTGGCAGGATGGTTCTTAATCCATCTAATCAATGGACTTCTTCTCTATCTTGACCATAAGTTATTTACATGCATCAATCATCCAATGCATAGGGCTTCCACTAAGTAACAGAATAGAATCATAGAAAGGTTACAGCATGGAAGGAGGCCATTCGATCCATCAAGTCTGTGCTGGCTCTATGCAAGACCAATCCAGCCAATCCTAATCCCCCACCCTTTCCCCATAGCCCTGCAAATTTTTTCCTTTCAAGTACTTGTTCAGTTCCCTTTTGAAGGCCATGATTGAATCTGCCTCCACCCCTTGGGCAGTGCATTCCAGATCCCAACCACTCGCTGTGTAAACAAGTTTTTCCTCATGTCACTTGATTCTTTTGCCAATCACCTTAAATTTATGTCCTCTGGTCCTTGAACCTTCCACCAATAGGAACAGTTTCTCTCTATCTACTCTGTCTAGACCCTTCATGATTTTGAATACCTCTATCAAATCTCCTCTCAACTTTCTCTGTTCCAAGGAGAACAACCCCAGCTTCTCCAGTCTATCCACGTAACTAAAGTCCCTCATCCCTGGAATCATTCTAGTAAATTTCTTCTGCACCCTTTCTAAGGCCTTCATATCTTTCCTGAAGTGCGGTGCCCAGAATTGGACACAATACTCCAGTTGTGGCCGAACCAGTGTTTTATAAAGGTTCATCATGACTTCTTGCTTTTGTACTCAGTGCCTCTATTTATAAAGCCCAGGATCCTGTATGCTTTTTTAACCGCTTTCTCAACCTGCCCTGCCACCTTCAACGATTTGTGCACATATACCTTCAGGTCTCTGTTCCTGCACCCCTTTTGGAGTTGTGCCCTCTAGTTTATATTGCCTCTCCTCGTTCTTTCTACGAAATGTATCACTTTGCATTTTTCTGCATTAAATTTCATCTGCATGTGTCCGCCTATTCCACCAGCCTGTCTGTATCCACTTGAAGTCTATCACTATCCTCCTCACTGTTTACTACCCTTCCAAGTTTTGTGTCATCTGTAAATTTTGAAATTGTGCCCTGTACACCCAAGTCCAAGTCATTAATATATATCAAGAAAAGTAATGGTCCCAGCTCTGAACCCTGGGGAACACCACGGTACGAAAAACAACCGTTCACCACTACTCTCTGTTTCCTGTCACTTAGCCAATTCTGTATCCATGTTGCTACTGCCCCCTTTATTCCATGGGCCGCAATCTTGAAAATAAGCCAACCGTGCGGCATTTTATCAAACGTCTTCTGAAAGTCCATTTACACATCAACTGCATTGCCCTCATCAACCTTCTCTGCTATCTCATCAAAAAACTCTTATCAGGTTAGTTAAACACGATTTGCCTCTAACAAATCCGTGCTGGCTTTCCCTAATCAATCCACACTCGTCCAAGTGACTGTTAATTCTATCCCGGATTATCGTTTCTAAAAGTTTCCCCACCACTGAGGTTAAACTGACAGGCCTGAAATGTTAATCTTTTTTTAAATGAACGTAAGTGCTGCTGCTCAACTGAAAATCTCCTACAAGGAAAAATGCCTATTAAATACACAATTGTTACTCACAATTCAGTCAGAGCATATTCAAACTATTTCTGCCTATTCTGCACATTGAACATCAGCTCATTCACCCCCATACTGTCGGGGCAGGGTTACTCACTCACATTTACCCCCATACTGTCGGGGCAGGGTTACTCACTCACATTCACCCCCATACTGTCGGGGTAGGGTTACTCACTCACATTCACCCCCATACTGTCGGGGCAGGGTTACTCACTCACATTCACCCCCATACTGTCGGGGTAGGGTTACTCACTCACATTCACCCCCATACTGTCGGGGCAGGGTTACTCACTCACAGTTCACCCCCATACTGTCGGGGTAGGGTTACTCACTCACATTCACCCCCATACTGTCGGGGTAGGGTTACTCACTCACATTCACCCCCATACTGTCGGGGTAGGGTTACTCACTCACATTCACCCCCATACTGTCGGGGTAGGGTTACTCACTCACAGTTCACCCCCATACTGTCGGGGTAGGGTTACTCACTCACATTCACCCCCATACTGTCGGGGTAGGGTTACTCACTCACATTCACCCCCATACTGTCGGGGCAGGGTTACTCACTCACATTCACCCCCATACTGTCGGGGTAGGGTTACTCACTCACATTCACCCCCATACTGTCGGGGTAGGGTTACTCACTCACATTCACCCCCATACTGTCGGGGCAGGGTTACTCACTCGCAGTTCACCCCCATACTGTCGGGGTAGGGTTACTCACTCACATTCACCCCCATACTGTCAGGGCAGGGTTACTCACTCACATTCACCCCCATACTGTCGGGGTAGGGTTACTCACTCACATTCACCCCCATACTGTCAGGCAGGGTTACTCACTTACAGTTCACCCCCATACTGTCAGGCAGGGTCACTCACTCACAGTTCACCTGACGATCCGGATTCTTTCCCCTCAGTCTGGTTCAGTAAAAACTGAGTCGAATACATTTTAAAGTTCAACACAACTTTAATAGCAGGGTTCTTAGTCTGCAGCATTGATTTGGACTCCTGATAGAGTCCCTCTATGCTGGCAGAGCAAGAACAAAAAACATACAGAAATCCACACGTTTTTATACAGATCAATAGGGGTTGGAACATACTTAATGAGGGTCAACACCAATCATAAGCCGGGCATAGGTTGCCATGCGAGGTTACATTATTGCCGGCCAATCATAGATCGTCCATGTGCTGATCATGCTGCTGTTAGACATCAAAGGGGATACTTCCTCACCTTCCAACCTGGAATGTTCTTTCCTGTTCCTTCTGTTCCTTATCTCCCAACTTGGAATGTCTTTCAACTTTGGCTAAGCTCGTTACCTATATTGATCTTCCATAAACATGGAGACATTCAGACCAGTCCTTGAATCACATCAAAGACTCTACATTGATAAGACAATGCAAACCTGCTGACTACGCAAACATATGGCCCAGCAGGAGGCCAGGCCACCTGTACCAATCTCAGTTACTAACTAATTAACCCTTTCTAACCATTTTGCATTCTGCTTCTTTGCCACGTAGGCATTTTAATATTTTACCGAAAACTGACCACGTAGGAATTCTCACACCCCCATACTGTCGGGGCAGGGTCACTCACTCTCTCACAGAAACGTACGCTGTGTTTTTTTTAAAGCCACGTTGATCTCTACTTTTATGCTAGTTTTAAACATTTGACCATTCCACTTTCATAAGAACTAACCAAAAACTTAAAAACTAATTTTAGTTTTTAATTGATCAGATAGTAATTTTTAATATAAAACCTTGAATTATTTTGTGCTGTGTTCCTAGAAATGCAAAGTTTGGGCAAATGGACACTTGAAACTAAACGGTAAATTCAGCGATCCAGCAAGAAGCTGCGCTTGAAGGGAGCACAAGTCAGGGTATTGGCACTACAGCGTTACAGTTCTTTAAGTCCTGCTCCCTGCTGGGAGTGTGGAATCACTGAATTTACCCTTAAGTGACTAATATAGTTACATCATGCCACTGTTATAAGTACTTTTTTTTAGTCATGGGCGATTTTAATTTTCACATAGATTGGACAAATCAAATTGGCAAAAATAGCCCTGAGGAGGAGTTCATAGAGTGTATTAGGGACTGTTTCTTAAACCAATGGTCAGGGAACCAACCAGGGAACAGGCCATTTTGGATCTGGTAATGGGTAACAAAACAGGATTAATTAATGATCTCAAAGTAAAGGATCCCTTGGGAAGCAGTGATCATAACATGATAGAATTTCACATCCAGTTTGAGAGCGAGGATCTTGGGTCTGAAACTACTGTATTAAACTTAAATAAGGGCAATTATAAAGGAATGAGAGCAGAATTGGCTAAAGCGGACTGGGCAAACAGATTAGATGGTATGATGGTGGATAAGCAGTAGCAAACATTTAAAAAGATATTTTATGACTCACAACAAAAATATATCCCTGTGAGGAGGAAAGACTTCACAAAAAGGGTGAACCAACCATGGCAAACAAGGAAGTCAAAGATGGTATCAGGTTAAAAGAAAAAGCATATAACATGGCAAAGATTACTGATAAGCCCGAAGATTGGGAAAACTTTAAAAACCAGCAAAGGATGACTTAATTTATTTTCTCCTTCTTTATTATTCTTTATGAGAGTAAACTAGTATGAAATATAAAAACTGACAGTAAAAGCTTCTACAAGTATATAAAAAAGAAGAGGGTAGCTAAAGTAAACATTGGTCCCTTAGAAGATGAGACTGGGAAATTAATAATGGAAAACCAGGAAATGGCAGAGGAATGGAACAGATATTTTGTATCTGTCTTCATAGTAGAAGACACTAATAACATACCAATAATAGTAGAATATCAAGGGGCAAATGGGAGGGAGGAACTAAAAACAATCACTATCACAAGAGAAAAAGTACTAGGTAAACTAATGGGCCTAAAGGCTGACAAGTCCCCTGGACCTGATGGCTTGCATCCGAGGGTCTTAAAGGAAGTGGCTACAGAGATAGTGGATGCGTTGGTTGTAATCTTCCAGAATTCACTAGATTCTGGAAAGGTCCCAGCGGATTGGAAAACCGCAAAAGTATCACCCCTATTCAAGAAGGGAGTGAGACACAAAGCAGGTAACTATAGACCAGTTAGCCTAACATCTGTCATTGGGAAAATGCTAGAATCCATTATTAAGGATGTAGTAACAGGACATTTGGAGACTCATAATACAATAAAGGAGAGTCAACATGGTTTTATGAAGGGGAAATCATGTCTGACAAATTTATTAGAGTTCTTTGAGGAAGTAACGGGCAGGGTGGATAAAGGGGAACCAATGGATGCAGTATATTTGGATTTCCGAAAGGCATTTGATAAGATGCCACGTAAAAGATTACTGCACAAGATAAGAGCTCATGGTGTTGGGGGTAATATACTGCCATGGATAGAGGATTGGCTAACTAACAGAAAACAAAGAGTCGGGATAAAAGGGTAATTTTCAAAGTGGCAATCTGTAACTAGTGGGGTGCCGCAGGGATCAGTGCTGGGGCCGCAACTATTTACAATATATATCAATGACTTGGATGAAGGAACAGAGTGTCTTGTGGCCAAATTTGCCGATGATACAAAGATAGGTGGAAAAGCAAGTTGCGACGAGGACACAAAGTGTCTACAAAGGGATATTGACAGGTTAAGTGAATGGGCGAAAATTTGGCAGATGGAATATAATGTGGGAAAATGTGAAGTTATCCACTTTGGGAGGAAAAAGAAAAAAGAAAAATATTATTTGAGTGGAGAAATACTACAAAATGCTGCAGTACAGAGGGATCTGGGTGTCCTCGTACATGAAATACAAAAAGTCGACATACAGGTGCAGCAAGTAATCCGGAAGGCAAACGGAATATTGGCTTTTATTTCTAGGGGGATGGAGTATAAAAGCAGGGAAGTCATTCTACAACTGTACAGGGTGCTGGTGAGACCATACCTGGAGAACTGCGTATAGTTCTGGTGCCCTTATTTAAGGAAGGACATACTTGCATTGGAGGCAGTTCAGAAAAGGTTCACTAAGTTGATTCCGGGTATGGAAGGGTTGTCTTTTGAGGAAAGATTGAACAGGTTGGGTCTATACTCATTGGAGTTTAGAAGAATGAGAGGAGATCTTATTGAAACATACAGGATTCTGAGGGGACTCGATAGGGTAGATGCTGAGAGGATGTTACCCCTCATTGGGGAATCTAAAACTAGGGGGGCATAGTCTCAGAACAAGGGGTTGCCCATTTAAGACGGAAATGAGGAGGAATTTCTTCTCCCAGAGGGTCGTGAGTCTTTGGAATTCTTTACCCCAAAAAGCTCTGGAGGCTGAGTCATTGAATACATTCAAGGCTGAGTTAGACAAATTTTTGATCAGCAAGGGAGTCAAAGGATATGGGGAAAAGGCGGGAAAGTGGAGTTGAGGTAAAAATCAGATCAGCCATGATCTCATTAAATGGCGGAGCAGGTTCGAGGGGCCGAATGGCCTACTCCTGTTCCTATCTCTTATGGTCTTAGTCTTTATATAAATTAATCTTGAGTTGTGTGCTAATTTTTATTTAAATTATTTTGTTGGGGAGGGGGAGAGAGAAAGACATCTTGACTGGAAATGGTAACCCATAACTGCTGAGATCCAAAGACTGGGCAGTAAGTTGATGAAAACCAGATAATTCTTTCCGAACAGAAACATTTTAAAATGCTGATGAACAACATTCAGTGACGTAACTATTTTTTAAAGTTATAAAATAAATTTGACCTCGAGTGCCATGGACGAGTTTACTCTTGTTGGGATCCCCAGAGCAGCCCTCATAGGTTTGGGCACATTTTGATGTGCCAGAGATTGACCTTGTCATGTCTGTGATCTAATAACATCAGTCTTCAGAATCAGGGACAACAAAAATTTGTTCTGACCCCCAAAATGCACAGTGGGAGTGAAAAAAACAAGGTAACTGAAAGATTTAACATTTTTCAAAATTAGGGAAATGGTTGGATGGATAAAAAAGGATATATATTTAGTCAGACAAAGAATAAAATTAAAATAAAAAGAACAAGAATAGGGACATCAAAAGGATAGGTGGCAGAAGTGTTTTATATTTACATAACATTGTGTTTAATGTAGTTATTTTGGGTTAACATTACAGTTATAAAACTTCCTGATATTTAAGTAGTGTCATTACTGTTAAAACAAAAAGTTGGCCCAGGGAGATTCAAGTTTGTTTGATGCTTTGCTAATTAGAGCCTGTAGCATGTAGTCTTTAGGTGGCATTGTTAACCAAACATGAGATGGTATTCTTTTGAATAATATGATTCTGAAACAATCTTTTCACACAGAAACATTGTGAATGTAGAAAGCTGAGAGAAAAAGGCAACAGATGTAGAGAGGGAACAAAGCTTTTAATAAAATGGTAACTTATTCTTTCAAATAACAGTAGACTAGATTATAAAATTATGGTTTGATGATTGCAGGGTTTTTTGGGGAGTCAGCTGATGGATTTGAATTGTCTCAAGCCATAATGTGAATATATTATTTCAAACACCAGTCAGTGTATGTGAAGGAAAGAAATTCAGCAAAAGTGCTGAATTGTCTCATGACTTATTGTGAACTCCTGCTTGCAGGCTGAGAAGGTGGATGCAGCACTCCATAGCATGTTGTTGAAGCAGGAACCACAAAGGCAACATCTAGCATGCTTAGGCACTTGGATCCTCTACCATAACCTTCGGATCATGATCCAGTACCTGTTGAGTGGCTTTGAATTGGAACTCTACAGCATGCATGAGTACTACTATGTCTACTGGTATGAAAACTTAATTGCAGTAGAAGTGTTCAAACTGGACTGCTATAGCTGGCTTTGTATATTTATTTTTGGAAATGACATGATCTGAGCTTCAGATAAAAGTTGCTCATAGCTGCTCAATATTTAAATTGTAGTTATGTGTTTGTCATCCTGTTTAGTTAAGAACAGTCTAGAGTACTAAATGTTTTGGATTGCAAAATTAAAATAAGAGTGTAAATTTCGCTCCATTAGTCTTGTAACTGGATGTTGCAATTCTTTTTATTTAAATTAAATTCTATTATATTTTAATAGAATTGCTATTGTAACCTCTGGACTATATGATTCTGAAACAATCGCCTCACGTGACTATTGAGAAGGTCGTAAGTGGAGTAGAAGGGGAAACGAATATAAAACAAAAGGGGGAAAAAATGCAAAACAAAATTAGTGTCCTTTCAAATAACCGTGGCCTGCATCACAAAATGTTACGGTTTAATGATTGGATTTTTAAAATTTTGTTTCTTTGGAGGAATGGGCTGATACATGTTTGAAAACTATTTTGATCCAAGTTCAGATGACTAGTAAATATGGAGTTGGTCATGTGACATGATTTTTGTGTCAGTAATTGGTTTTGATTTTAGACACTTGAAATTTTTTAAACCTTTGGACTGTTCAAAATTGTTATGTTCATTGAAACCTCCTCTACAATCGTGCATGTGGAAGATCAGCATAATTCACTCTTTATTTTATTCTGTTTTATGTGAAAATAAACCAGTTCAGCACAGTTTATTTTGAATGTCTGGGTTTTATAATCTAAAGAGAATAATATCCTGCTGACTGAAGTGCAATGGAATATGTCATCATTCTCTTAAATATCTGGTGACAAACTTTTAAATTGAAGAAAAATGAATGATCCCATTTAGAAAATAAACTCCCCAAAATTTTATCACATAATTATTTCATGATTCACACTGACCCTTACGCGGGTAAACAAAAGCTGTAAAATTGGAATATAACTGCCAGTTTTAGGCATAACCCGCTCCAATATACTGTACTTGCAGTTTTCTAATGATGTGCCCTTTTCTTATTTTCTCATCTTTTTTGACTGGGCCAAGCCATAATTGATTTTACAAATCCGAAAGGCGTGCAACGTAGTTTAAAAATCAAAATTACTTCAGCTCATTTAGCACAATTCATATTTTTAAAACAACACTCACATAACTTTTCCCTGACTAGCATACTCTGTAAATATTACTTGTCAGTTTGCATTGTTCTTACTGAGTATCTAAAAGGTGCTCCCATAATGCACCTACGTGTTTCAGAAATAAAAAAACATTTGTGTACACTGCTCTGCAGGTACCTTTCAGAATTCCTGTACGCCTGGTTGATATCAACACTGAGCCGTGCTGACTCCTCTCAAATGGCTGAGGAGCGGATTGTGGAGGAACAACAGAAAGCACGCAGCAGCAAAAAGACAAAGAAGAAAAAGAAAGGTAGAGATTTGTGTTGTTGATGTCATTGTTGCATGCCTATGACCTTCTAAATTAAACTCTAATATGCTTCGCAATAGGGGACGGTACCACCATGGGTTAATGTGATGATAGGCTATTCCTTAGTGGTATCCTGTCTCAGTTTGGGAAATAAGAAAGCAGAATGCCATTTCATGATGTAATTTTTAAAGGCATATGCAGAATAACTTGTGAAAGTGGACTCTACAGTCTAAGCAATTAATTCAGTTTTAAGACTTTTTAAGTGTTGCAGAATTTCTTTGTCTTACATACAGTTCGACCTCTGAGCAAAGAGATCACCTTGAGCCAGGCTTATCATAATATGTGTGCTGGAATGTACAAGGTGAGGATGTTTTTACTTTTTAAAATGTTGGTAAATTGCGGAAGAACTGACTCTTGCTATGAGAAGGAGAGCAGAGAAGCTGTGAGTTTTACAATGCGGCTGAGCAATAAGGATCTCACAAGCAGAGATTGGAAAGGAGAGGGAGTATAAGAACCATGCAGCCACAAATAGAGAAAAATATTTCTTCCCCCTGCAAAAACAAATATTCCTTCACAGGACAATCGAAGATGCATTTGTGACTTGTTCCCAGGCCTCTGCCATTGAGGCTGTTGAGCCAGATGCTAGGATGTGAACAACAGCAGCACAGAGACAACATTTACCTCTTCCATGTTGTAAACTTCTATGATTCTATGATTCCTTGTGACGAAGCACCTGACCTCTGCTTGGCACTGTCTCACTGGAACATAGCTGACATATTATCAGTGTGTGCAGACTGCAGGTGCAAACCCACATCTCACCATTATGTTGCAGCGAGGATTACTGCTCCAATGAGCTGCACCACACCACCTCAAAAAATAAAATTAATGAAGATGAATTGTTCATTCCCCTGTTAATTAAATTCCAAGATATATTTCTGTTCCCTTTTACCCTGGTAACTAGGTAGGTTTGTTGCAGCCCCAGGGCAGTGCTACATTTGGGGTGTAATTAATTGAGATAAATTTAAAACTGAGCACTGTTGTTAAGGCTATGTTACCCTCCAATTAGGATGTACACTCCCAATATGTGGAGAAAGGAACATTTGGTAGATAGTGCTGAGGTATCGATGTCTAGTGATAGCTCATAAAAGAGAACACACCAAGAGAAGGTGTAAGTCTCAATTATAATTACTGATTGTTGTTACACATAGTGTTGTATCCAACATTAAGTTTAATTTTAGGCTTTTATATTTATTTTAAAAATCTGATGTACAGTATCTATAATATAACTAGTCTTGCATATAATGCACACTTCCTGCAAGTCTAACACTTCCTGTCAATCTTTTTCTGTCACTTTCTGTTGATTTGCTGAAAGTAAAACAGCAGCAAATCGCAGCTGAAGAGTTAGGGAATGTATGAATCAAAAACAAGAAAAAAGCAACTAGAAAACTACTAAGGACTTATGAAAATAACCAATCCTGAATGAACAATCAGGAGCATGTATGAATAAGAGGAGAAGGTGAACCAGCCAAATCGCTCCAAGTTCTCTCTCGACCCTTTTTCCATGGTAGTTGACATTTGCAATCTTCAAAATTAGTTTTTAAATAAAATGAAAACACAAAAATACATATTTCACAATAACGTGATTACATTTATCGACAGAATTGTCTTTTGTATCTTTTAAGACCTTCATTAAAGTTTTTATTTGAAGGCCTCAGCCTCTGGGCTTCGACTGATATTTTGTCTCCAGAACTGTTGAAGGGGATTACTAACCATACCTGTGCAATCTGAGCATATCGGTACCAAGAGTACAGAGTTTGTGGCAGGGGCCCAAAGACAATGGCTTCAGTCTTCCCAATGTTTAGCTAGAGGAAGTTGCGACTCATCCATGTCGGACAAGCAGTCTGACAACACGGGCGATGGAGGGATCGAGAGAGGTGATAGAAAGGTAGAGCTAGGTGCCATCAATGTGCATGTAGAAGCTGACCGCATATCTGCAAATGATTTTGCCAAAGGGGAGCATGTAGATGAGGAAGGGGCCAAGGATAGATCCTTGATGGACTCCAGAGATAATGGTGCAGAGCAGGAAGAGAAACCATTGCTGGAGATCCTCTGGCTACAATTGGATGGGTAAGAGTGGAACCAAGTGAGGGCAGTCCCACTGAGCTGGACAGTGGATAAGAAAGTGAGATAAAAATTAAATACATAGTGAACAGAACAAATTATGATAATCAGTTGAAGTTTTCATGCAAAAATGTACAGAGTCAATCTGCAAAGTGCTGGTAAAAATCCCAGAATACAACAGAATTTGACTTATTCAGTCATCATAGGCCCGATTTTACCAGGGGCGCGGGTTCTCGGCGGGTGGGCCAGCGGGCGCGTTTTGAAATTAGTGGGTTGCCCGCGCGATCGCAGCAGGCAACACACTAATTGGATCCACTTACCTGCTCCTCCGGGTTCCCCGCTGCTGATCTGCGCGTCGGGCGGGCTGCGCATGCGCAGTAAGATCTGTCAGCTGGAGGCGCTCTATTTAAAGGGGCAGTCCTCCACTGACAGATGCTGCCACAAACAGCAAAAATTACAGCATGGAGCAGCCCAGGGGGAAGGCTGCTCCCAGTTTAATGATGCCTCACCCCAGGTATCATTAGATGGGGTGAGGAGGAGGGGGAGGACAGAGATCTTCCACCCGGCGGGCGGGAGGAAGCGGCCTGCCTCTGCCACCAAGAAGGCCTGGCTCGAGGTGGCAGAGGAGGTCACCAGCACCACCAACATATCGCCCACCTGCATACAGTGCAGGAGGCGCTCCAATGACCTCAGTAGGTCAGCCACAGTGAGAACACGTAGTCTTTCCCCTACACTCCGTCTCCACAACACTGCCCCCACCCCACATCTCCTTCGGCACTGCCAACACTACTCTGTCACATCACCCCTCATACCCACTCAAACCTCATCCTCATCTTACCTGCACCTACTCACCTCACGAGTACTCACCCCGCCACTACCACGCAACCCAATCCTCATACAATCTCATGGCTCTATCCCATACTCACCCTCTCGTGCATCTCTCTCACGGCCAGCCTCGCTCAACCTGCCACCACCTGTGCTGCAGCCACAGGGCATGCATCACATATGTGCAGTAGGCAGCGTAAGGCAAACATGTCGTGAGCATGAAGGGGATGCACAAGGGTGTTTGAGGGTTTGTCATGGTTCTTACTTCTATTGAATTAAAGAACAACTCACATCACACATTATATTGGCACCACTACTGCCATGTCTTCGCGAATCCTGTCCGGTTTGTGCAATAATGCCCGCTCCTGGGTATCCCTATGAGGACCCACCACTGATGCCACCCAGTATGTCACTGCAGAGTGGGTGTAGGTGTATTTGCAGGGCTCTTCTGCGCAGACGACTGAGAGACATCGGGGATGTCCCCGGTTACAGCCTGGAAGGCTGTGGAGCATAAGTTCGGGAGGGCAGTGGTGACTTTGACAGCGACAGGTAGGAAGATGGTGCACGGGCCAGCCAGGAGCAGCTCGGCATGAAAGAGGCTGCAGATGTCCACGGCTACATGTCGACTGACTCTGAGCCTCCGTGTGCACTGCTGCTCAGAGAGGTCCAGGAGGCTGAGCCTCGGTCTGTGGAACGTGTGGCGAGGGTAGTGCCCTCTGCGATGCATCTCTCTCTGCGGTAGCCCTCCCTCCTGATGTGCAGGTGGATGTGTCACAGCACTCTGTTGTGGAGCTCCACGTGTCAGAGGTGGATGGCGAGGCTGGTGATGCTGTTCGCCCTCCGAGGAGGTCATGACTGCAGCTACGGCGGCCCCCATCTGCAAGATGTACATCTGAGGGGGTCCGTAAGGTAGGTACATGTCTCCGGACCCCGGGGTAAGTGTGCAGGTTGGTGACTTTGATTGTCAGGAGGAGGGTGGTGGAGGCCAAACTTTGTCCCAAGTGACAGAGCGGCCTCCTGCAATGGCTGAGGGTCTCCCCCCCCCCCCCCCCCCACCTGTCAAATGGACCTTTGCAGCTGCCACAGGCTGACAGCTGCAACACGTCCATTTCAACTGGGAGTGTTTCCCCCAGTGTGTGAAACAGTCCCATGTTTATCCAAAATCACACGCAGTCCCTTAATCAGGTCAGTTAATGACCTGAACAAGCAAAGTAAATACTCTCAAGTGGCATCCCGCTGGCTTTAATTGCCTGCGGGATTCCCACCAGCGGGGGGCTGCGCGTGCATGCCGGCGCGTCATCGGGGAACCCGGAAGTGGGCGGGATCGAGGCGCGATCCGGTCCCGCACCTGGATTTCGGGATTTTCGGGGCCCCCCCTGCCGAGAACACACCCACCCGGTAGCGGGTGCTAAAATCGGGCCCCATAAATCAGTGGCCCTGATGATGCACTCTGCATTACATGGCATAATATCCCTACTGTTCTAAATCAGTGTATCCTCCTATTCACTGAGCAACACCATGGGAGATCCGCTAGTATACTACTAAAACATTTATTACATTTAATACAAAAGTAATTTGGTTCATTGTTTTCCCGAGAATCTATAAAAGGATGGTTATGTTCATTTACAATTTTTAAGATTACTTTCTATCATATTATGATTACTTAAAAGTATATTTTCCCCCTCTGTTGTGTGGTGCAGACTATGATAGCCTTTGATATGGATGGAAAAGTGAGAAAGCCAAAGTTCGAACTGGATAGTGAACAGGTTCGATATGAGCATAGATTTGCTCCATTCAACAGTGTTCTTACTCCACCACCAGTGCACTACCTCCAGTTTAAGGTGAGTAGCAAGAGTTATTACAGGGCTTCACTGCTACCGTATTTCATAACTATAGCCTATTGATGGTGGAGATAATGCTATGTGAGAAAAAGGTTCTTATTTGAAGGTCACTATTAAAAACTCTCTGCTATTGGGTTTCTCTGTGATTTAGCCTTTAAACAAATATGTCTGTTAACTGTTCTATGCAGTTTTTCTTTTTCCCCCTCTTCCTTCCACCCATCTCAATAGTTACTTTTTTTCTCCTGATTCACAATTCTGAGTTGGAGAGAGCCGCAGGTGATAGTTGAAATCAGGAGCTCACCATCTAAGAGAGTGCACCAGTGTGCTCTGCCACCAGATCACTTCTGAAATATATTATCCTTCATTATTGGGAGTGGGAGAAGAAGAGAGAGTGAGAATTAGACATTTTATGGGATCTGATTGCCAAAAGTGATAAAATTAATTCTGAAGTATTTGTGAGTGCTTTACCTGAGAAGTGCAAACCATTATTTTGGGAGCCTTAGCACAGAATTGTACTATTAGTTTTTTTTTTATTTCCCTAGAGGGTTACTTGCAGTGTTGTTTGAATGTTTTAAGTCAGCAATCCTGGACTTAACAGTTCCTATAAATGTAGAGTTTTTCCATCAAATCCCAAGAATGAAATTTTGTTTTAAAAAAACAAGTGTTTCCCTAACTAAGATTCAACATGGTTGCCTTTAAGAGTCATGTACTTCGGTACATATTTACCAGTGGACTATCTTAAGAAAAATTAGTTTCCACCTAGGCAGTTTCTGCCTAGTTGTTGTTATTGATTCTTTTCCCCTTAATTCGGAATTCCCCAGGGCTTTGTCCTCTCTCCCTCTCTTTTCCTTCATATCATTGACCAGCCTCTACTCTGAACCTTTTCAGCTCTTTTGTGGATGATTCCACTCTACTTTCCTCATCATTATTCAGATTGATGCCCTCAATAGCCACAACCTTCGTTCCTCTCACAGTGTAATGGCCAGAATAACTGCATCTTAATATCCTACACACCCTTTGATGATAAAAATCTTCAAAAAAGTTAGAATTGAGACACATGCAGAAACTAACAGCTACCATCTCTTACCTTTATTGGCTCCACTCTTAGTCCTCCTTAATATTCACGCTCTCACTATGTCCTTTGATCAGAAATGCAACTCCCACATCTTTTCCATTGTTAAAACTGCTTCCAAGGAGTTCTGTTTCCTCATTTGTGCCAAACACTATTCCCCTCAACTGCTTGCTCTCTATGAACTCAACTCTTTCCAAAACTTGAGTACTTCTCCCATATCTGAAAAAGCTCTCTTGCAATCATGGAAGGATACAAAGGCATCTGTCATGTTAATCACATCATCTCTAACCTCTCTACATTGGAATGTTCCTCATTTTTTATTTTATCAATATTACGGTTCTCTGTGCTCGTCTAAACTTTCCTCTGGTATTGCTTCTAAGCTCCAAATGTGCCTTCCAATATGCTGTTCCTTTACCCTCCATTCTCACTGTGTTGAAATCAAGACTCAATACATAGCCTGCTACCCTAACATCATCTTAGGACCTCAAAATTGAGGAACTCTTTACCTTCCTCAATCTTTTCTTCCTCCTTTGGTCTTAAGGCTTTTAAAACCTAAGCTTGTCATCTCTTAATCACTACTTCCTGATTTATCCGTGTGTTTTTTATTCTTTCCTTCAGTGGTGGCCTGTACTATTCACCTTGGCCCCTCATCTTTGGTTGTCAAAAAAAGGTTTTTATGAGGCCACAATACATACTGAAGATGTCATCGCATTATTGCTAGTTGATGAAGTAATGTGTCCTGCATTCCCAAACAACATAAAATATTTAGTTTAGCTTGTAAGTAGCCTTGTGTTGCGATTTCACTAGGTTGGTATCTCATTCTAAGATACACCTGGTCCTGGTACTGCTGCTGCTGGCATGCTCTCTATTGAATCAGGGTTGATGTCCAAGCTTGACAACAATGGAGAGGTGAGGAATGTGCCTGACCGTGAGGTTAGAGATTATGGTGGTATGCAATTCTGCTGCTGCTAATGGTCTGCAGCACCTCATGGAAACCCATTTTTGGCCTGCTAGATCTGTCCTTAATCTGACACACGTACAGTGGTAGTGCCACACTACATGATAGAGGCTGTACTCACTGTGAAGACTAGACTTTGTCTTCACAAGGATGGTGTGATGGTCACTCCTAACCGTACTATCATGGAAAGAAATGTCTGTGACAAGTAGAGTGATGAGGACAAGGTTAAGCAAGTTACTCCCTCATAGACTCATGACTGAGGTCAGAGCATTTGGAGTCAGGGGACAGGTAGCAAGCTGGCTACAAAACAGAAAACAGAGAGATGGGGTTATGGGAGCTACTCAGACTGGCAAAAGGTGGGAAGTGGTGTTTCACAGGGATCGGTGCTGGGACCACTGTTGTTCACAATTTAAGATTTGGAATCGGAAGTACAATTTTAAAATTTGCAGACAACACCAAAGTGGGAGGTGTAGTTAATACAAAGGAAGAATGCGACAAAATACAGGAAGTCATTAACAAACTTGCAGAATGGGTCTGAAAAATGGCCAATTAATTTCAATATAGATAAGTGTGAGGTGGTGCATTTTAGTAGGAGCAATAAGGTGGCCATATACTCCTTGGAAAATAAAAGGGTAAATAGAGTAGAAGAGCAAAGAGATCTGGGGGTACAGATACACAAATCATTAAAAGTAGCAACATAAGGCCATAAAAAAAGCAAACAAAGCAATGGAGTTCATTTCTAGAGGGATAGAGTTGAAAAGCAGAGAAGTTATATATTAAACTTGTATAGAACCTTGGTTAGACCACACTTGGAGTACTGTGCACAGTTCTGGTCTCCATATTATAAAAAGGATATAGAGGCATTGGAGAAGGTGCAAATAAGATTCACAAGGATGATACCAGAACTGAGAGCATATACTCATCAGGAAAGGCTGAACAGGCTGGGGCTCTTTTCTCTAGAAAAGAGATGGCTGGGGGGTGACCTGAAAGAGGACTTTAAGATAATGAATGGGTTTGATAGGGTAGATGTAGAGAAAATGTTTCCACTTGTGGCAGTGTCCAAAACAAGAGGTCATAAATATCAGATAGTCACTAAGAAATCCAATAGGGAATTCAGGAGAAACTTCTTCACCCAAAGATTGGTAAGAATGTAGAACATGCTACCACAAGGAGTAGTTGAGTCAAATAGCATAGATGCATTTAAGGGGAAGCTAGATAACCACGAGGGAGAAAGGAATAGAAGGGTATCCTGATAGGGATAGATGAAGAGGAGTGGGAGGCGGCTCATGTGGAGCATAAACGCCAGCATAGACAAGTTGGGCCAAATGGTCTGTTTCTGTGCTGCAGACTCTATGTAGGTTCCCTCATCACCTGACACAGACCCAGTCTGGCAGCTATGTCCTTCAGGACTTGGCCAAATCAGTCAGTGGTGGTACTAGCAAGTCATTCTTGGTGGTGGACATTTAATTCTCTTACCCAGAGTATGTTCTGTGCCCTTGATTCCCTCAGTGCTGCTTCTAAGTAGTGTTCAACATAAAGGAGTACTGATTCATCAATTGAGGAGAGCCAGTAAGTGCAGATCAGCTGGAGGTTTCCTTGAGCTTGTTGGCCTGAAGCCATCAAACGACCTGAGGTCTGGAGTAAATTTTTGAGAACTCTGAGCCACAATGATCAGTATACCTCTGGGCTTCCACTTGTGCCTGTCCTGCACATATCCAGGGATGGGGGATAGAGTCATATCTGTCAGTAAACATCCCAGACTACTCAGAGTACGACTATGTCAGGTTGCTACTTGATTAAACATTGTATACGCTTTGTAGTTCAAGCACCATAGGTGTTAGCTGTGACTCAGTGATAGCACGCTCGCCTCTGAATCAGAAGGTTGTGGGCTGACTTGAGCACATAATCTAGGCTGACCCTTCAATGCAGTACTGAGGGAATACTGTATTCTCGGAGGTGCCGTCTTTCGGATGAGACATTAAAGCCCGTCTGCCATCTCAGGTGGATGTAAAAGATCCCATGGAACTATTTCGAAGAAGAGCAGGGGAGTTCTCTGACACCATAAAAATATGACCATGAAAGCTGTTAGATTGTCATAAACACTCAGTTGGTGCACTAATGCCCTTTAGGGAAGAGAACCTGGCACCCCTATGTGTGTGGGCAACATGTGAGTCCAGTCTCACACTATGTGGTTGACTCTTAATGCCCTCAGGGAAACAAAAGGATAGGCAATAAATACTGCCTTGGCATTGTCACCCACAACCCAAGAACAATTTTTTTTTTAAATTGAAAGTCTTGCATCTAGTGCACACTTTCTGTTTGTGTGCTCATGATTTTGTCACACTTGGGTATAATGACTGCGAGTTCTTTTAAACTGCATGTAAGGTTTGTATCCTATAGCTTTCTAGTTGTATATTTACCATTACTTACCCTTCAGGCCTCCGCAGTAGCACCTGCTTTCCCATACACGCCTGTCCCTGCCATCAGACCTCTGTTGCTGTCTGTTTCTCTCCACAAGTTTGGGCCACGGGCCACCAACAGTCCCTGCCCACACACGCTACTCCTCCCACCATTTTACAGTGCTAGGCCTCTGAACTCCACCTGCTGTCTGCACCATGTGCAGCTACACCCGCCATCTAGCTCCCGAATGCATTACATTCTGCCACCATCATCTGTATCTTCACCTCCCTTGGACTGCTGTCCTTGTCCCACCCCCTGCTACCTCCACCATTTACATCTTTGCCTGTTTCAGGCTGTCATCCCGGCCCCTGTGGAACCGAATCCTTGTTCTTTATAGCCCTTATAATGTATAGACTCTATAATACAATAAGTGCTTTAAAAGAACAAAAAAATCAGGCATCAGTCTAGTTTAGGGGGGTGGGGGGGGTGGGAAGGAGAAGCAGATAAGAGAGGGAGGGGCATTTCGTGAGAGAGTGCAATACAAGATGAAGCAGCAGCAGCAGAAAGATGTTTAAAGGCTCAAGAGGTAAAAAAGGTGGGTAAGGTGTGGGGAGTGAGGGGTAGGAAGGAGAATTGGGGGTTAGCCTTCAGAAGGTGGAGGAGATGGGAGAAGTGGAGGTGAAAGGGTGGGTTTGTGATGGCAAGGTGAGTGAGCAGCAGGAGATTAAATAGTGGTAAGAAGCAGGGAAGGGAGGAGAGTGCAGGGGAAGCAGGCGAGAAGGGACAAGGCTGAGCGTCAGCGGGGTGGCAACAGCAGTGGGGAAGTGAACAAAGTGGTGTATGAAAAGTGTAGGGGAGGAGATAGGGTGCGCATCTGCAGAGCAGGGTGACACCTCCTCCCATTGCCTTTCCACTACTGGACTATGGCCCTGTAGTGCTATTACCCAACAACCCAAAGCTAGCCTGCATTCCTTGGAAGATCCCTCCCAACTACCACTCAAAACCTACTTGCAGCCTTCACCAGATCTCCCCCACCCACCACCAGTACTTCCCACTACCCAGCATCTGCATATACCATCCACGGAAGAGAGAAAAAGAACCCCAAAGAATAGAAAGAAGGAACAGGACATGAAGAGAACTAAAAGATAGATTGAAACAAGAGGACACAGACGAGCAGAAAACAAAGGAAAGAGATAGACAATCAGAAGAGCAAACAGAGAGAAAACCAACAACACAGACGTCCGAGCAAGCATATGGTTCAATTTAACATGAACAACACCATGGCAAGCCCACTTATTTCAACAAATGTTTTATTTCCCATCAGTCACCATTTTGAAGTATTTTTAAATTTTGTCGTCAAATAGGAAATGTCTGACCTCAACAAGTACACTCCCCCTCCTCAATCTTCCGACCTTTACATGGCTGCCAGTAAGCACTTCCAACAGGCTAAGATGATACTGGAAAACATCCCGAATCCAGACAATGAGGTACTGTACACTGCACTTATTATTTACAATAATAAGTTTCTATATTGATGCTTTGAGATAACTGCAATGGCAGTTTTACATTTTGTGTGTTGGGTTTATAGAACCCTAATGTATATCCCATTGTTTCTGTTTGAGTGACTTAGTATGGTTTTATCTATGTTGAGGTAAGCATAAAGTATTTTTATAGGTGGTAGTATAGAAAGAGGCCAAATGTTTGCTGTATTTGTCTGAGTGCCCTATAAAATATACTAGTGCTCAATTTTGCCATATGCCCTTATTATTGGGTTGTGCATGTAAATTATTGCTTTTTGCAGTATGTATTTGACTTTTTTCTATGGCATGGAATTTGTTTTTCAGGTAAATAGAATTCTGAAGGTTGCAAAACCTAATATTGTGGTGATGAAGCTGCTTGCAGGAGGCCACAAGAAGGAATCTAAGGTAAGTATTAGCATTTTGAGAAGTACAGTTGGATCACCTAGTGTAAATACAGAAAGCAACATTATTTCACCTTCTCTTTTCAACTTCAAGCAGCATCATCACTCAGGCAAGTCCCAGCTTTGATCCTGGTCCATGCTGAGTTGCCTAATTTCAGTTGGGGCTAAGGTGGGAGCACTACAATTGGCCTCAGCACCCTTGGGCTAGGAGAGGTAAAGATCAGCTAGGGTCACTGCTCCTGATCGCTATGAGTGAATCCTGCTGGAAGTTGCATGTGTGCACAGCCTTGGTCTCTGCTCTATGCCCCTTACAGTTGAATAGCTTTCCAAGATATAAGCCTAGATTTTCCAATTGGGTACAGCCAATCAAAATAGGGTGGCAATCTGTTACACCAAGTCTCCAGCCACTTATATCCATCTCATTTTCTGCGGATGCAGGAAGTGCCCACCCGTTTCTGAGCAGCTCTGAGCAAATGAAGTGAAAGTGACATGATGAGCTCCATTTTTCGTTACTTGTAATGTTTCCTCGTCTTGTTGATATGGAGCCTGCGTTCAAGATTGTTAGACACTGTGGAGAAGGCAGAAGAGCATTTAAAGAGCCAAACAGCCACATTCATACTAGCAGTTTATAGGTAGTTTTTGACCCACTTTTTGAATTTTCTTTTCTATAACTAAATCGCTTATTATTAGCCTTGGTGCCATTTGCTACACCAGGGCTGCCATTTTTCAGTTCCCGTAGGGCACAGTAGGTTTCCCATTGGGAATTCTCTGTACTTTTGGAAGATACATAGCTACAAAGGAAGACCAGGCTGGTCAGGCAGCGCTGGAATAGCATTTTCCACTGCCTGGTACTCCTACACCAAAATATATTGCCACCGGTGCACGTGCCTGCATTTGTCCAAAGAGCAGTTCCTGTGAAGGTTTCATTTTAAAAGAAAGCCATGACTGAGTTACATCATATGCAGGAATCTGACCGAGAGCTCACCTCTAGCACAGCACCACCATTGGCCGTCAAAGTCACAACCACCCTTAATTTTTGTGCAGCAGGATCATATCAGGCTGTCACTAGAGACATCACTATCTTTAGGCACTCAGCTATGCACAGGTGCATCAAGCAAGACATGAATACATTGTTTGCTAGGACAAGCAATTGCATCATTTTCCTTATGGACACTTGGTAATAGCATGACAGGGCACTGCAGTTATACAGAGTGGCAGGATTCCTGAAGGTTCAGGCAGCCATAGATTGTACCCACATGGCCCTACATGATCCCTTGTTCAATGCCACCACCTACTGCAACAAAAGGATTCCACTCTCTAAATGTGCAGCTTGTTTGCAACTAACAGCATCACATCGTGCAAGTGAAAGTGCACTGCTGCAGAACCAATTTCCTGCCACCTCCCCAACCCCCCATGGGTAAGCTCCAAATCACAGACATTCTTGATGCTTGGAGCTCACTCAAAACATTCTAAGAGGCTGCCCCTGGAAATTGCGTTGGGTGGGTATGAGCCTATGCTTTACCCTATTACCAATCAGGCTTATGCCTGATTGGAAATTCTAGGCTCATACACGAACAATGGCTGCCAAGCTAAGGTACTGGAGGGCTATCAACATCCGTGAAATCCTACCTGAGAAAAAGTCTACACCTTCAGGAGAGAAAGGGAGAAAATTGGTAGGGGGAAGAAAATGCATCTTGGATCTTTACAGGCTGAGATTTTGCAGATGTTAAGTTTTTTTGTCTATTTAATTGTTACTGCATTCATTAGGATTACATCCACTTTCACCCTTTGTATACTTTATTTCCTCTGTCAACATTGCTCATTGTGATGTTAGGAGTTGTTAGCCAACTGCAGACCATGTTGTCAATATGAAGCTTGTTGAATGTTCCTCTTGCCTCAGTGCCCTCAGTTACTGCTGCCTAGGTCCTTAATAACAGTGTCAGTAAAAATATACAGCAAAAATTAAAGCACATTTTAAGCAGATGATCTGTTGATAAATATTATAATCCATTTTTATCTTATGTTTTGAAAAGCTGGTCTTTTTCTCATAAATAAGCTTTCTATTTTGAAACTTACTAATAAATCTTAAATCCTATGCAGTTTTAACTTTTACAGTTTGTCTCATTGTGGCTGAGAGAAACTCCATTTCATACTAAGAGCCAGATGTTCCTTGTAATTTTAGAATTGTTGCATCGATACTTTTGACATCTGGAATAGGTTGTTTCCAGTAGATAGAAGAAGCAGGACCATTTGTTTGTCTTTATTGAGTGTACATGTCTCAGTGCTACAGGCAGCTCTACTTGGCCAGGTCATCCTGTATACTAAGGAGTTGTACTTCTCAATGTACTTAACAGGTTGCAGCCAGATGGATATGCTTCTGTACACATTCTTGCCCTGCCTTAACATCCAACTGTTTCATGCAGTGGCCCAAGATATCTAAAGGTCACAATTGGTCTTTGTTATACAGAATTATTGCTTTCACTATCAAGATTGAGTAGTTTGGGTAACTTCTACCTCCATTAATGTGAAACTGCATGTATCGACCAATAGAAAAAGATGGATAACATATTGCACCACTATTAAAGTACATTGAGTCACATGCGATGTTGACTTGGGTGTCAAGCCTAATGCACCCAATGACTACTATGCCAATCTCCCTATTGCCCTCCCTAGCTAATTCCAGCAAAACATCCTTCAGTATAGCATAATTGTAATACATTCAACCAGATCAGAAAACTCACTATGCTCCTGTAAATACTAAATATGTTTTTAATAAACAAAACTCACAAGCTGTTTTAGGATTGAAAATGGGATTCAATCAGTAAAGGGCCCCCACGGCTCGATAATTTTATCCAGTGACTATCTCGGCCATTAAGATTAGATCTCCTGTTCTTAGCCGGGGCAGCAATAAAATTGGTCTCAGCACCCCTGAAGTAGGCAGGGAAAAATAGCCAGGTGTTTTTGCTCCTGGTCCTCTGCTGGAATTGTGTGTGAATATTGGGTGAGGACAGGATTGGGCTCAGCTGTGATGCTCCCCAAATCAGTTCCAACTCTCAATGCCAAGGATCAGGTGTGTTGTACCCCAGCAAAGAGCCAGCAAAATGTAAGTGCACCCACATTATGCAGTAGGCCAAATGTTTAAATGCTTCAGAATCTCCTCTCAGGCCTACTGACTTATAGTGAGACATCAAAATTGTTCACACACCAATGTAATAGGAACAGTTCGACCCCTCAAGTCTGTTCTGTGGTTGTTAGATCATGGCTGATTTGTATCCATCTACCCACCTTGGTTCCATAACCCTTAATACCTTTGCCTAACAAAAATCTATCTTTCAGTTTCGAAATTTTCAGTTGACCTAGCCTCAACAGCTTTTTGGGGGAAGAGAGTTCCAGATTTCTACTACTCTTTGGGTGAAGACGTGCTTTCTGACATCACCCCTGAACGGCCTAGCTTTAATTTTAAGGTTGTGCCCTCTTGTTCTGGACTCAATGATGGGAAAGAGCCAGTGGAACTAACTGCATCAACAAATGCTACAAGAGAATTGCATTTACTGCCATAATATGAACTTTGATTTTTTTTTTGTAGTAGCAGGCACACAAGGTATTAGTGTTATTTAATTACATAGAATTTTACAGCATAGTAACAAGGCATTCGGCCAAACTGGTCTGTGCCGGTGTTTATGCTCAACACGCGCCTCCTCCCACTTTACTTCATCAACGTATTCTTCCATTCCTTTCTCCCTCATGTACTTATCTAGCTTCTCTTAAGTGCATCTATGCTATTCGCCTCAACCATTCCATGTGGTAGTGTGTTCCACATTCTCACCATTCGCTGAGTAAAGAAGTTTCTCCTGAATTTATTATTGGATTTGTTAGTGACTATCTTATATTTATGGCCCCTAGTTTTGGACTCCACCACAAGTGGAAACATCTCTATCAGGTCACTTCTCAGCCGTCTGTTTTCTAGAAAAAAAGAGCTCCAGCCCGTTCAGTCTTTAATGATGGTTGTACCCTCTCAGTTCTGGTATCATCCTTGTAAATCTTTTTTGCATTTTCTCCAATGCCTATATCCTTTTTGTGATATGTGGTCGAACCTAAGTTTAACATAACTTCTCTGCTTTTGAATTCTATTCCTCTAGAAATTAACCCAATGTTTTTTTATGGCATTAACCTGCGTCGCTACTTTATGATTTGTGAATCTGTACCCCTAGATCCTTTTGTTCCTCTACCCCTTTTAGCCTTTAATTTTCCAAGGAGTATATGGTCTCCTCATTCTTACCAAAATTGATCAAACATTTCAGGGAAGAGATTGAAGTTAGTCTAGATGCATTGATTAGATGAAAATATTGTGAAGTAAAGCAAAATCCAAATGAGAATTGGACTTTTTAAGCACATAAGCGCCATATTTGTAATCAAGCTCTTAAATGCCAAATGATTTTTAAAATAGCGTGCCTGTGTTCTACAGCCCAACTGTGTAGATTTTAGATTGCACTGATAGAACTGTTCTGAAAGTTATTCTCCCTGCTGGCTGATGTTTGATTTCATAGCTTACCAATATTTTCCACTTTTTAAATTTAAATGTTTGCTTAGTATTGTTGGCCCTAGTTATATTTCAACAGTATCTTTGAGGTGTGGCCAGTTTTGAGGAACAGACTCCTTGCTTCCACTTCCGAGGGTGGTGGATAACTATTACAAAACCAGACATTGGAAATGCTGAAATATTTTTTTTTAAATCAGTGTTCAGACATTCCTCTTCTGCCCCCACCCCCAAATGTATTTTTATGTATACAGGCATACACTAGTGGATGTAGAGAAGGGTGGAGAAGAGGTGGGGTTGGTTACAAACAAAGATAATGAATTTGGTTTTTAAAAAAAAAGGATTTGTGTGGGAAATGAGGAGGAGAATAATAGTGATGGGAAACCAGCTAAGAAGCAGAAGGGGGGAGGAAGAAGGTAGGGGTGGAGGGATGCACAATGGATAAAGGCAAAATGATGAGCAAGGTGGCAGGTGCAGCTGCTTGGTGTCGTGGAAGGTTTAGGTATCAATAAGGCAGTAGGAGGATTTCTGAGGTCTGATGATGGGTAGGTTACATGGGGTGGGAAGAGGGTTAAAGTAGGAGCACTGCCATCTAGTATCTGAAAGGTAAGTAAATACAAGGATACAAAGCGATTCTAAGCATTAAGCACAGGAACTGGGTACCAGATGTAAGACTTTTAATATATTCTAGAGATATTTATAAGTATAAAAGATAGATAATGCAGAAAATGTAAGTTTCATCTGCATGCAACCTCTTACTCTGCTGTACAAATTAACTCTGCTTGTGAAGTGTTGGATAGTAATTTATTTTTTTTTAAATTTCAGGTTCCTCCAGAATTCGATTTTTCTGTTCACAAATATTTTCCAGTTGTCAAGTTAATCTAACTCCAGTGGAGATAATAGCTGTGGATCTAGTTTATGTAATGAGCTGAAGTTCAGGACTTGAAACGTTTTGCTCCAGCCCTGGCTGATATGTTCCAGAGTACTGGAAAAGGACGGTGTAAAATTCGGAGCTATGAGGCACATCAACAGCAGTGCTTTGTATATGCTGCTGTACTGTGTTAATACTGTGACCAGAATAAAAAATATAACTTTTTAAATTTAATTGTTTTGATGTCAATAGTGGATAAAAGGCAAGTGTTTCACTGAGCACTATCATTGTACATGTGGGTGGGGTGATGGTGAGGGTAGAGGAGGAGAGAACAGGGGAAAAGCTTAACAGGTTAAATCTACAACTAAATCAGCCACCATTTATACTTCTTCCTTCACCACCAAAATAGATGAACTGGTCATTTATTCAATGTGCTGTTTGTGGGAAATTACCTGACATGTTTACCCATTTACTAGTGACTATAACTTTAAAAATTCATTGGCAGTACTATATAAATGTAAGCTTCTTTTCTAGTCTCCCTTAGTTCAGAAAGTATCTTTACTAGAATTCTATTAACTAGAGCTGAGCAACTAAATGAGCAGAGGAAACCTGCATACATTTTGGATCCTGAAGAGTCAGGTTTTATTTATATTTAGTACTCGTCTCCATGAGGTTGCAGCAAGAAACTAGAACAAACTTTTTCTTCCAGATGGCAGCAGTCCAGAATGAATTTGATGTAATAAGTAAGAGATTCTTCCTAATTTAACAGTAAAGAGCGGGGTGTGGGGGTTGGTCGGAGGCCAGCTACCAGGAGGGAAAGTTCGGGAATTGATTTGGGGGCAGGCAGCCGAAGATCAAGGGTTGGAGGGGATATTGGCCGATCGCTGCAGTGAAGAGAGGCTATGATCAGCAGAAGGTTTGCCTATAATGATATTTTGATCTTATTTTTTAAAATGTTTGTTTACATGGACAGCAGGGACCGAGGTTGGAGCAGTTACTGAGCCGATGATAAACATCAGTTAATATGGTTGTTAATGCCACATTTGAGCAATCTTAATTCAACATTCACATGACGTTAGGCTCGGTAACTCTTAAGTTGGAGTTAAGGCAAAAGAGGGTATTTTGCTCTGTACCTATCCAAGCTGTACCTGCCTTGGCAGTGCTCAGTATTGTTGTTGCATGGTAGTAATGGCAAAAGTCCATTCCTCACTTGTTGAGCCAGCAAAATACTTCATATTCAGTCACAGATGAAGCATGGATTAGATAGCTCATTAAATCACAATCCTTTGTGCACACATGCACGCACATGAGAAAGATGCCCACCAACTCAGGCATGGCTGAGAGTTTTATATAGACATCTTTTATTTGGTTAGTGGTAATTTGTGGAAAAGGCTCAATCCCACCTGGACACTTAGGTATTCACCATTTCTCTTTCCTCCTCTCAACTAAAAGTCAATACTAGCAGTTTAGGAAAGGAGAAATCTGTCCAAAACCAAGTTTTTCAAAAAAAAGTAACAAATGACATACAACAAAAAACAATCACTATCATGCAGTATCTAGTCAAGAATGGTTTCTTGCAAAGAGACCCAATCACTGTATACCACTACTCTTAAGGTCATCCAGGTACACGCAAAAGACTAAACATAGCAAACACTCCAAGAACCCCTGCTGAATCTTAGAATCATAGAAAATTTACAGCTCAGAAGGCGGCCCATTGTGTCCGTGCCGGCTGAGAAATGAGCCACCCAGGCTAATCCCAATTTCCTGCATTTGGTCCATAGCCCTGCAGGTCGCGGCTCTTCAGATGCATATCCAGGTACTTTTTAAAATGAGTTGAGGGTTTCTGCTTCTACCACCATCTCAAGCAGTGAGTTCCAGACCCCCACCACCCTCTGGGTGAAAAAATATTTCCTCATTTCTACTCTAATCCTACCAATAAAATCACTTTAAATCGATACCCCCTGGTTTTTGACCCCTCCACTAAGGGAAGTAGCTCCTTCCTAGCCACTCTATCTAGGCCCCTCAGAATTTTGTACACCTCAATCAAATCACCCCTCAGCCTCCTCTGTTCCAAGGAAAACAACTCTAGCCTATCTAATCTGTCATCATAGCTAAAATTCTCCAGTCCTGGCAACATCCTCATAAATCTCCTCTGCACCCTCTCTTGTGCAATTACATCCTTCCTGTAATGTGCTGACCAGAACTCTGCACAGTACTCAAGCTGTGGCGTAACTAGTGTTTTATACAGTTCCAGCATAACATCCCTGCTCTTATATGCTATGCCTCAGCTAAGGAAAGCAATCCATATGACTTCTTAACCACCATATCTACTGTGATCTTGGACATGTACTCCAAGAACCCTCACTTCCTCTACGCCTCTCAGTATCCTCCCATTTATTGTGTATTCCCTTGCCTTGTTTGCTTTCCCCAAATGCATTACCTCAGACTTCTCCAGATTGAACTCTATTTGCCACTTTTCTGCCCATCTGACCAGTCCATTGATATCTTCCCACAGTCTACAGCTTTCCTCCTCACTATTAACCACATAGCCTATCTGTGTCATCTGCAAATTTCTTAATCATGTCCCCTACGTTTAAGTCCAAATCGTTAATGTATACCACAAAAAGCAAAGGACCTAGTACAGAGGCCTACGGCACCCCACTGGAAACAGCTTTCCAGTCGCAAAGATACCCATCGACCATTACCCTTTGCTTCCTGCCACAGCCAATTTTGGATCCAATTTTCCACATTCCCTTGGATCCCGTGGGCCTTTACTTTTTGACCAATCTGTCATATGGGACCTTGTCAAAAGCCTTGCTAAAACCCATGCAGACTACATCAATTGCGCGACCCTCATGGATCCTCCTTGTCACCTCCTCGAAAAATTCAATCAAGTTAGTCAGACACGACCTCCCCTTAACAAATCGTGCTGACTGTCCTTGATTAGTCCGTGCCTTTCTAAATGACAGTTTATCCTGTCCCTCAGAATTGATTCCAATAATTTGCCCACCAGCGAGGTTAGGCTGACTGGCCTGTAATTACTCGGACTATCCTTCGCTCCCTTTTTAAACAACAGTACAACGTTAGCAGTCCTCCAATCCTCCAGCACTACGCCTGTATCCAATAAAGTTTGGAAAATGATTGTTCAAGCCTCCTATTTCCTCCCAGGCTTCTTTTAACAGCCTGGGATACATTTTGTCTGACCCCAGTGATTCATCCACTTTCAAGGCTGCTAATCCCCTTAATACTTCATATGTATAGAATACATAAGATGAACGACTGATCTTTCCAAACCCAAGAATAGCCACCCAGAAGAGTGACCGTAGCGAATGGGTGAGGTAAAAATTTTACATTATAAAGGACAGTGCAGACAACACAGTGAACTGCTGAGAGTTTGGTAAGTGTGGGAGTTTAAGGGTTAATCTCTTTAAAAATCTAGTGTACATTGCTTTCAACTGTTTAAGTTCAATTTTAAAGTTTAAATTTTTAAGTTTCTGTCAGGCTTCAGCAAAGAGCGCTGCTGTAGTAAGTTAATTGGTTAGCTAGATTAAACTGGTACCTGAAGGTGGGGCAGGCCTGACTCATCTGAGTCACAAACTGTAGAAATACAGGGGCCCGTCGGTGCGACAGCACGGAGTGCGGCAGGACAGAGTGACCTGCTGAGAGTTTGGCGAAGTGGGGAAAGGAGGTGCTGCTTTGCCTTCCTTTTCCTAACTTTTTCCCCAGAGCGGCAATGGACCTGAGCGTAGAAGACTGAGATTGGGGAATAAAAGCAGCATCAGACCTGCAACAAGAGAAAACTACTGTGCAATGTCACAGGTGAGGCAGGAGAGTCCGAGAGGTGAGCACAGTGTAAAAGGAGAGACCTAGAGCGGGAGGAGAGTCTAAGGCAAGTCATGGCAGCACAGCTCGCACCCTTGATATGCTCCTCCTGCACTATGTGGGAAGTCATGGACACTACCAGTGTCCCTGGCGATCATATGTGCAGGAAGTGTGTCCAGCTGCAGCTACTGGCTAACCGTCTTTCGGAGCTGGAGCTGGAGCTGCGGGTGGATTCACTGTGGAGCATCCGCGATGCTGAGACTATCGTGGATAGCACGTTCAGTGAGGTGGTCACACCGCAGGTAAAGATTACACAGGCAGAAAGGAAATGGGTGACTGCCAGGCAGAGTAAAGGGACTAGACAGGTAGAGCAGGAATCCCCTGGGGCCATCTCCCTCTCAAACAGATATTCTGCTTTGGATGCTGTTGGGAAAAGATGGCTTATCAGGGGAAAGCAGCAAGAGCCAAGTTCGGGGCACTACGGGTGGCTCTGCTGCACAGGAGGGGAGGAAGAAGAGTGGCAGGGCTATAGTGATAGGGGATTCGATTGTAAGGGGAACAGATAGGCGTTTCTGCAGCTGCAAACGTGACTCCAGGATGGTATGCTGCCTCCCTGGTGCTAGGGTCAAGGATGTCACGGAGCGGCTGCAGGGCATTCTGGAGGGGAAGGGTGAACAGCCAGTAGTCGTGGTCCATATTGGTACCAATGACATAGGTAAAAAAAGGGATGAGGTCCTGCAAGGTGAATTTAAGGAGTTAGGAGATAAATTAAAAAGCAGGACTTCAAAGGTAGTGATCTCAGGATTACTACCGGTGCCACGTGCTAGTGAGTATAGGAACAGGAGAATAGACAGGATGAATGCGTGGCTGCAGGGATGGTGTAGGAGGGAGGGATTTAGATTCCTGGGAAATTGGGACCGGCTCTGGGGAAGGTGGGACCTGTACAAGCGGGACGGGTTACACCGGAGCAGGACCGGGACCAATGTCCTCGCGGGGGTGTTTGCTAGTGCTGTTGGGGAAGGTTTAAACTAGAGTGGCAGGGGGATGGGAACCTGAGCGGGGAGTCAGAAGGGAATAAAGTTGAGAGCAGCAAGAGAGGGGAAGACCCAGGGGAAATTTACAATACAAATAGTACAAACAGTTGTTCAAGAACAAGTGAAAGGGAAAAGCGTAGAGCAGCGGAAAGAAAGTGTACTTTAGGCACGACAGATAAAATAAAAACTAGAAGGCGTAAGGCGATTAACCCAGCATCAAAGCTGAAGGTCAGGCTGGGGTGTGTGGCCCAACTAAGAGTTCTATATACAAATGCATGGAGTATAAGGAATAAATTAAATGAACTACAGGTTCAAATTCAAATTGCAGGGTATGACACGATAGCTATTACTGAGACATGGCTGCAGGATGGTCAGGATTGGGAACTAATTATACCAGGTTATAAGGTCTACAGGAGAGATAGGGAAAATGGAAGAGGGGGAGGAGTAGCCTTAATGATTAGAGATTAAATCACTTCAATGATAAAGGGGGATATAACAAGAGGTAAGCAGCCAACAGAGACCTTATGGGTTGAATTGAGAAATAGGAAAGGATCTAAGACTATAGTGGGAGTTGTAATTGGAGCCCTGGCAGCAGCTCTGAAGTTCTAGATTGTATAAATGCAGAGATTAGACAAGCGTGTAAGAAAGGCATAGTGGTCTTAATGGGGGACTTTAACCTTCACATAGATTGGGAAAAGCAGACTAGCAACTGTCAGAAAGGTAGTGAATTTCTTGAGTGTGTCCGGGATAGTTTTCCACAGCAGTATGTCCTAGAGGCAACAAGAGGGCAAGCCATACTAGATTTAATAATGAGTAATGAACCAGATTTTGTGAACGACTTAACTTTGCGTGAACTTCTATCCAATAGTGATCATAACATGATGAGTTCAATGTAGTGTTTGAAAGGGAAAAAAAGTGAATCAGCTGCTAAGATTCTAGACTTTGGAAAGGCCGACTTCAATGGGATGAGACAGAGACTGTCCACAGTAAACTGGGCAAATCTGTTAATGGGTAAAACGACTGATGATTAGTGGGAAATGTTCAAAGAAACATTTAACGTGATACAGAATCGGTTTATACCCAAGGGGCAAGAACTCTACTTGCCAAAAAAAAAGCCATGGGACAGTATAAGACATAAGGAAAGGGCATACAAAAAGGCAAAAAATGGCACAGATCCTGGCGAATGGGAAAGATACAAAGATCAACAAAGGGTCACAAAACAGATAGTAAGGGTGCAAAAAGAGAGTATGAAAAGAAACTCGCAAGGGATATCAAAACCAATACAAAGAACTTTTACAGTTATATTAGGAAAAAGAGGGTGGTCAGCAGTAGTGTTGGCCCCTTAAAAACTGAAAGTGGGGATATTGTCATTGACAATGGGGAAATGGCAGACATGTTGAACAATTACTTTGTGTCAGTATTTACAGTCGAAAAAGAGGATAGCATGCCGGAAATCCCAAGAAAACTTACATTGAATCGGGGACAGGGACTCGATAAAATTAACATAAGTAAAGCAACAGTAATGAAGAAAATAATAGCACTAAAGAGTGACAAATCCCGAGGACCAGATGGTTTCCATCCCAGGGTTTTAAAGGAAGTAGGTGAGCACATTGCGGATGCCCTAACTATAATCTTTCAAAGTTCTCTAGATTCAGGAACTGTCCCTCTAGATTGGAAAATTGCACATGTCACTCCACTTTTTAAGTAAGGAGAGAGGGGGAAACCGGGGAATTATAGACCAGTTAGCCTAACATCTGTTGTGGGGAAAATGCTGGAGTCTATAATTAAGGATAGGGTGACTGAACACCGAGAATTTTCAGTTAATCAGGGAGAGCCAGCATAGATTTGTGAAAGGTAGGTCGTGCCTGACAAACCTGATTGAATTTTTTGAAGAGGTGACTAAAGTAGTGGACAGGGGAATGTCAATAGATGTTATTTATATGGACTTCCAGAAGGCATTTGATAAGGTCCCACATAAGAGACTGTTAGCTAAGATAGAAGCCCATGGAATCGAGGGAAAAGTACAGACTTGGTTAGGAAGTTGGCTGAGCAAAAGGCGACAGAGAGTAGGGATAATGGGTAGGTACTCACATTGGCAGGATGTGACTAGTGGAGTCCTGCAGGGATCTGTCTTGGGGCCTCAATTATTCACAATATTAATTAACGACTTAGATGAAGGCATAGAAAGTCTCATATCTAAGTTTGCCGATGACACAAAGATTGTTGGCATTGTAAGCAGTGTAGATGAAAACATAAAATTACAAAGCGATATTGATAGATTAGGTGAATGGGCAAAACTGTGGCAAATGGAATTCAATGTAGACAAATGTGAGGTCATCCACTTTGGATCAAAAAGGATAGAACAGGGTACTTTCTAAATGGTAAAAAGTTAAAAACAGTGGATGTCCAAAGGGACTTAGGGGTTCAGGTACATCGATCATTGAAGTGTCATGAACAGGTGCAGAAAATAATCAAGACGGCAAATGGAATGTTGGCCTTTATATCTTGAGGACTAGAGTACAAGGGGGCAGAAGTTATGTTGCAGCTATACAAAACCCTGGTTAGACCGCACCTGGAGTACTGTGAGCAGTTCTGGGCACCGCACCTTCAGAAGGATATATTGGCCTTGGAGGGAGTGCAGTGTAGGTTTACTAGAATGATACCCGGACTTCAAGGGATAAGTTACAAGGAGAGATTACACAAATTGGGGTTGTATTCTCTGGAGTTTCGAAGGTTATGGGGTGATCTGATCGAAGTTTATAAGATATTAAGGGGAACGGTTAGGGTGGATAGAGAGAAACTATTTCCGCTGGTTGGGGATTTTAGGAGTAGGGGCCACAGTCTAAAAATTAGAGCCAGACCGTTCAGGAGCGAGATTAGAAAACATTTCTACACACAAAGGGTTGTAGAAGTTTGGAACTCTCTTCCGCAAATGACAATTGATACTAGCTCAATTGCTAAATTTAAATCTGAGATAGATAGCTTTTTGGCAACCAAAGGTATTAAGGGATAATGGGCCAAAGGCAGGTATATGGAGTTAGATCACAGATCAGCCATGATCTTATCAAATGGCGGAGCAGGCACGAGGGGCTGAATGGCCTTCTCCTGTTCCTATCCCTTCAAATGACCTGTCTTGGCATTGCACACAAATATGAAACACACTCAACCTCACCACAAATCAGGCACATGGCAGTGTTTTTGTTAAGTGGCATACTTATTCAGCATCATTGTGCTGAATAACACATTCTAACCCAGCAATGCCAAGAAGCTGCCCTGAACACCCTCAGAGGATGGTAGGACTTCTAGCCAGAGTAACCTAATGAAAAATAAAGATGAGGAAGTGGATTGTTCCAAGTCAATGTGAAACTTAACTGTCAAATAATAGATCCATCTGTAATGTATCCAGCCACAAGTTCAAATAATGCTGAGGTTACATATGGAATATAGTATGCGATTTTGGCCACAATGGCCAGAAATATCCTTGTAGCTACTCTCGCTTCACCACAACTTTGCCGGAAGTTAGGAAGAAACTCTGTTTACATACAGGATTTCCGCTGCACTTCCATTAAGTTACAGCGCTGTAGCAGGAGCAGCTCCGAAGGAGGGTTGGAAAGGGTTCAGAGCAACACAGGATGATTCCTGCACTATATTTGGAGGATAGGCTCTCAGCAGGTGGACCTGGAACTTATTTTTGGAGAAAAGGTTACTGCAAGAGGTTTTGGTGGGGGGGAGGGGAGGGAGAGAATGAGAGAAAAAAGGAAGAGAAGAGGCACATAATCAGGGTCTTTACATTCTGAGAAACACCGATGATGTGGACATAAGCAGAATATTTGATTTTATAGGCACAGAACTAAATGAACATATTTAACAAAGCTCAAGGTTAGAGGCTAGAAGAAACTTCCCCCTATTATAGGATACATAAAACAGGTAGAATTCTAGAGTTGCGGAATCTAAAAAGCGGCTGAGTAAATATTGAATTGAGAATTGAATTCGTGGTCATCATAGAATCATAGAATGGCCGCTTCCTGCACTGTAACCATTCAGCCTGAGCTGGCTCGGTGTAAGAGCAATCCAGTTAATCCCATTCCCCCGTTCTTTCCCTGCAGCTATGCAAATTTTTTCCCTTCTAGTATTTATCCAATTCCTTTTTGAAAGCCATGATTGAATCTGCTTCCACCATCCTTACAGGCAGCGCATTCCATGTCATAACTATTTGCTGTGTTAAAAAAAAGCTTTTCCTCATATCATCTTTGGTTCTTTTGCCAATCACCTTAAATCTGTGTCGTCTCGTTCGCAATCCTTCTGCCAATGAGAATAGTTTCTCTATTTATTTTATCTAAACCAGTCATGATTTTGAACACTTCAATCTCCTCTTAACCTTCTCTGCTCTAAGGAGAACAACCCAGCTTCTCCAATCTATCCACGTAACTGAAGTCCCTCATCCCTGGAATCATTCTAGTAAATCTTTTCTGCACCCTCTCTAAGGCCTTCACATCTTTCCTGAAGTGCAGTGCCCAGGATTGGACACTACCCCAGCTGTGGCCGAACCAGTGTTTTATAAAGGTTCAACATAACTTCCTTGCTTTTGTACTCGAGGCCTCTATTATGAAGTCCGGGATCCCACATGCTTTTTTTTTAAATCACTTTCTCAACCTGTCCTGCCATCTTCAAAGATTTGTGCACATATACCCCCAAGATCTCTGTTCCTGCACCCCCTTTAGAATTGTACCATTTAGTTTATACTGCCTCCCTTCATGCTGCCAAGTTATGAAATAAGACAAGCCTTATAATTAACAAATAACATTTGATACGTGAAACAAAGGAATCCTTTATTTTTCTTCACTTCTGCGTCAGAGGACTAGAGAAGGTTTCCTGTGTCTAGCAGGGTATCAACAATTCCACTTGTTTTCAACATTCTATAACCAACACCCTAGGACATCGAGTACATGCCAGCTAAAGCAGAAGCTACTGAGTCCAAGCGGACACTAATAAGAACAAATTGGATTAAGATGCGAAAGGCAACATTTTTAATCAATTTAATCATGAAGGAGTAGAAGACTTGCTTCAGATGTGCCTGAGGATATTTGAGGCTATTACCTCTTCTAATTTATTGCTGTTAACAAAAGACTAAAATTACAGTATAAATATAGTATAATTTTTTTCAAAATATATGGCGTTCAATACTATGGTTTGACTACAGGACCTTTTCATCTTGAACACAAGCTCTGAATTTCAAACTAGTTTTGTATATTTTTGAAGTAACACTGAAACATTGCGCAAACCATGCAATAGAATATTTTTATGATTTTACAGTACTGCAATTTTCACCTCACTGGTAAGTAAGTGCATTCAATTTAATTGTTTTGGGAAAGCCAACTGCATTACAGCACCAGTTTTTAAATCTGAATTTACACCATTTGGGTATACATTTGTTAAATTAAGTGCATGGATCTCTACAATGATTTGTTCTTAGCACATTAAATATCTTCAAGCAGTATTCGTCCTTCTACCTGTCATTCTGTGTTACAGGGTTGAGATCTGATGTTTATATATGAACTTACAGTGTAATAGCTACTTAAAAAAAAAAGTGATTTATAGCCCCAGAATTTGCTAGAGCAGGGCATCTTGCGGTGTGCCCAGTTAGACAGACTTTTTCCCTCACCCTTCAGCTCGAAAATGTTTTGCCCTGTAAGTTGCTGGAAGTGTGAGCTGACAACGGCAAGGACAACGGGGCATCTGGGACCTTACTGAACGACAGGACCAACAGTGTATCTCCATAACTAATTAGAGTTAAGGATAGAGAAAGAAACAATGGAGAAGGAGGGTAAATTAAGAGTCAAATCAGGTACAGAAAATGAAATAAAAAGGAACGAGACAAAGGAAAAATAAGAAAAAAATTAAATTTATATTTTAAAAATCTCTAACAGTTTACTACTTGCAGGAATGAGATGCCAGTTTAAATTATCCCCTTTCTGGGCTGGAGAGGTTGATTGATGTTTTTGCAATGTCAATCTCATTAAAAGGTATTTACACTTAAATACTAGCCCTAACTTTCTGCAGCGAGTTTAATGGGCAATTAATACGCAAATGCAGCAACTTCATGAAACTCATGGGGAGGTTGAAGGCGAGCTGCATAACTAAAATGAAAATTATTTTTATAAACAACCTTGGAACATAAATTTAATACCTTGAAGCAAATAAGAAGGGAGACAGATCCTTTCTGATGAAAGGTCATCAACCTGAAATGTTAACTCTATCTTTCCACAGATGCTGCCTGACCTGCTGAGCGTTTCCAACATTTTCTGGTTTTTATTTCAGATCCTCTCTAATGCCTGAATTAAAATAAGCCTAATTGTTGAAACTGAGAGAATTGGATCTTCCCTAAGGAAGAGTAGATAACACCTATCTAGGTTAACAGATCAATGTTATCAATGAATGGGACATGAGAGGGCAGGTGTTAGTGGAACAAACTGAAAGCAAAGGAAGAGTGACTTGTAAAAAGAGTGACCTTTTGGATTGTTGTGGGACTCACATCACACCAGATAGGGAGTCCCCCAACACTGCTAGCAGCTGGATCACCGAAGGGAATTTACATCCTAATCCAAGGAGTTTCCCAACACTGCTGGCAGAAGAGTTACTGGCCGAAGATATTGTCCTGGGGCGAAATAGGGGACGGAGAGTGCTGATTAAGTATTACGATATTCATGCTAATCAAGCAAATGAGATTTGATTAATAAATTTGTTGAGACTAAATAAATAAGTGTTGTTTTACAAGACATTGTGGTCTGGTGTAGTTGTCTCTGGGTCCGAACTAGGATCACAGCAGAGATTCTCAGGACCCGATATTATAAATTTAACCATTTCATACCCTTGGTGTATTGGTGTTTATTATGGCCGGCATAGGTTCCCTCTACATCGAGACATTCAAACTATTTTCCTTTCACAATACAAGCTTGGCAACTGTTATTCAGTTTGAAGAGCAGCAGCTAAGCATAATAGTCATAAATACTATGTGGTGAGGCAGCAGTCTCAGGTTTATAGAGGGTCTTATAAAACTTAATGTAGGAAGGACCATGGCAGAAGAACTAATATATACAGTACTTACTTGCAATAACATATCTACTCCAGTTCGAATCCACTGTGGCCTTCCAAGCATGGCCTCCTGGACAGAATACATTATAGGATGCAAACCTTAAAGAAAATTATAAGTGTTTAAGATTCTAGTGTTCATGTGAATAAAGATTCTAAAGTGTAAATTTCATAGCCCCTCAGGCACTTTGCACAGCTTTAAACAGTGAGATGTACCCTCCATTTTCTATTCATTCACCATGTTATTAAAGCCTTAATTATACTGAGACAGGGCTGTAATCTGCAATCAAATTCACGTACAGTAGATTGAGTGTAATGCCAGATAATACAATTCTCCTCGTGGTTACAAAGTAAAGATTCTAGAATGGTCCCCGTGGATTGGAAGGTAGCAAATGTAAGCCCGCTATGCAAGCAAGGAGGGAGAGAGAACAGGGAACTATAGGTCAGATGGCCTGACATCAGTAGTAGGGAAAATGCTAGAATCTATTAAGGATGCAGTAACAGGGCAGTCGGAAAATCATTATATGATTGATTCAGCAGAGTTAACACTATTTTATGAAAGGGAAATAGTGTTTGACAAATGTTTTTTGAGGGTGTAACTAGTAGGGTAGATAAGGGGGAACCAGTGGATGTAGTATATTTGGATTTTCAAAAGGCATTCGATAAGATGCCACACAAGAGGTTGTTACACAAGATTAGGGCTCAAGTATTATATAGGTAATATTAGCATGGATTGAGGATTGGTTAATGGACTGAAAACAGATTAGGAATAAACAGGTCATTTTCAGCATGGCAGGTTATAAGACTGGTTTTTGTGCTGTGGGCAGGAGGGGAGAGGCAGAAAAGGGGAAGACTAGACCAGGACTGAATATTGGAGATGTTTAAATGAATATTCTGGAGTTTTGCCTGATTAGCTTTGGGCCTCAAAATCTTTATTCAGCTATTTCTCTCCGGATATTAAATGGACGGGATAGTCAATTCTACACACTCTGTGGAAGGAGCAGGCTTGATGGGCCAAATTTAAACGTGAATATTTGCCAGGAGACCCAAAACTGGCAGCTGCCTCTTTTCCCCCAAAAAGGGCTCAGCAATATTCACTGGGACTTTTACGATTACTTGCATAATGATACTGCAGTATCCAAGATAGCTTTGCAGTTACTGAGCTTGCAATTTTATAGGTTGCCATGGATCTTCGATCAATCAACTATTTCCTCAAGTGTTAGTCAAGGCTGTAAACAGTCTATGAAAGGGCAGCCACTGCAACCCAGAAGAGAAGGAACAGCAGGATAGATGGCACTTCAATCCATGTTATTTAGCTTACTTAGCACAAATATGATTTACAAGGGGTTTCACGAAGCTGCCAAGCAGCTGTCTGAATCTCAAAACTGCTTCTGCATTTTGCAGGATTTAAAACTGGTTTAGTGGAAGACACTCAACAAATGTACCTGCTGCACTAGCACTGCATACTTTAACACACACACCTGGGGTAAATTTTGTTTTCAAAAATTTTTAAATCTGTCAAAAAATAAATTGACCTGCAGTCATTTTACAGTTATATCTCACGAGTTGAAGTTGTTATCACCTACAGTACAAAAGAACTGATGATATTTTATCTAGACCATCCACTTGTAAGGGAGGATTACATGCTTGGCTAAAATGGAGAACCTTCCAATTTTTCCTGGTTCCTTCTCACCTTGTTCATAGTGTGAAGCATAATCAAGAAACTAGGTTTGAAAATTAATTGAGTTAACAGCTTTAAAATTTAAATGAAAAAAAAATCACAGCACCCAATGTTTACCTACTCAAGTATGAACAGGTCTAAAAATACCTTTCTTTTTACATTTATGGAACAAAGTAATGCTCAGATGACATGGAATCACATAATACACAATTATAGTAGGATTAAATCTGGAAGTCGTTTATTAACATCAAAATTCAACTAAATCTGAATACAATTTCAAGTCACAAAAAAATCTTCAAATATAGATAATTGCAACTCATCAATTAAATACAAGATCAATCCATAGGCAGCCAGACAGCTTTCATCTTAACATTTTGATCCCCCAATCATTGGAACGGGTTTGCAAAAAAAAAATCCACGACCAACACTGGAACAGTCTGTCCAAACAGGCTGCTGGATGGAGTACTACTTGGGTGTTGAGCAGTCTATGTTTAAGGAGGAGTTAAAGACAAGCAAGATTATTAAGACCTCCAAAAGCAAGCTCTATCCATCTCGTCATGTAATGTTATTGAAAGCTGTGAAGAATTGTGAAGTGGAAATGTGACCAAGACTAAGTGGAAAAATTGGAAAATCTTGATCACCCAAATTAAGTGGAAAAAGGTAACCCAATTGGCAAATGGCTTCCATCAGCACAGCAGCAGGATTTACAAAGTAAATGTTCACTGGCTCAACGGCAAAGGTGCTGCCTTTGTAGGAACTTTAACGTGTCACTACAAAGCTATAAAAATAAACAACTGCATGACTATCTTCCCCCTCAAAAAGGCACCAGTAAAATGTAAGTTAACAGGGCATGAGGGTCCCTCTCTTTATCCCCACCCACACCCCCAACCTTCCTTTTGCAATGCAGTGATAGATTTTACTTTACAAGTAGAAAGTGTGCTTTAGACAAAAATGCAAGTGGCCAAAATAATGTGGTTTTATCAGGAGAAAGTTACCTGACCAAATGCAATATTAAAACAAGTGAAAAACATAGAAACACTGAAGCATCTTGCTTTTAAAAAGTAAATAATTCATATGGCTTTCCCTTGCTGACCCTGGTTAGACAGAGAACATGAAGGAATATAACCATATATTTTTGTTAACCAGATTTGACCAAATAAGTCTCATTTAAGTTGCATTTTTATTTGATAGAAAATTGATTTTTCCAATGGACAGGGATATAGAAGGGGGAAAGATATATGCACCCCAACCTCAAAATCCTCATGCCCTAATAATGCAGTACAGATGTATACCGAATGAAAATAATATCCTAATCCTCAATTTCCAATCCTGGCTGTTCAGATATAAGCACCGAGAATTGTTTTAACCTACTCTTCTTTTCAGAAAGAAATCCAATTACATTTTCTGCACGCAACCCCCCCCTCCCCTGCCCCCAGGTCAAACATATAGATAACTAATTGTTTCACAGGCCTATACATTTTACAGTTTAGCAATTTAAAAAGCAATCCAGTCAAGAAAAATGTCTTTGTAAATAATTTTCCTCTGAAAATCCACTAATGCTAAAAAGCACACTGCATACTTCTAAAGACAGTCTTACTTCACCACTCTAACATAAATACATATATAAAGGCTGGGCACATCTTCCTGGTCTTTTAGAACTTAAGCTTTTTAAAAAAAAAATCTTTAAACATCTGCCTCATACATCTGCAAAAGTCAATTCTAACATTTGTATTGAACATTATAAAGTTGAAATAGAAATTTTCTTAAACCATTAAATTCTACATTAAATAAGATTGCCACTTGTAACAGTGACATTAGCAAGTAAAAAGGAACTAGTATCTGGCTTAAGGAACCACTGTAGGACATTTAAATAGTGACTATTTAGAACTGCCAATGTAACAAGGTTTAGAGCATAAAATTTCAACATCTATCTGGTGCATTCAAGCACTCAACCAGCTCAAGCCACGAGTTTGAATTAGTCTCAAATGGTTGCTTAATAGTTCATTACTTAATTTTGAACAAACCATAAAATCTCCCACACTGTTCACTTCCAGTAAGGTTCCTATACTATTTGCAGACTGCCTACAAAGTCATTATTACTAGTTCATCCTATTTTGATTTGAAGCCCTAGTCAATTCTAAAGAAATCTCATTGTGGGCATCAGTACTATATTTTGTCAACCAAAAAAGTGCAATATCAACAAATAGGAGATCTACTCAGTTAACCACTTTCAAGTAGTCGTCTTCACAGTAATTGTTTAACGCTGTGATCTTCATTTTGTTCAAGAATTTTCATAGTTTCTTCATTGCGTCTTGCTAAACATTTAGAAAGATATATACATATAGGGTTAATGTCAACTACAACTAGGACCTACAAAACATAATACTGTTAACAGCTAAACCAAAAAATTAGTTTAAGGTAATCATTTAACTTTGAGGAAGCAATAGATTTTTACATAGTACATAATAACAAAAACATAAAATTAAATCAGAATTCAAAGGATTTAACATATTCATGCACCTTTGAATGTTAAGATTTATCATGCTTTAAATATAGTTCAATCTCCACATAAAAATGAATAGGTCATTATCAAAACAGAGAACCCATCAGGTTATTGCCCCTTTAATGATTTATAGTCTTCTAATAGCTATCAAGCCATACGTTTCATCTTCTGCACCCATACTACACATACTCCTTGTTCCAGAACTGCACATTTCAGTTCTTTTAAAGGAAACAGCAACAGTGATCAAACTGATGCATTGAGGCAACTACACAGATTCCAGAGGGTCTCTAACTTGAAATCTATTCCTTCTCCCGAGGCTTCACTAGTGCATGAAGGATCAAGCAATTCTTTCTTTTTTTTTCCCCCACCAGCATTCACAATTAGCCTTAGAGTTTGGAGGAGGCTGTACATTTTAGAAAGTTGTGGCATTTGGAGAGAACGTCGGCATTAATCATGGATATTGGTAACTGGAAAAAACAAGCAGCAGGACCTGTAAATTTGCACTCAAACCATTGGCATCAACAGGCAACACCATAGGAACATAGAACACCAATATTAGACAAATCAATCACAGAAGGTTCTAAAGGGAAGAGAGGAAAAGCAAGGACACTAGTTGGAGGCCTGGGATGACTGAAGCCAGAGGTTAAAAAAAAAAAATTCAGAAATCAGGAATTTGTCTATTGATAGTGAAAAATCAGTAGAGGAAACAATGCTAAAAGTTAAGTATGCAGTAGCCATGGAATGAACAGTCTACTGGCACCAAGAACTTTCCTAGTGTATAGCAAGAGCACAAAGCCACTAACAAGAAGGGAATGAGGTGCCGTTCCAGAACAAGGCCTATATACAACATTGGCTAAGAGAAAGCAATGGCTCTCATCTACCCCAGTATTTATACCTATACATTGCAAGTGAAGGGAGATTTCATTTTGTGCTCAAAATTTTAAAAAGTTAAATTAGATACCTTTTATGTCATTCACAAGTGCTGCCTCTTTGTCAGCCTCAAACTCTGCAACATTTCCCTCATCTCCATTGTAATCTGCTGGTTGTTTCTGTTTCAAGACATCCAGGAGCTCGAGATTATTTTGGTCTTCGCCACCTACAGTTTTTGAGAAGGAGGAGAAAATATAAGATGAGGTTTCAGCAGCTTATAGTTACCAGGAAGACAAAACATTAAAATAAAATATTCCTGACATAATACATGAACTGCAGTGATTACAGCTCTACAGCACAGTAGAATTGGATTTGGTATGTGCAGAACAGAGGCCCCATTTATACACTGATAAATAATATGCATCCAAGTGTAACTTTAGTCTGAATAGGTTATGAATATACCAGGTCAGAGACTTAAATTAAATCTCAATAGGTCAGTAATTGAAATTATCTCCCATTAGGAGGTTCTCTATTCATTACATAGGAACATGAGCAAAACAGATTCACACTCAGTAAAAGTTTCCATAGCTAAGCATTAAATAGTTCATAAATTTATTTATTTCAGCATGTAATGTTTACTTTAGGAATCCAGTCTTAGCAAGAAAGGAATCCTTAGTTACTCTTTGCAAAAGGAAAACTTCCTTCTCAGAATGGCAGGTGTGAAACAGAAAGAACCTTACACAAAGGAATTTGTCATGTTCCCAAATCAACTACTAGGTGGTCAGCAATTGGACAAATTACTAGTCACTCAGCTCTATCTGGATTTCTTTACAGGATAGACATACCCCACTTACAAATGATAAAACATGCAACAGATAACATACTAATATATTTGGTTAGGAAAACAGATATGACATTTTCACAATTAGTCCAGGAGTTCTCCCAAAAAATGACAAAATTACAGCCTAGTCTCCACAGCAAATGTAGGAAAGGAAGGAACAAAGGACAGATCTTCCATTTACATAGTGTCTTTCACATCTGCAGGATATTCCAAAATGCTTTACAACTAATGGATTACTTTTGCAGTGCAGTTATGGTTATGTAGGTAAACTCAGCAACCAATTTACACACAGCAAGGTTCCACAAATAGTAACTGAATGATCAGATAATGTGTTCTTGGTGGTGATGGCTGAGGGAGGAATGTTGGCCAGGACACCAAGAGAACTCTCTGCTCCTCTTCAAATAGTGTCACAGGATCTTTTATATCCACCTGAGCAAGCAGACAGAACCTCACTTTAGCATCTCACCTGAAGGATGACGCTGACAATTCAGCACTCCCTCAGTTTCGTACTGAAGTGGCAGCCTAGATTATGTGCTCAAATTCACTATGGGACTTGAACCCACAACCTTCTGAATTGGAGGCAACAGTGCTACCAAGTAAGCCAAGCTGATACTAGGAAAGAGTAGTACATCTGATTGAAATTGGACCTGACCATTATGGAAAGCATCATCATGCCCCTTAAGTAGCTCACAGATTTGAGAATATGAGTAACTTAATATAGTTTCAGTAAAAGCTGGTCATTTCCTCTTCATTGTAATTCTACCCTGGGAGTTATGTAAAATACTGCAACATTATATACAATTATACTAAACCTGCATTTCTCCTGGCCTCCTCCTCCTCCTCTTCATCAACCCTTGTTCCATTCCCATCTTCAAGGGCATCTGCAAAACAGCCTCACATCAACTCAATTATTGATGTTTATTGACAAATGTAAATTTAGCATCAGCTGAGGGCTGACCAAGGTGAGGTGAAATCAAGAGATCCATGTGGTAGGTGTCAAATCTTTCAAAACAGTGACAAACATTTAAAGGATATTTTAATACTTGATGCTTTGCTGGCATTGAAGTTCCACCCCTAAGTGGGTCTATTGACACAGACAGACATCAAAACTGTTCACATACCACTGTAATAATAGAAAAGAGCTAAAAGCATCAATGAAAGGCATAAAGGAATTGCATCTGCTGCCATAATATGGCTTCATATTTTTTTTGCATTGTTATAAACTGAGCAGCACAAAATTATTAAATTGATCAAATATTTAGAGACTGAAGGTCAGGATAGATACATTGAATTCATCACTCATTTTCATCTCAAAACCAGAAAAATTGTTGAGCTGGCATTTTAAAAACCCATTTAAAACCAATGAAAATCAGCTTTGAACATCTATTAAAAGAAAACCTATGCATATAGATTTTCAACATTAAAACAGGGCAACAGTATGTTTGAACTGTGTTTTAGAATTCATACCTGTATCTAGCAGCTTGTTATTTTCAAGTTCTTCTGCAAGTTTTGTAGACATTGTACTTTCTTCCAATTCATTTCTTTTCTTAACTTCTAAATGGTCTGTGTGGTCATTGTTTTTCCCTGGAGGCTGCTGCTCTTTAGCTGATGGTTTAGCAGTGTCTTGTTTTTCTGTTGATTTGTGCTCAGTCTGCTTAACAGTAATCAAATTAGAGATTTATTTAGATATTTATGGAATCATTCAGCAGCAGCTTTCACAGCCATCACATTCTACCTGGTTTAAAGTCTTTTTGCGGAGCGGGGAGGGGCAAGAGGAGAAAGTTGAGTTTGTGATGCTTGGATTTAAAAGTTAATTCTACTTTCCTTATGAACCAAAGTTTCGTCATTGCAACCATCTACTCTAACCTGAATATGGGTATCTCCATAGTTTATTTTTAAAACTTAAAGAAAATAGTTCTTAGCAATACTATGTAATGAAGGTAAATCCACTCCACAAATCACAGACCAATACTAACAGTAACAAATGTTTTGGCATGCATATGCACTTATGTAGAAATAATGGAGAAGTGTGAAGTGGTACATTTTGGTAGGAAGAATGAGAGACAATATAAACTAAACTGGTACAATTTTAAAGGGGGTGCAGGAACAGACAGAGCTGGGGTTCACATACACAAATCTTTGAAGATGGCAGGACAAGTTGATACAGTTGTTAAAATGCAAATGAGATCCTTGGCTTTATTAATAGAGGCACTGAGTACAAAAGCCATGCTAAACCATTATAAATCACTGATTAAGCCTCAGCTGGAGCATTGAGTCCAATTCTGAGCACCACACTTTAGGAAGGAGGTCAACGCCTCGAAGAGGGTGCAGAGGAGATTTACTAGAATGGTGCCAGGGATGAGGGACTTCAGTTTATGGAGAGACTGGAGTTGTCCTCCTTAGAGCAGAGAAGGTTATGGGAGATTTAATAAAAGTGTTCAAAATTATGAAGGGTTTTGATAAGAGTAGATTGGGAGAAACTGTTCCCATTGGCTTAAAGGTCGATAACCAGAGAACACAGATTTAAGATAATTAGCAAAAGAACCGGGGGAGATTAGGAGAATTTTTTTTTTTTTTAAACGCAGCAAGCAGTTTTGATCTGGAATGCATTGCCAGAAAGGGTAGTAGAAGCAGATTCAATAGCAACTCAAAAGGGAATTGCACATACACTTGAAAAGGGAGTGGGACTAATTGGATAGCTCGCTCAAAGAGCCGGCACAGGCACAATGGGCTGGATGGCCTCCTTCTGTGCTGTAAGATTCTGTGATTCTATAAATAGTATCTCTAATCCTGGTAGTGTGATTTGACATTTACCAAGCATGGGTAATAGCTACTGCTAATTAGACTGACTCACCGTGGTCAAAAACCAAGTTGGAATAGCATTGGTTGCAAAAATACAAGGTAAATAACTAGAATAGCCAATCCTACTCAGATCATAGCACATAATCTTCCTCATAGCCTGTCTATTCTGTAACGAAAGTCCCTCTTGCACTTATGTCTGACTTTATTACTGCTGCAATTATGTAATAGGTCTCTCAAAGCCTAAAATGGTCATTTTTCAGCTAGTACAACAGTTTTGATGTATTCCCTTCTTTAATGGATTTATTTTTCATCCCATTCCTCAGCTGTTCTTATCCACCATGCTCCTTGACAAAGATGAAACTGCTTCAAGTCTTGGAGATTTCATTGGAATATACCAAGAGTTACAACTATTTGGATTAACATTCTTTAATTCCAAGTAACTAAGCAGAATGGGATGTAACTAACCTTTCAGCAGGGTTATTAACTAACTTTGTCGAGGGCCACAAGCCCATACAAACGCTCCAACTTGCTGCACCCGCGGATGTGCATCATAGTTTACCACATGGTGAGCTGCTTATTTCAAATATGCTAGCCTGGACAATTATCAAGTACTTCAACAAAAGGAAACAAAGAATACTTAAGAGCCAGTAAGTCTACTGAAATTATAAGAAGTTCAAAGCGAGTGATTCACCTCCTGACTCCCCAAAGCCTTTCCACCATCTACAAGGCACAAGTCAGGAGTGTGATGGAATACACTCCACTTGCCTGGATGAGTGCAGCTCCAACAACACTCAAGAATACTTGCAATAAAGTCTAACATACAATTTGCCTTCCTAATTGCTTGCTGTACCTGCATATTAAACTTTTTGTGATTCATGTAAAAGGACACCCAAATCCTTGACTACCAACCTTTTTTAAGTCTCTCACCTTTTAAAAAAAATTCTGCTTTTCTATTCTTCCTACCAACCAAAGTGGATAATTCCCCATATTATACTCCATTTGCCACCTTCTCGCCCACTCACTTAACCTGTCTATAGCCCTTTGCACCCTCCTCACAGCTTACTTTTCCACCTAGCTTTGTATTGTCAGCAAACCTGGATACATTACACTATGTCCCCTCATCTGAGTCATTGATATAGATTGTAAAGAGCTGAGGCCCATGCAATGATCCTTGCAACACCCCACTAGTTACAACCAGCCAACCTGAAAATAACCTGTTTATTCCCACTCTATTAACCAATCTTCGATCCATGCTAATATATTAACCCCAATCTTGTGTAACAACCTCTTATATGGCACCTTATCGAATGCCTTTTGAAAATCCAAATATACTACATCCACTGGTTTCCCCCTTATCTACCCTACAGGTTACACCCTCAAAAAACTTTAATAGGTACTGTACTTTTATTGTTGGCATCTTAGTTTCCTTTCTTCTAAACTCAAATCCTCTTTGCTGTGCACATTCAAGCATTAGAATGCAAGACTTTTCACTTTGCCACATTCTGACACGTCGTTTAACATCAGACATCACATGCCACTGTTGCGTTACACAATCAGCAATACAAGGCAGTACAACTGGAGAGGCAGACAGAGTAAATAAACGGTGCTTTTACCAGTAATTTGTTCTGTTTAGTTGCTTCAGTATTTCTGTTTCCAGGTTGGAACTTTGTGGCCTCAGCAAGCCTCTTGTATAGCTCCTTAATCTGCTCTTCATACAGCTCTTTCTGATCATTTATTTGGTTACTGCACTGAGTACTAAATAGTCAAATAAAAAAAACACATCTGTTCATAAATTTTGCTAGAAGTTATTGCTGAATTTTCTATTTATGTGGCTATTGTGTCTTGGGAATAAACAAGGTCTAACTTTTTGGGCTGTACATCATAATTCCTAGATACTATAAACAACTGATGGCATAAGCTGAATAGTAGTATATTGAAGTGAGAACTAAGGAAAGTCCCTCAGACTGCCCCTGTAAAGTTTTCATCAATTATTAGTGTTCTCCAAGGAGAAGGGAAGGGTCTCAGTCACAGAAAATGGATTATTAAATAATGGATACTGGATATAATTGACTTTCATTTTAGGACCATGACCAGTTCATCAAAAATACTCCAATTCTCAAGATCAAATTCCTTGAAAACACAATTTATTAAAAGTTACTTCATATTTTGCAGCAGAGCATCATAATTAGGCTTTTTGGTTTTTAATTCCCAAACAGAATTTTGAAGTCAGTTAATGTTGAAACACCAACAATTAAGGAAAAGCAAAATATTCTCACCAAAATCTTTCCACAGGTCACTGATTTAAAGAAAAGCTCCACCTGCATGAGTGAGCCAGAAAAGTCACAACCGAAAGGTCGATCATATTTCCTTTTTCTGATGAACTGTATCTATTACACTCAGGTACTGATGCCACAACACCAGTCATTAAAGTTCCAAATTCCTGTACAGAGATGCTGCACAGATTCAAAAACTCCTGAAGATTTTGCCGAGATGATCTTCATTTCATCGTTGAGGGTGAGTTTTTACAATTTTGATGTAAACACTGCTGTAAAACCTAAACACTGCACTCATACAGTGGACACATGCAATCACAGACACATGCTAGATTTAAAAATTCACTACTTGGGATGGTCCCAGACAGACATCATTTGCTGAGACAAAAAGGAAACAAGAGGATGAAAAATGTTGCTCAGAAATTCAAATGTGCTATGGTGCAGTTAGTATAAATTAGATTGATGACCTCATTAATTATCTCGAAGAGTACCTCAAAAAAGATTTCAAAAAGATACTGTGATTTCAAAGAGAGAACAGAGCTCCTGTTATGGGAAAAAATGAAAAGGCTAGAATGTGAATACATACATCTATGAAGATACTTAATGTAGTTGGGATTAATGCCATAATTCTATAGCAGTAAGATGGGGGAAGAGTTTTCTTAGTTTGTGCCTATTACATGTGCACTATTAGCCTGCTTGACGCAACAAACTGCAAACAGTAAGATCATGAAATCTGTAATCGACAAGACCTATTGAAGCTTTGCATGAATTTTCCAAATGCCGTCTGTGAAGCTTCTTGGGAGGTTTTTTTTTCCACATTAAAAGGGGCAATGTAAATGGAAGCTGTTCTTATTGCTGCTGCATCACAATAAACAGTATCACTTTTTTTTTAACATTAGTATTCTTGGAATAAACAAACTGAGTGAAGAACAGGCTGTGGCTTTGTATGTTTTTGTAGTGCTACTGACAATCATTACCTGTTTATGACATGGGTAAAAGCAGGCCCTAACCAAACCTGATCTTGGTTTCCCCACACCATAGTGCTATACTGTATAATTTTTACTTTACTGTTTTTTTAAAAAAAAGTTTGCAAAGTATTTAGTATTTTACAAAAAAATACTGAGGGTTTACATACTTACATGTCATAGGTTAATTTTTTCTGCAGCTCCTGCAGTTTTTGATTTAAAAGGCCATACCCCATTTGCAACTCTCGAAATTGCTCTGGAGTAAAGAAGGAAAACATCCATCAAAAATGCAGCCAACAAGGAAGCCACATCACTAATTCAGTTGATTATTTATCAGTAATATAAATGAAACTACATATTGGCAAGCACAGATTTTAACTAAATAATTTTTCCCCCAACCACTCAATGGTCAATTTTTCCACAGGAGAAGTATTCAATTGACTACAAGCCTGTTAAAATTACTTAAAAGGGGTGCCAGGGCACAAGACAAGCAGAGGTCATGCTTTTACCCTACAACTGTTCTTTCCTTTGCCTGTCCATAGATTTTAAAACTCACATGAACAAGAGATGGCGAGTCCAAATACTAAAGAGCTTGTTCCAATTTTGATAATGATGTAGGATGTCTGGTGGGCTAAGGACTTCAACCAAAGCAAATACAAGTGGCCATAAAGCAATTCAATATTCCTAGATGGGACTGTCCTTATAGGAAAGGGTTAATTATTAAATTCATTTACAAAGCCAGATTCCTCCTCTAGCCTAAAGTGACAAACTTTACCAAAAAATTAAAAAGGGAAAACCATAAATTTTAACTTGCTTTTTGATTCTATTCTGTTTCACAGTATTTAGAGTATTAATTGGAGACCTAATCAACCAATGTGGCTTAGATATGCAATTTATTCTGATGTGTGTCACTATTAAAAAGAAAAAAAATTTAAAAGGGGTTACAATTTGCCCAACAGCTCACAGGAGGTGCAAAATATCACTCTTGGCAAACCAGGAGCCCTAGTTATTTTTAAAAGCCAAAAAAGATACAATTTTACTAAAAACTGTGTTAAGGAACAACTGCCTATTTGTTGATTTTAATTAATTAGGGCATATTGCTCATTTAGAAAGGACCACTGTGAAATACACTACCTGCAGTGTGTTCTGGTGTTTGCCCATTTTCAATACACCCCTTTAATTAGCTAGTGCTGCAATTTAAGGAGTCTTTTTGGCACACCCCACACAAAAATGTCACTGTATATGTTTTTAAATAAAAAAAGATAATCAAAATGTAAGCACATTGCATACATAAACTCCTGACTACCACTACTAATCAAATGGCTGACAGTATTCATTTGTCAACTTCAACCACGCTACTGGACTTTTGCCAAGTAACAATTCCTCTTAGATTATGAAAAAAAATCAGGAATAATCTCATTCAGAACACTACATGCTGTGTACAAAGAAGGTCCTTACCTTGCAGCGTTTGTATAATCCTTGTGCTACTGGTAATGTTCTTATTCTTAGCCTCCTTAAAAAAAAAGGAAACATTCTTATAAAAATTAGGAATTTGAAAACGCTGCTTGTTCCTTAATAAGAGTTAATACATTTACAAAATCTGTTCATTTTGATTTTGGCTTGCAATCAAGTTGACATTCAAACAACAAACTGCAACCCAAATATAAACAGGGACGAAGTTAATTTCCTAGCATTCACTGTGCATCCCCAAAATTGAGTGGATTTTCCAATACTCAGTAACTATACAATATAATTAAAGCAGCAATATTAGTACCTGCTCAATTTTTGTTTGCTAAAAGCAATTTTACCTCAATTTTGGATCTCCAAATCAATCTACATGTTCACTTTCCCATATTTACAGTGAAATGGAGCTGGCCTCCATGTAACTCAAATCTTAAACAAAAACCCACTTCTCTGTACATATGCAGGTGCTGAGCTTTTGAATGTAGTACATCTGCAACAAGTAGGCTTACGCTGAGCCAATCTCATGTCAGTCGGCATGCCAGTGTCAGGATACAAAAAAAAGTGCACGCAACATGTTTACAAGGCTAACTACAGAACACAGAACAGCAGATTAGGAGACCCAAAACTGAGTCTTCATTGCTATAGAATGAACGCAGATTGGACTTTCAGTAATGGTATCAATGATACCACTAATATCAAAGTGCCTAAAGAGTACCATGAAATTGTAGCACATTGCATGTGAAACTCATTTTACACCATATATCTAGATTAGCACTACTTTTAGATTTTAAAAAATTACACTGTCGAAGCAAATCAGTTATCCTCTCTCACTTCCCATCCCACAGTAATTTTTTGGCATTTCCAACAACCTATTCATAAGAACAACCCTAGCTTCTTTACCACACACGCCATTCATGTTCCTTTATACTACACTGTTACCACCAATGCAAGGGAGCAACCCTATAGTCCAAACAACAGTCACTAGAACCCTCCTTGGAAAGGCAGGAAAAAGCTGGGTGCTGCCAATAAATTAAGCCACTCCCACCAGTCGCACTTGTGTCAGGCCCCTCAATAGAATTCAATACATCATTTTGATATAGGTTTGTAGAAAAGGTTACAATAAAGTTGGCCTTACATGGGGTTAATCGCTTCACAAAGTTTGGAGATAAGGCTGATGATAGGTTAAAGTATCATTTAACCAGCCTGTTGACCGGAAAACATCTTCCTCAGCTGGCATCACGAGCCATGAAGCGGCCAAGCGAAAACATAAGAGAAAAAAAAATCCTAGGATTCTTTTTCTAAAATGTGAAACCAGCTAATTTTTTCTTTTTAAAAAGCAAAACCTTGAATCAGATAAGAACCCTTAATCTGCTGCAAACACAATAGGTTAGGCAGTTGACGTTTCAAGTCTAAGATCATGGGTCTCAAACATACGCCCCATGGATCGGAGCCAGCCCATGGGACCAGCTGCCTTCGGTCCGCAGAATTCCCTTGAATCGTCATTTCTTTATTTAGTTTGTTGGGGCGGCATCCCTGGCCAAACCTGCCAGGTGAGTTTTCTGACAAGTTGAAATTACTTACACAATACCCCCCCACCCGCCATCTAATAGCAGTCACTGTCAAGAAATGACAACTGTATCTGCCACTGTTTGCCTGACCTAGTTTTTCAACATCTCGTAACATTGATCCCCAATTTAAGTTCTTTAGTGACAAGCAGCCCGCATGTCTTTATCCAAGACGAGAAAGGGAGATCAAGGGTGTCGTGCGTTTTAAGTGAAAAGGAGAATCTTTATGCGCATGAATGGAAAGCCCAAGTTTGATTTGTAAGCAACATATAGCTATGGTAAAAAAAAAACATTCAAAGGCACTATGAAGCAAACCATGGTGAGAAATATGATAAGTACATAGGAAGGTTAGGTGAAGATAAATTTTCTGAATTAGCAGTCATTGGAAAAGCAGCAATGTTTACCAATACTTGCCATGCAAGTGATGCTGCTGTTAAGGCAAGCTATGTTATTGCCCATTAAACTGCTGTGTCTTTGAAACCATTTCATAAGGGAGAATTTTTGAGGAACTGCAGGCTAAAAGCTGCCCGTCCAGATAAGCGACAAGCTTTTGCAAATATCAGGCGCAAGAAATACAATGATTTGGCTCCGGGGACAAAGCAGTATCTTTTGCTGCTTTTTCCAATCGTAAATAATGTAACTACCATGGCTCAGCTGGCAGTATTCATTCGTGGAATTTATTAGAACATGTGAATTTACAAAAACAAAAACATTTGCATCACATTAGCAAATCATCTGACCTCCATTTCCATTGCAAATTACTGCAGGCAAGATGTGATTCACAAGGTGGATGGACAGACTCACTTTAAGCATAATGTAGACATTATGTAGTTCACAAAAATATTGCTTAGCTGACAGAGCAAATTGGGCAAACTCTTGAAATTTAATAATGGGATAATTTAATATCAACACCCATCCACAAGAACTCATGCTTTTCCAAACTGGGCCTGCGGCAGATGGCAAGAAAACCAACACGTGGGAAAAACCTACTTGACCTCATCCTCACCAATCTACTTGTCACAGATGCATCTGTCCATGACAGTATTGGCAGAAGTGACCACCGCACAGTCCTTGTGGAGACAAAGTCCCATCTTCACACTGAGGACACCATCCATCATGTTGTGTGGCTCTACCACCATGCTAAATGGGTTAGATTCAGAACAGATCTAGCAGCTCAAAACTGGGCATCTATGAGGTGCTGTGGGCCATCAGCAGCAGCAAAATTGTATTCCACCACAATCTGTAACCTCATGGCCCAGCATATCCCTCACTGTACCATTACCATCAAGCCAGGGGATCAATTGTGGTTCATGTGGAGTGTAGAAGAGCATGCCAGGAGCAGCACCAGGCATACCTAAAAATGAGGTGACAACCTGGTGAAGCTACGTGCATGAGAAAGGGCCAAAGCCGCATGCTATAGACAGAGCTAGGTGATCCCAAAACCAACGGATCAGATCAAAGCTCTGCAATCCTGCCACGTCATGAATGGTGGTGGACAATTAAACAACTAAACGGGAGGAGGAGACTCCATGAACATCCCCATCCTCAATGATGGCAGAGTCCAGCACGTGAATGCAAAAGACAAGGCTATCATCTTCAGCCAAAAGAGTTGAGTGGATGATCCATCTCAGCCTCTTCCTGAGATCCCCAACATCACAGAAGCCAGCCTTCAGCCAATTCGATTCAATCCATGTGATATCAAGAAGCGGCTGAGTGCACTGGATACAGCGAAGGCTATGGGCTCCAACAACATACCGGCTGCGGTGCCAAAGACTAGTGCTCCAGATCTAGCTGCGCCTCTAGCCAAGCTCTTCTAGTACAGCTACAACACTGGCATCTACCCAACAAAGTGGAAAATTGCCCAGGTATGTTCTGTCCACAAAAAGGTCAAATCCAATCCAGCCAATTACCGCTATACTCTCAATCATCATCAAAATGATGGAAGGGGTCATCGACAGTGCTATCAAACGGCACTTACTTACTCACCGATGCTCAGTTTGGGTTCCACTTGGCTCCTGACCTCATTACAACCTTGGTCCAAACATGGACAAAAGAGCTGAATTCCAGAGATGAGAGTGACTTTCCTTGGGAATCAGGGGGAAAACTCTCCAGTGGCTGGAGTCATACCTAGCACAAAAGAAAGATGGTAGTGGTTGTTGGAGGCCAATCATCTCAGCCCCAGGACATTTCTTGCAGGAGTTCCTCAGGGCAGTGTTCTAGGCCCAACCATCTTCAGTTACTTCATCAATGACCTTCCCTCCATCATAAGGTCAGAAGTGGGGATATTCGCTGATGATTGCACAGTGTTCAGTTCCATTCGCGACCCTTCAGATAATGCAGCAGTCTGTGCCCATACCCAACAAGATGTGGACAACATACAGGCTTGGGCTCATAAGTGGCAAGTAACATACGCGCCAGACAAATGCCAGGCAATGACCATCTCCAACAAGAGTCTAGCCAACTCCCCTTGACATTCAACGGCATTACCATTGCCGAACCCCCCCCCCCCCCCACCATCAATATCCTGGGGGTCACCATGGACCAGCCACATAAATACTGTGGCTACAAGAGGTCAGAGGCTGGGTATTCTGCAGTGAGTGACTTGCCGCCTGACTCCCAAAGCCTTTCCACCATCTACAAGGCACAAGTCAGGAGTGCGATGGAATTCTCTTCACTTGTCTGGACGAGTGCAGGTCCAACAACACAAGAAGCTCGACACTATCCAGGGCAAAGCAGCCTGCTTGATCAGCACCCCATCTGCCACTTCAAACAAACATTCACTCCCTCCACCACCAGCGCACTGTGGCTGCAGTGTGTACCATCTACAAAATGCAATGTAGAATCTCGCCAAGGCTTTTTCAACAGCACCTCTCAAATCTCTACCACCTTGAAGAACAAGGGTAGCAGGCACATGGGAACACCACCGCCTGCAACTCCCCTTCCAAGTCACACACCATCTTGACTTGGAAATATATCGCTGTTCCTTCATCGTCGCTGGGTCAAAATCCTGGAACTCCCTACCTAACAGCGCTGTGGGAGTACCTTCACCACACAGACTGGAGAGATTAAAAGGCGGAGGCTCATGACCACCTTCTCAGGCAATTAAGGATGTGCAATAAATGCTGGCCTTGCCAACAACGCCCACACCTCAATGAATAAAAAAAAGGAAAGATCCAGTTTCAATTCCTGGTGTATGCTGAGTTAGTTCATCTCAGCCATGGGGCCACCAAGTTTGCTACAACTGGCCTCAACAACACTAGGATAGGTGAAGGAGGAAAACAGTGTCAGATAGGATTCCCATTTCCAATTGCTACCAAGTAATCCCTGCTGCAAATTGCATTTCTAGACACTGAGCAAAGACAAGATCAGGATTAATTGTTAGTGAATAGGAACTGCAATACCACACCAGGCTGGTACGGAGGAAAGGTCATTCATTTATCACAACCCAGTTTCTGCAATCTTGAAGGTTTGTGAGCCTCATTTTTTTAAAAATTCAAAAAACAAGTACACTTATGAGAGCCAATTATAGACCAGATCAGCAGCCCAAAATGTAAAAAAAAAACTTAAGGACCGTACCCTACAGTGGTAAAATATGGTGCTCCAATTTAAGCGGCAAGTACCATTTTGCAGACAACTGGGGGGCGGGCCGAAGGGAAATCAAAATCAGTACTACACGCAAAAGGTCTGATGTTCCGATACAGATATACATACGCAATATGTAATGACTTTAATGGTACATTTCTGATGGGAGAGCAGCAATCAGAGTAGCAATCCTTGGTCTCACCAAGCTACATGTCTCATTGGAACAAGCCATACGCACACAAGATCACCAATTAACAGAGACATATTGTTCTATTTTGTTACTAATCACAGTAGCTAAATACCACAAAATTCCAGCCCCAGCAGGAGCTAGAGAAACCACAGCCAGATTTCAAAGGATCTACAGTGCTAATTAGTAGCAATATTTTATGGTGTACAGCTTTTCATTTTGCTAGCTGAGGCTGTTCTTCTAGCCAACTGAAAACTCAAATTATTTCTAAACATTTTCTATAGCTCCACATTGTCCACATGCCAGATACTAGATTCCCTAAACAACTGCTCTACTCCGAGCTCTGCAACGGCAGGCGATCACTAGGAGGGCAGAGGAAACCCTCTAAGGACACTCTCAAAGCCTCCCTAAAAAAATGCAACTTCCCCACCAACACGTGGGAATCGCTTGTCCTAGAACGCCCAAACTGGAGAAGAAGCATCCGCGAAGGCGCCAATCACCTCGAGCGTCACCACGTGGAGGCCCAGCGTAAGCAGCGGAAAGAGTGCATAGAATCCAGAGCGTCTCACCCACCCATTTTATTAAACACTACCTGCCCCACCTGTGGCAGAATCTACGGCTCCAGGATTGGACTATTCAACCACCACGGAACCCACCCTCCCAGAGTGGAAGCAAGTCATCCTCGACCCTGAGGGACTGCCAAAGAAGAGAACAGCTCCATACCAGCCAGCAACCTCACTTACCGTGAACTCCTCCCTCAGCAATCCCTGTATACTGTGCAACCCCAGCTGCAACCACCGACTGACTTCTTTAATCCAATGCATCGCTGGGAAAAAAAAAACTATGGGGCAGAAATTGCTTCTGAAATAACACTGAGCCATAGCGCTCAGCTTCAAATTAAAGGTACATCGCCCACAGCAATCAGGGATATCACTGAAAAAGTGCAAACTTGCTCATCTGCCCAGCTGGAAAGTAACTAATATCGTCACAAAACAGATACGCTTAAATATACCAGTTCTAAGATTAAGATTTAACACGCTGTTAAATCTTAATGACTGCCAAACAACTAAAAATTAATGTTTAAAAATGTGGCATCTCATTACTCCTTATTTTAATAGTTTTCAGTCACTAAATTTTTTTTTAATTAAAAGATTACATTTTTTTTAAACTTTCCCCTTGTCACTTTAATTCAATTACTTCTTACCCTCTTTTTTTCGTTGTCTATAACTGTTTTTACCATTATTTTAATGTCGTACCTTTCACTTCCTGGTTTTCACATTGGAAGCCAGCAGAGACAGTTAACGCAGCTTGTCAAATATGCTTTAATCTGATTGGTCGAGGGGAGCAATCAATCCTCTCACTTCTCCCACAGGTCCTTCGCTTGAATGAATGCTGGGCTCTTCTCCGCTTCTTATTCAAGGAAGGGCCTGAAGTAAGTTAGTAAGCGGAGAGGCGAGCACTGTTGGTTTGCTGCTCTGAGTAATTTCTGCCCCTATGATACCCACCTGACATCAAGCTGCAAAAGTTCCCAGTATCTTTCTTATTTCCCTGCTCCTTTACCAACTCTGGATATGTCTTCTAGACTGTATGCTTTCACTTTTACCCTTATGTTATAGAGAACCAATAGCTCTTATTTCCAAAAAAAATCTGAAAAAGTTTATAGATATTGAGTGGCCTCAAGAGGAAAAAAAATAAAAGGGCATAAAAGCAGAAATAAAAATCATGCCGCAACGGCAGTGAAATTTATGGCACAGTTGGTAAATGCCCTGCCAGGAAAGTCCCGGTTTCTTTCTTAGTTTGAGATGAGTTACCTGATCTCAATTACGGTGGTGATAGGGCTGCTGTATTTAACTTCAGTAATCCAGGGTTCCCATGTCCAACCACTATTCAGTTATCTTTGCTGGAATATATAGTAACTGGCCCCAGCTGCGACATCTCCCATTATTCAACAACCTACAAACACTCAACTGACTGAGCTCACACATGGCCACTTGGTCAAAGTACCAAAGGACCTGCAAAGCCATATACTATCATGAGTCACTGCCTTGAGGAAAAGAAAAATGAACAGGGTGGGGAAAAAACAAACACTAAAGTTTCATTATAAAAATGCACTCCCCACCAGTGTTCTATACAAGGCGAAAACATAAAAGCCTTTTCAACCCCTCAATGTTTTACTACCTTGTAACACATTGCAGAAAATTTTCTATATACCTTATCTGTTACTTCCTTTTATTCATTGAGCAATACTGTCCAATTACCTTCTGAATTACTCCCATTATTGGCAAACATGTACACCAAAAATGTTACTAAACTCCTATATTCCTACAACTCGGGTAGCCAACTTGTGTTTCTAGGATCACATGCGATTCTCCTCTCCCTTCTCCCACCCTCACTCCACTTGCCCTGGCATAAGGAAAAAAAACCCCAGCTTGTTATGGTGATCTGGAATGCACTGCCTGAAAGGGTGGTGGAAGCAGATTCAATAGTAACTTTCAAAAGAGAATTGGATAAATACTTGAAGGGGAAAATTTTGCAGGGCTATGAGGAAAGACCGGGGATTAGGACTAATTGGATAGCTCTTTCAAAGAGCCAGCATGGGCACAATGGCCTCCTTCTGTGCTGTATTACTTTACGATTCTATGAAATACTACCCCAAGTAAGTAGATAAAAATACCTTCTTCCTACACATTCACACCCTCCATTCAAATCTCCCAGCACCATACATCATTCTATAATAAAAACAGAAAATGCTGGAAATACTCAGCAAGTCAGGCAGCATCTATGGAGAAAGAAACAGTTAACGTTTCAGGTTGAAGACCTTTTATCAGAACTGAAAGAGTTAACAGTTTTTAAGTGCAGAGCTGGGGGGGGGGGGGGGGCGGTGGGAAGGAAAGAACAGAAGGAACAGTCTCTGATAGGGCAAGAGTGATTAAATGACAATGGGGATAGTGGTGCAAGGCAAAGAGGGTGGTAATGGGACAAGTTAAGCAACAAAAGATGGGTCTAGAGGAGCTGTAAATGGCAACAGTAGAACCATTACCAGCAGCTGCTGTGCCACAAAAAAAATGGGATCGGTGGTTATGGTCTGAAGTTATTAAAAATCAATGTTGAGTCCGGAAGGTTGTAGAGTGCCTCTGAAAGATGAGATGCTGTACCTTGAGCTTCCGTTGAGCTTCATTGGAACAGTGTAGAAGACCAAGGATAGAGAGGTCAGAGTGGGAGTGGAATGGAGAATTAAAATGGCAAGCGACTGGAAGCTCAGGGTCACACATGCAGACTGAGCAGAGGTGTTCAAGCAAAACGATCACCCAATCTGCGTTTGGTCTCCCCAATGCAGAGAAGACTGCATCGTGAGCAGCGAATATAGTATACTAAATTGAAAGGAGTACAAGTAAATTGCTGTTGTGCTTGGGAGCGTTTGGGGCCCTGGACGGTGGGAAGGTAAGAGGTGAAAGGCTAGGTGTTGTATCTACTGCACTCACACGGGAAGGTGCCATGGGAAGGAGAGCGGGAGTTGGGGGGTGATGGAAGAGTGGACCAGGGTGTCGCGGAGGGAACAGTCCTTGCGGAATGCTGAAAGGGGAGGGGGGGGATGTGTTTGGTGGTGGCATTGTGTTGAAGGTGGCAGAAATGGCGGAGGATGATACGTTGAATGTGGAGGCTGGTGAGGTGGAAGGTGAGGACAAGGAAGACCCTCTCTTGGTTCTGGGAAGGAGGAGAAGGGGCGTGGGCAGAGGCGCGAGAAATGGGACGGACAGGGTCAAGGTCCCTGTCAACTACATTGAAGGAGAATCCTCGGTTGAGGAAAAAGGAAGACATTTCGGAAGCACTGATATGGAAGATGGCATCGTCAGAACAGAGGCAACAGAGACTTAGAAACTGGGAGAATGCAATGGAGCCCTTGCAGGAAGCGGGGAAGTGTAATCAAGGCAGCTGTGGGAGTCGGTGGGCTTATAGTAGATATTGGTGAACAGCCTATCCCAGAAATAGAGATTGAGAAGTCGAGGAAGGAAAGAGTCAGAGATGGGCCACGTGAAGCCGAGGGATGGGTGGAAATTGGAAACAAAGTCGATGAAATTTTCCAGTTCGGGGACAGAGCAGGAAACAGCACCGATGTTGTCAGGTGATAGGTGTAGAGGAACAAAGGCACCTTGGAGTGCATGTTTTTTTTTAAGTTCGTTCATGGGATGTGGGCATCGCTGGCAAGGTCAGCATTTATTGCCCATCCCTAATTGCCCTTGAGAAGGTGGTGGTGAGCTACCTTCTTGAACCGCTGCAGTCCATGTGGTGAAGGTTCTCTCCCACAGTGCTGTTAGGAAGGGAGTTCCAGGATTTTGACCCAGTGATGGTGAAGGAACGGCGATATATTTCCAAGTCGGGACGGTGTGTGACTTGGAGGGGAACATGCAGGTGGTGTTGTTCCCATGTGCCTGCTGTTCCCATGTGCCTGCTGTTCCCATGTGCCTGCTGCTTGTCCTTCTAGGTGGCAGAGGTCGTGGGTTTGGGAGGTGCTGTCGAAGAAGCCTTGGCAAGTTGCTGCAGTGCATCTTGTGGATGGTACACACTGCAGCCACTGTGCACCGGTGAAGGGAGTAAATGTTTAGGGTGGTGGATGGGGTGCAATCAAGCGGGCTGCTTTGTCCTGGGTGGTGTCGAGCTTCTTGAGTAGTGTTAGAGCTGCACTCATCCAAGCAAGTGGAGAGCATTCCATCACACTCCTGACTTGTGCCTTGCAGATGGTGGAAAGGCTTTGGGGAGTCAGGAGGTGAGTCACTCGCCACAGAATACCCAGCCTCTGACCAGCTCTTGTAGCCACAGTATTTATATGGCTGGTCCAGTTAAGTTTCTGGTTAATGGTGACCCCCAGGATGTTGATGGTGGGGGATTCGGCGATGGTAATGCCGTTGAATGTCATGGGGAAGTGGTTAGACTCTCTCTTGTTGGAGATGCCGGTGATGGACTGGGGTGGACAAATGTAAGGAATCTTACAACACCAGGTTATAATCCAACAGTTTTATTTGAAAATCACAAGCTTTCGGAGATTATCTCCTTCGTCAGGTGAGTGAGTGAGTGAGTGAACGAGAGGTTCTCAAATCGCATATCTTATATTAGGTTGGGACACCATCACACCAATCAAAAGGTGTCGTTGGTGTTCAGACAGGTTAGCCACGGAAAACAGTAGGTGGCCGTATACTGAATACACAATGGGTCAAATTACACAGTCACACAGAATGTCCAGTTGTATTAAAAACAGATTAACTTTTTTTTTCTGCTGGTGGTGTTACGTGTAACGTGACATGAACCCAAGATCCCGTCCTCATAGGTGTGGAACTTGGCTATCAATTTCTGCTCGACAATTTTGCGTTGTCGTGTGTCTCGAAGGCCGCCTTGGAGAACGCTTACCCGAAGATTGGTGGCTGAATGTCCTTGGCTGCTAAAGTGTTCCCCGACTGGGAGGGAACCCTCCTGTCTGTCAATTGTTGTGCGGTGTCCGTTCATCCGTTGTCGCAGTGTCTGCATGGTCTCGCCAATGTACCATGCTCACAGAACAGCCACGGGGACCAAATTCGCACCCCAATACGCCAACATTTTCATGCACAAGTTCGAGCACAACTTCTTCACTGCACAGGACCTCCAACCAACGCTATACACCAGATACATCGATGACATTTTCTTCCTATGGACCCACGGCGAAGAATCACTGACGAGACTACACGATAACATCAAGTTCCATCCCACCATCAAGCTCACCATGGACTACTCCTCAGAATCGGTTTCTTTCTTGGACACACAAATCTCCAACAAAGACGGGCACCTCAGCACCTCACACTACCGCAAGCCCACGGACAACCACACAATGCTCCACTTTTCCAGCTTCCACCCTAACCACGTCAAAGAGGCCATCCCCTGTGGACAGGCCCTGCGAATACACAGGATCTGCTCAGACCAGGAGGAACGCGATGGACACCTACAGACGTTGAAAGGCGCCCTCGTAAGAACGGGATATGACGCTCGACTTGTCGATCGGCAGTTCTGACGGGCCATAGCGAAGAATCGCATAGACCTCCTCAGAAGACTAACACGGGACACAACCAACAGAGTACCCTTCGTCGTCCAGTAGTGCCCCGGAGCGGAGAAACTACGCCATGTTCTCCGCAGCCTTCAACGTGTCATCGATGACGACGAACACCTCGCTAAGGCCATCCCTATGCCTCCACTACTCGCCTTCAAACAGCCACCCAACCTCAAACAGACCATCGCTCGCAGCAAATTACCCAGCTTTCAGGAGAACAGCGTCCACGACACCACACAACCCTGCCACGGCAACCTCTGCAAGACATGCCAGATCATCGACACAGATGCCACCATCACACGAGAGGACACCACCCACCAGGTACGTGGTTCATACTCCTGTGACTCGGCCAACGTTGTCTACCTCATACGTTGCAGGAAAGGATGCCCCGGAGCATGGTACATTGGCGTGACCATGCAGACACTGCGACAACGGATGAACGGACACCGCGCAACAATCGCCAGACAGGAGGGTTCCCTCCCAGTCGGGGAACACTTTAGCAGTCAAGGACATTCAGCCACCGATCTTCGGGTAAGCGTTCTCCAAGGCGGCCTTCGAGACACACGACAACGCAAAATCGTCGAGCAGAAATTGATAGCCAAGTTCCGCACCCATGAGGACGGCCTCAACCGGGATCTTGGGTTCATGTCAAGCTACGCGTAACCCCACCAGCAGAAAAAAAAAGTTATCTGTTTTTAATACAACTAGTGTGTGTGCGCGCGCGCGTACGTGCGTGTAATTTGACCCATTGTGTATTCAGTATACTGGGACCTACTATTTTCCATGGCTAACCTGTCTGAACAGCAACGACACCTTTGATTGGTGTGATGGTGTCCCAGCCTAATATAAGATATGCGATTTGAGAACCTCTCATTCACTCACTCATCTGACGAAGGAGATAATCTCCGAAAGCTTGTGATTTTCAAATAAAACTGCTGGACTATAACCTGGTGTTGTAAGATTCCTTACATTTGTTGGAGATGGTCATTGCCTGGCACTTGTCTGGCGCGAATGTTACTTGCCACTTATAAGCCCAAGCTTGGATGTTGTCCAGGTCTTGTTGCATTCGGGCTCGGACTGCTTCATTTTCTGAGGGTTTGCGAATGGAACTGAACACTCTGCAATCATCAGCAAACATGCCCATTTCTGACCTTACGATGGAGGGGAGGTCATTGATGAAGCAGCTGAAGATGGTTGGGCCAAGGACACTGCCCTGAGGAACTCCTGCAGCAATGCCCTGGGGCTGAGATGATTGGCCTCCAACAACCACTATCATCTTCCTGTGTGCTAGGTATGACTCCAGCCACTGGAGAGTTTTCCCCCGATTCCCATTCACTTCAATTTTACTAGAGCTCCTTAGTGCCACACTCTGTCAAATGCTGCTTTGATGTCAAGGGCAGTCACTCATACCCCTGGAATTCAGCTCTTTTGTCCATGTTAGGACCAAGGCTGCAATGAGATCTGGAGCTGAATGGTCCTGGGTGAGCGTTGGTGAGCAGGTTATTGGTGAGTAAGTGCCGCTTGATAGCACTGTCGACGACACCTTCCATCACTTTGCTGATGATTGAGAGCAGACTGATGGGGCGGTAATTGGCCAGATTGGATTTGTCCTGCTTTTTGTGGACAGGACATACCTGGGCAATTTTCCACATTGTCGGGTAGATGCCAGTGTTGTAGCTGTACTGGAACAGCTTGGCTAGAGGCGCGGCAAGTCCTGGAGCACAGCTCCCTGAAGGTAGCAGGACACGAAGATAAGGTGGTTAAAAAGGCATAAGGGATACTTTCGTTTATTAGCCAAGGCACAGAATATAAGAGCAGGGAGGTTATGCTAGAACTATATAAAACATTGGTTAGGCCACAGCTTGAGTACTGCATACAGTTCTGGTCACCATGTTATAGGAAAGATGTGATTGCTCTAGAGAGGACAGAGTCATAGAGTCATAGAGTTATACAGCACGGATAGAGGCCCTTCGGCCCATCGTGTCCGCGCCGGCCATCAAGCCCGGTCTACTCTAATCCCATATTCCAGCATTTGGTCCGTAGCCTTGTATGCTATGGCATTTCAAGTGCTCATCCAAATGCTTCTTGAATGTTGTGAGGGTTCCTGCCTCCACAACCCTTTCAGGCAGTGAGTTCCAGACTCCAACCACCCTCTGGGTGAAAAAGTTCTTTCTCAAATCCCCTCTAAACCTCCCGCCTTTTACCTTGAATCTATGTCCCCTTGTTATAGAACCCTTAACGAAGGGAAAAAGCTCCTTAGTATCCATCCTATCTGTGCCCCTCATAATTTTGTACACCTCAATCATGTCCCCCCCTCAGCCTCCTCTGCTCCAAGGAAAACAAACCCAATCTTCCCAGTCTCTCTTCATAGCTGAAGCGCTCCAGCCCTGGTAACATCCTGGTGAATCTCCTCTGCACCCTCTCCAAAGTGATCACATCCTTCCTGTAGTGTGGCGACCAGAACTGCACACAGTACTCCAGCTGTGGCCTAACCAGTGTTTTACCTAACCAGAGGAGATTTATGAGGATGTTGCCAGGGCTGGAGAATTTTAGCCATGTGGAAAGACTGGATAGGCTGGGGTTGTTTTCTTTGGAACTAAGGAGGCTGAGGGGAGATTTAATTGAGGTATATAAAATTATCACAGGCCTAGATAGAGTGGATAGTGAAGACCTGTTTCCCTTAGCAGAGAGGTCAGTGACCAGGGAGCATAGATTTAAAGTAATTGGTAGAGGGATTCGAGGGAAATTTTTTCACCCAGAGGATGGTGGGCGTCTGGAACTCACTGCCTGAGAGGGTGGTAGAGGTAGAAACCCTCAACTCATTTAAAAAGTACTTGGATATGCACTTGAAGTGCTGTAACCTACAAGGCTACAGACCAAGCGCTGGAAAGTGGTATAGTTCTTTTTTGGCTGGCACAGACAGTGGGCCGAATGGCCTCCTTCTGTTCCGTAACTGTATATGATTCTATGAATGTATCAGAAGAAAAGGTAAAGTACTTCTTACTGCGCTAATCAGTTACATTAAAACAGGTCCCTAATGACTATACTAACTGCACAACCCTGGTGTAAATTTGAAAGTAGACATGCTCTTTAATATTTGTTTCTATTAGCACTTTTCAAAACTTTCTAGCAATTTACTCCAGTTAGCCACTGCCAAAAGTAGACTAATACACAAGTCCTGTTATGATCCAACATTTTATGAGTGCAAAAGACAAGGCTGAAGCGTTTGCAACCATCTTCAGCCAGAAGTGCTGAGTGGATGATCCATCTCGGCCTCCTCACCATCATCACAGAAGCCAGTCTTCAGCCAATTCGATTCACTCCACGGGATATTAAGAAATGGCTGAGTGCACTGGATACAGCAAAGGCTATGGGCCCAGACAACATCCCGGCTGTAGTGCTGAAGACTTGTGCTCCAGAACTAGCTGCACCTCTAGCCAAGCTGTTCCAGTACAGCTACAACACTGGCATCTACCCGACAATGTGGAAAATTGCCCAGGTTTGTCCTGTCCACAAAAAGCAGGACAAATCCAATCCGGCCAATTACCGCCCCATCAGTCTACTCTCAATCATCAGCAAAGTGATGGAAGGTGTCGTCGTCAGTGCTATCAAGCGGCACTTACTCACCAATAACCTGCTCACCAACGCTCAGTTTGGGTTCCGCCAGGACCACTCTGCTCCAGACCACATTATAGCCTTGGTCCAAACATGGACAAAAGAGCTGAATTCCAGAGGTGAGGCGAGTGTGACTGCCCTTGACATCAAAGCAGCATTTGACAGAGTGTGGCACCAAGAAGCCCTAGTAAAATTGAAGTCAATGAGAATCAGGGGGAAAACTCTCCAGTGGATGGAGTCATAGCCAGCACAAAGGAAGATGGTAGTGGTTGTTGGAGGCCAATCATCTCAGCCCCAGGACATTTCTTGCAGGAGTTCCTCAGGGCAGTGTCCTAGGCCCAACCATCTTCAGCTGCTTCAGCAGTGACCTTCCCTCCATCATAAGGTCAGAAATGGGGATGTTCGCTAATGATTGCACAGTGTTCAGTTCCATTCGCAACCCCTCAAATAATGAAGCAGTCTGAGCCCGCATGTAGCAAGACCTGGACAACATCCAGGCTTGGGCTCATAAGTGGCAAGTAACATTCGCGCCAGACAAGTGCCAGGCAATGACCACCTCCCCTTGACATTCAATGGCATTACCATCGCCAAATCCCCCACCATCAACATTCTGGGGGTCACCACTGACCAGAAACTTAACTGGACCAGCCATATAAATACTGTGGCTACAAGAGCCAGTCAGAGACTGGGTACTCTGCGGCGAGTGACTCACCTCCTGACTCCCCAAAGCCTTTCCACCATCTACAAGGTACAAGTCAGGAATGTGATGGAATACTCTCCACTTGCCTGGATGAGTGCAGCTCCAACAACACTCAAGTAGCTCAACACCATCCAATACAAAGCAGCCCGCTTGATTGGCAACCCATCCACCACCCTAAACATTCACTCCCTTCACCACCGACGCACTGTGACTGCAGTGTACACCATCCACAGGATGCACTGCAGCAACTTGCCAAGGCTTCTTCGACAGCACCTCCCAAACCCGCAACCTCTACCACCTAGAAGGACGAGCAGCAGGTACATGGGAACACCACCTGCACATTCCCCTCCAAGTCACACACCATCCCGACTTGGAAATATAATCGCCGTTCCTTCATCGTTGCTGGGTCAAAATCCTGGAACTCCCTTCCTACCAGCACTGTGGGAGAACCTTCACCACACGTACTGCAGCGGTTTAAGGAGGCGGCTCACCACCACCTTCTCAAGGGCAATTAGGGATGGGCAATAAATGCCAGCTTCGTCAGTGACGCCCACATCCCATGAACGAATAAAAAATACAGTAAAGCACGTGGAAAATGCATTAACACTTAAGTCCATCAACTGGTATTAATGCAATTGCATCACATTCCACTGGAATCCATTAAACTGCTGGGATTTTCATCTGCCCTTCTTTGAGTTACAAGGTTTTGCTTCTACAAAACTATTTTAATACCAGCTATCACTCAGCTACTAACATTTCCAAAGCAACAAAGATAAACAAGATACACAGGAACACCATATGTACTGTTCAGAGCACTTCCTCCAAGCTCAGTGGTTAAACAGCAATAGCATTTCAGTTGAACAGTGTCCAACCTTCCAGTCAAATACCTCCCGGATTACATGCACTTTAAAACATATGTATTTTAAATGCATGCACAATTCATAAAACACAGAGGAACCAGGGCATAACAAATGTGTATCATCTTGGATCAGATATTTATTCTATGGAAGGAAAAGCCTGTAAGGAAACTCATTTTGTCTGTGTAAACCAGTGGTGTCAAATCTACTTTCAGTGGATGCTGACTCAACCAGTGGCAATGACAGCAGTTTTTTTTTTAAATTTGCAGATACGATTATCAGAAAAAGTCAGTTATTGGTAAGACCTAATGGTCTTGCTGAAAATTTCATACATGATCGCGTGTTATCACAGGGTATAAAAGACAATGAGAGCCAACAAAAGAAACAATGGAGTGGAAATTCGTTTAGACCCATTTTCGGGCCTGATCAACATTTGGCCTTTGAGCGGACACCAACTGGGTATCCAGAGGCAACTCACCGCTTCTATGAGGAAGAAGTTGGGCCAGCTACATCCCCGGCAGTAGCCCTCAGGTAGATCCTCTGGCCGTGGGGGGGGGGGGGGGTGGAGAAAAAGAGAGGAAGAGCGATCGGGAGGGGGCTGAAAAGGTCCTCAGAACTGTTGCACTTCTGCTCCTGCCACATTCAGGTAAATATATATATATTTTTTAAAAAGACTGCTGGTTAGGCCACATGTAGACATAGTTATCCTGGAGGCAGCAGGCCCGCACGTTCAGGGCAGCCCAATTTCAGAATGGGAGTCCCAAACAGGCATTAGACCCCCTATATGTATATGCAAAGGGTCTAATGCCTGGCTCTGGACACCTATACAAGAGCCTTTACCAATATGACAGGTGTCGACTTCTGATGTGGAACGTGGATGCGGGCGCCATATTGGACGCTTAGACACCCGTTTTACACTTTTAAATGGGTCTGGAATCATCAACGAATTTCTGGTCCATGACTTACTAGCACATTATTATTAGTATACAGCAACAGAAAATGTTTTCTGCAAAAACAACACTAGTTTCCTTTGGGGAGTTGATCTATCCTTTGGAAGTTAGGATCGAGACCCCAGACGTGGGTCAATAACTGCAGGGAATGCCCCATGCTGATGTCTTCTGACGTCCAGCTCATATTAGGTCGAGAATGCACACTGTGAAAGAATGCAGTTTCAGAAAATAACGTTGGCTGTAGATACTAGTGACTAGCCTACACCAGAAAGGAAGAGACAAACTTCAGCTTCAGTAGATATAGTAATTTGTTTCAAGGTCTTGGGTTGTTTGCCTAGAGAACACTATCAACTGGTTAGACAATGTACAACTAGGAATCAAAACTTGTAGAAATATACTATTTGCACTGAAAGATAAATTCAAAACAGAACTGAAGTGTTTGGAATCATCTGTGTTTACAAAAGTCAGGAGTCCAAGTAGGTTAGTTCCCCAGTAAACTACATACATACCAAACAAACAGACAGATGTAACAAAGATAATGCAGTAATCATGGGGGGACTTTAATCTTCATATAGACTGGGTAAATCAAATTGGCGAAGGTAATTTGGAGGACAAGAATATTTCTTGTATTGTGTAATGAGACAGGGTTAATTAGTAATCTCACAGTAAAGGATCTTCTGGGGAAGAGTGATCATAATATGATGGCCTTTCACATTGAGTTTGAGTGTGACGTACTTAAGTCAGAAACCAGAGTCTTAATTTAAATAAAGCCAATTAAATAGGTATGAGGGGCAAGTTGGCTAAGGTAGATTGGGAAATTAGATTAAAGGATATGACGATTGACAAACAATGGCAAAGAATATTTCAATATTCTCAACAAATACACATTCCATTGAGAAATAAAAACTCCACAGGAAAAAAAGTGACCCATCTGTGGCTAACTAAAGAAGTTAAGGATAGTATAAGATTAAAAGAGACCTACAATGTTGCCAAGAGGAGTAGTAAGCCTGAGGATTGGGAGTGTTTTAGAAACCAGCAAAGGACCACTAAAAATTGATTGATTTAATAAAGGCAAAAATAGAATATGAAAGTAAACTAGCAAGAAATATAAAAACAGATTGTAAAAGCTTCTACAAGTATGTAAAAAGGAAGAGAGTAGCAAAAGTAAATATTGGTCCCTTAGAGGCTGAGACAGGAGAAATTATAATGGGGCACCAGGAAATGGTAGCTGCATTAAACAAATATTTTGTATCTGTCTTCACAGTAGAAGACACAAAAAGCATACCAGAAATAGTAGGGAACCAAGGGGCTAATGAGAGTGAGGAACTTAAAGTAATTAATATCAGTAGAGAATGGGACTAAAAGCCAATAAATCCCCTGGACCTGATGGCCTACATCCGAAGGTTCTAAAAGAGGTGGCTGCAGAGATGGTGGATGCATTGGTTATGATCTTCCAAAATTCCCTAGATTCTCGAACAGACCCAGCACGTTGGAAGGTAGCAAATGTAACCCTGCTATTCAAGAAAGGGGGAAGAGAGAGAACAGGGAACTACAGGCCAATTAGCCTGACGTCAGTTGTCTGGAAAATGATAGAATCTATTATTAAGGAAGTGGTAACAGGGTACTTAGAAAATCATAATATGATTAGGCACAGTCAACATGGTTTTATGAAAGAGAAATCGCAATTGACAAATTTATTAGAGTTTTTTGAGGATATAACTAGCAGGATAGATAAAAGGGAACCAATGGATGTAGTATATTTGAATTTTCAAAAGGCATTCGATAAGGCGGCACATAAAAGGTTGTTACACAAGATAAAGGATCATGGGGTTGGGGGCAACATATTAGCATGTATAGAGGATTAGTTAACGGACAGAAAACAGAGTAGGGATAAACGGGACATTTTCAGGTTGGCAGGCTGTAACTAGTGGGGTGCCGCAAGGATCAGTGCTTGGGCCTCAGCTATTCACAATCTTTATTAATGACTTAGATGAAGGGACCGAGTGTAATGTATCCAAGTTTGCAGACGAGACAAAGCTAGGTGGAAAAGTAAGCTGTGAGGAGGACACAGAGTCTGCAAAGGGATATAGACAGGTTAAGAGAGTGGGTAAGAAGGTGGCAGATGGAGTACAATGTGAAGTTATTCACTTTGGTAGGAAGAATAGAAAAACAGAATATTTGAGAAACTAGTAAATGTTGGGGTTCAGAGACTTGGGTGTCCTTGTACAAGAAACACAAAAAGTTTGCACGCAGGTACAGCAAGCAATTAGGAAAGCAAATGGCATGTTGGCCTTTATTGCAAGGGGGTTGGAGTACAAGAGTAAGGAAATCTTACTATTATTGTACAGGGCTTTGGTGAGACCTCACCTGGAGTACTGCATACAGTTTTGGTCGTTTTATTTAAGGAAGGATATACTTGCCTTAGAGGCGGTGCAACAAAGGTTCACTAGATTAATTCCTGGGATGAGAGGGTTATCCTATGAGGCGAGGTTGAGTAGAATGGGCCTATACTCTCTGGGGTTTAGAAGAATGAAAGGCGATCTCATTGAAACACACAAGATTCTGAGGGGGCTTGACAGCATAGAAGCAGAGAGGTTGTTTCCCCTGGCTGGAGAGTCTAGAACTAGGGGGCATAGTCGCAGGATAAGGGTTCAGCCATTTAAGACTGAGATGAGGAGGAATTTTTTCATGCAATGGGTTGTGAATTTTTGGAATTCTCTATCCCAGAGGGCTATGGATGCTGAGTTGTTGAGTATATTCAAGGCTGAGATAGATTTTTGGACTCTAGGGGCATCAAGGGATTTGGGATCGGGCAGGAAAGTGGAGTTCAGGTCCAAGATCAGCCATGATCTGACTGTGGCGAAGTAACTGGCACGTTATGCTGAAATTTTACGCAAAATTAAAGGCCATTTTGCTGTCAGCAATTTAAGCCAAAATTGCCTGCCAATCTCATTATCATACACCGAACATAAAAATCAGCTCGTATGTCAGTTGACACTATCTTCCTTTCCTGGGAAACCAACATGCAAGTGCCACATCAAACACAGCAGCGGCCCATGGACCTCAGAAGCAGCACAACCAATGATGGGCCCTGGGAACCTCTGGTGGAAGCACTGTAAAAAGCTCAGAACAGACATCATTCTTCAGAATAAAGACCTGGCAGCGGGTGGCAGCATACTTACCCATTTTCAATCAGTTTGATTTAAAATTACTTTAACTTGCTTCAAACAGTTGCTCCCCGTGCATCAGCATCTCCATCTTTACAGATATGTCACAAGAGGACTGCAAGTAGGTCACCGACTTTGTTGGGGGGGGGAAAAAAAAAAAGAGAACCTGCGGGCCTCCTTGACAAAATAGAGCTGCAGCAAGAGCAGCTCCTAAGACCCCCATCTCCCCCCACCCTGCAAGATCAACCATAGCGGCTGAAAGAAAATGGCACAGGGTCTGTTAACAACAGCTGTCTAACAGGCATTAGCCTTTCAGATCAGGCTCTTGCTGGGCTGTACCTGCAGAGACAGGTGGCAGCTATTTGAAATGTGTGATGGGCAGCAGGCTTTCATCAGATTAGAGGCTATAAAGACTGTTTACTCTGGAAGACACCTAGCAGCAAACGTGTTGGCAGACTTCTTTAAACTCTGTTGGTCAGGGAGACAGGTTTTTAAAAAGTGGGATACCATAAAGTCAGTCAGACTGCATGGGAAAATCCTGGCTCAAACATATTTCTATGCCTACAAATCTCCCTCAAAAAGTAGCAACCGAGTAGCACGATCTGGCACCCTTACACCTACACCTCTCGCACGCCAAGTCTCACCTATTATTTTCTTTTGTCTCCCAAGGGAAATTTGGCACATAATGCGCCGGAGTGCAAGTTAACTGTTAACCCTTTAAGGCCTATCATTCTGGGCTATGCCCCTCCTACATTCAATGTATCTTTCCTGACGTTCGGTGCCCAAAACTGAACGCAGTACTTCAGATGGGGTCTGACCAAGGCTCTGTATAAGTGAAGCACCATTTCTTCACTTTTGTATTTCAACCCTCTTGGGGAAAAAGGCCAACATTCAATTAGCCTTTTTAGATTTGTGGACTAGGTTTTAGTGGATTGTATTGTAATCCCTTTTCTCCTTCATCCCCTTACAATCATTTCTTCCTTTCCCCCAGCAGTGCAATCAATCAGGCTTGCACCTTACCTTTTCTTCGTTGCAAAATCTAGCCTCGGACTCGAGCTGTTGGCGGTGCAGCTGTCCGAGCTGACCGACTTCCTCCTTGTGGTCCTCCAGCTGGCTCTGCAGCTGCAGCTGGAGTTGGTGCTTCTGGAGTTCGGTCGCGCTGATGTCGGCCGCCGCGCGCCGAACCTTGGCATCGAGCAAGGCGACTCGCGCCTGCAGCTCGGCGCTGCGCGAGCTCGACACCCAGTAGCTGAGCGCGAGGAAGGCGAGGCACGCGCCCAGCGCCAGCAGCAGCAGCAGGAGCGGCGGAGAGCGCGCGCCGCGCCGCCCGCTCCCCAGACCCACCATCAGCCGAAAGGACACCGCGATTACTCAAACACTCCGTCCCGTAGTGCGGTACCACCAACGGCCCGTTTGGGGCTGCCCGGTCGAAGCCAAGCGTATTATTTTTTTTTAAAAAGAAAAAGTCCACCGAGTCAAATGATACTTGAAAGAAAGTTCTGGATGAGGCGAACCGTCGATCGGCGCTCGTGATCGCCAGAGGAAACCGGCGAGAACCTGCTCATATCGGGAGACGCACGGCAGCGAAAACCAGTCCAAAAACAAAACCCTTCGAAGCAGGAGCCTGCCACCTAATGCGAAGTTTAACCCGGACACGACTCGAGCACCTGCCACCTCAAGGCCGCACCCACCAGCCCGTTACTCCTCCTCCCCCCCCCCGTACGTCACACAGAATGGCACCAGCCGCACGCGCAATACGCATACTCGGTCGTCAAGTGGAAATTTACAAGGTTGAATCCTTTTATTGATTTTGCCCACATGGGTTTTAAAAAAGTCTTCTAAAAACTAAACAACAAAAACTGGAATTGCTACGAAAATTGGAAAAGATGTACAAATTAAATAAAACTAACATAAGAAAGCATGCAACCATGAAATGCCTTTCAGTCTGCTCCTACCACAAACTGTATAATCTACCCCCATTTCATCTCCCAAAGGCAAGTCCTATTCTTTTAATTGAACAATGGGGAGATACTGGGTTGCCCCAGTGTCATCAAACAAAAATCTAACAAAAGTGGCATTTTTAGAGGGGCACAACTAATAAATCCCAAATCATAAGAACACCAAAGGAAACTTAAATAACAATGTTAAATGCAAGTTCTATCTGATGGCAGAAAACCCTATTTTGAAGCTGAAGATCTAAATGTAGGGACAGCTTACAGCAGCACAATCCTTTCCTCAAAGGAGTGGCCCATGAGCAGTTTTTCAGGTTTGGTTGGTCCATCCAAAATTGATCTTAATCCAAAATCATCTAAATGGTATGGCCAGGGAAAAGCAAAACAAAAATTTCATGCAGTGCCCACCAGACATGGTCAGCCTGCGGTAAAGCGGTAGGCACCCCATGTTGATATTCAAGGGTCACCCGTGTGCAAATTATGGTTTGAAAGGAAGGTAAACCTTCGGAGGAAGTATACCTGACAGTCCTACACATCCTGATCATTAAAGGTAACCAAGCAAAACTCTGGTACCTCATCCGAGTCACCATTCTTCATGTGTGAGCTCAGCTGATCGGTATCAACTGTCTATTCTACCATGAGTGGCATCACATCCAATCTTTATTCTGTCCTAACTTGAGGTTCACACATGTTCACTTTCCACGAGGGGTGGCTGGATACTGATCAGGAGTGCAAACCCTAGCTGACTTTTCCCTTGAGGGGCATTGAGGCCATTATAGTGCCTCATAGCCTATTACAGTTTCTTACAATGACCCCATCTGAGATCAGTTAACTCAATCCAGACCAGAGACTTTCCTGCTCTGTATGACTCAGTACTACATCACATAATGCATTTATCCCTCAGCAGAGATCCTTCTGTACATTTTTCTTTTTTTTTCTCCTTAGAATGCTGATGTCATCACTCCCTGACTGGCAGGCAACCTGATTACATTACTGTAATTCAACCAGCTGGTAAGAGTTGCATTGTGGGCATACTTACTTTCTGATTTTCCATTCATCCCTCAGGACAAGTGCCTTGTTCCTTGGGAGTTGGTTGAAATTGCATAAACAAAGCTTATGCCATGGCTCAGTGGTAGCATTATTGCCTCTGAGTCAGAAGGTTGTGGGTTCAAGCCCCACTGCAGAGATTTGAGCACATAATCTAGGCTGACACTTCAGCTGTCTTTTGGATGAGACATTAAACCAAAGCTCTGTCTGCCCTCTCAGGTGGATGTAAAAGATCCCATAACACTATTCAAAGAACAGTGTAGGAGTTCTCCTCAGTGTCCTGGCCAATATTTATCCTTCAATCAACATCACTAAAAACAGATTATCTGGACATTATGACATTGCTGTTTGTGGGGTCTTGCTGTGCATAAAACGTCCTGCCACGTTTCCTGCATTACAACAGTGACTACACTTCAAAAGTACTTCATTGGCTGTAAAGTGATTTGGGATGTCCTGAGGTCGTGAAAGGCGCTATATAAATGCAAGTCCTTTCTTTCTTTACTATCATGGGAATGCAACCTCACTTCAAGAGGTTGAGCTACACAGAGCTAAATTTAATTCCACCGTCCCAGCACTTTTTTCATTTCTATGACAACAGTCATTACGACAGGAAAATAATCCCTTTTATCCCACATCTGGTTACAGATATACAGGAACTAGAGAGGGTACAGAGGAGGGACAAAGATTATACGTAAACTTGTATCTGTTAGCTATGAGGCATTAGACAGAGTGAGGTTTAGGCAGAGCAAAAAATTCTTTTGCAATCACGAGAGTTAGGACTGTGGAGAGTTAGTACTGCTTATGTACACCTGCTTAAATTTATTCTTTTCTGGTTTCTTTTGTTCCCTCTTGTCTTTGTCATTGCAAGTACAGGAGTTGGAGTTGGAAGAACAAAGGATGACTATGGCTGCTAGCAATTCCAAAGAATGGTGTAGGGAGGTTCTTGTGGAATCTATATGTTTCAGATGATTTTAGAAAGCAAGGGATACCAAGGAAGCATTGTCCAGATTACCCCTGACAACTGTGAGTGGCTGACTACACTGGAAGAGACGGTTGCGAGGTTAGTGAAAGAGGTAAGTGACCGTAAGTTTTTCACAGAGATTAAGGTTTATCTGCACAAGGCTGCCTCTGCTGTATTTGTTCCCCCACAGGTTGCTGAATCTTGTGTCTAAACAAGAAACCGCAATCTGCTACTCACTTAAAAGCTTTTCCAAGTTCAGATCATGAGGGCTCCACCCAGGGGACATCTGCTGAAAATAGCACGTCTACACTACCAAGGAGAAAAAGAAAAAATCACAATGGAATGAGGAAGAAGACTCAGAACACCAACACCAACACCAATACACCTGAGTCAGATATGGATAAAATAAGGCAGGATAAGCAGGCCAAGAAGGGTAAGGTACGAGGGACCATCTATTTGTTGTGGATTCCATTTTTAGATTTGCTGACAGGGAGCTTTGCAGAAAGAAGGAATTGAATTTTACTGTGCTCTGTTTTCCTGGGCTCAGATAACTGATATAGATAGTGGTGTTCAGGTTTTAGCAAATGCCTAAAGGAGCTTCTGTTGCTGTTCACATGGGGATAAATAATATAACTGAAAGAAGGTTCAACATACAAACAAAAGTTCATAATTTTAAACAACATGGTGTTCAGCTTTTCTACCAACCATGAAAGATGATGCTAACCAGAATAACAAAATCATGAATTTGAATCTCTGGTTCCAAAGCTGGGCAAGGAAGAAGAAGCTATAATTCACTGACAACTGGAGCCAGTTCATTGGATAAGGTGGGTACAACTGAAGCTCATCAGAAATATCTGGATATTTATAGAACTGTGTTATAGCCCACCAAACCGAGAGGGAGGGGGCGGTCTTCTGCCGTATAATCAAATCACTAAGATAGACAATGAAAAGAACATAAGAACATAAGAAATAGGAGCAGGAGTAGGCCAATCGGCCCCTCGAGCCTGCTCCGCCATTCAATAAGATCATGGCTGATCTGATCCTAACCTCAAATCTAAAGAACACAAGAAGTAGGAGCAGGACCCGGCAACTCAGCCCCTGGGCCAGCTCCACCACCCACAGGGCCTTGACCGATCCGAACTCAGCTTTATGTCCAATTTCCTGCCTGCTCCCCGTAACCCCTAATTCCCGTTACTTCTAGGAAACTGTCTATTTCTGTTTTAAATTTATTTAATGATGTAGCTTCCACAGCTTCCTGGGGCAGCAAATTCCACAGACCTACTACCCTCTGAGTGAAGAAGTTTCTCCTCATCTCAGTTTTGAAAGAGCAGCCCCTTATTCTAAGATTATGCCCCCTAGTTCTAGTTTCACCCATCCTTGGGAACATCCTTACCGCATCCACCCGATCAAGCCCCTTCACAATCTTATATGTTTCAATAAGATCGCCTCTCATTCTTCTGAAATCCAATGAGTAGAGTCCCAATCTACTCAACCTCTCCTCATATGTCCACCCCCTCATCCCCGGGATTAGCCGAATGAACCTTCTTTGTACTGCCTCGAGAGCAAGTATGTCTTTTCTTAAGTATGGACACCAAAACTGTATGCAGTATTCCAGGTGCGGTCCCACCAATACCTTATATAACTGCAGCAATACCTCCCTGTTTTTATATTCTATCCCCCTAGCAATAAAAGCCAACATTTATCCCAACTCTCTGCTTCCTGTTAGATAACCAATCCTCCACCCATGCCAGAATATTACCCCCAATCCAGTGATTCTTTATCTTGAGCAATAATCTTTTATGTGGCACCTTGTCGAATGCCTTCTGGAAGTCTAAATACACTATGTCACTGGTTCTCCTTTATCCACCCTGTACGTTATGTCCTCAAAGAACTCAAGCAAATTTGTCAGACATGACTTCCCCTTCGTAAAGCCATGCTGACTTTGTCCTATTAAATTATGTTTATCCAAATGTTCTGCTACTGTCTCCTTAATAATAGACTCCAAAATTTTACCCACCACAGATGTTAGGCTAACTGGTCTATAATTTCCAGCCTTCTGCCTACTACCCTTTTTAAATAAGGGTGTTACATTAGCAGTTTTCCAATCTGCCGGGACCTTTGCTGAGTCCAGAGAATTTTGGAAAATTATTACCAAAGCACCCACAATCCCTACTGCCACTTCCCTCAAGACCCTCGGATGTAAGCCATCAGGTCCAGGGGATTTATCCGCCTTGAGTCCCATTAATTTACTGAGTACCAATTCCTTAGTGATTTTAATCGTATTTAGCTCCTCCCCCCCCTAGAGCCCCCTGTTTGTCCAGTGTTGGGATATTCTTAGTGTCCTCTACCGTAAAGACTGAAACAAAATATTTGTTCAGCATTTTTACCATCTCCATGTTTCCCACCATTAATTTCCCGGTCTCATCCTCTAAGGGACCTACGTTTGCCTTAGCCACCCTTTTTCTTTTTATATAACTATAGAAACTCTTGCTATCTGTTTTTATATTTTTTGCTAATTTATTTTCATAATCTATCTTCCCTTTCTTAATCAATCCTTTAGTTACTTTTTGCTGTCTTTTGAAGACTTCCCAATCTTCTATCCTCCCACTAAGTTTGGCTACCTTATATGTCCTTGTTTTTAGTCGGATACTATCCTTAATTTCTTTACTTAGCCATGGATGGCTGTCATTTCTTTTACACCCTTTTTTCCTCAGTGGAATATATTTTTTTGAAAGTTGTAAAATAACTCCTTAAATGAACACCACTGCTCATGTACCGTCTTACCCTTTAATCTATTTTCCCAGTCCACTTTAATCAATTCCGCTCTCATACCATCATAGTCTCCTTTATTCAAGCTCAATACGCTTGTTTGAGAACCAACCTTCTTACCATCTACTTGGATATGGAATGTAACCATGTTATGGTCACTCATTCCAAGGGGATCCTTAACTAGGACATTATTAATTAATCCTGGCTCATTACACAGGACCAGGTCCAAGGTTGCTTGCCCCCTTGTAGGATCAGTTACATACTGCTCAAGAAATCCATCCCTAATACACTCAATAAACTCTTCCTCAAGGCTGCCCTGCCCAATTTGATTTGTCCAGTTAATATGATAGTTAAAATCCCCCATAATTATAGCTGTTCCCTTCTTACATGCCCCGACTATTTCCTGATTCATACTTCTTCCAGCAGAGTTGCAACTATTAGGAGGCCTATATACTATGCCCACTAGTGTTTTTTTCCCCTTATTATTCCTTATCTCTACCCAAACTGTTTCATTATCCTGATCCTTTGTCCCAATATCATTTCTCTGTATTACAGTGATTCCTTCCTTTATTAACATAGCCACCCCACCTCCCCTTCCTTCCTTCCTGCCTGTCCTTCCTGATTGTTAAATACCCTGGCATATTTAATTCCCAGTCGTTGTCACCCTGCAGCCATGTTTCTGTAATGGCCACACGATCATACCCATACGTAGTTATTTGTGCCGTTAACTCGTCCATTTTGTTATGAATCCTACATGCATTCAGATAAAGAACTTTCAAATATGTTTTGTGACACTTAGTTCCTGCTTTTTCCTTTTTTAACACTTTACCTTTTACTCCATACCTCCTGTCCCTTCCTGACACGCTTTCCTCTGTCTCCCTGCTCAGGTTCCCAACCCCCTGTCACTTTAGTTTAAACCCCCCCCAACAGCACTAGCAAACACTCTCCCTAGGACAGCGGTCCCGGTCCTGCCCAGGTGCAGACCGTCCGGTTTGTACTGGTCCCACCTCCCCCAGAACCGGTTCCAATGCCCCAGGAATTTGAATCCCTCCTCCTTGCACCACTCCTCTAGCCACGTATTCATTTGAAATATCCTCCTATTTCTACTCTGACTCGCACGTGGCACTGGTAGCAATCCTGAGATTACTACCTTTGAGGTCCTATTTTTTAATTTACCTCCTAACTCCCTATATTCTGCTTTTAGGACCTCATCTCCTTTTTTACCTATATCGTTGGTGCCTATGTGCACCACGACACCTGGAGTCTCGGTTGCGGCCGCAGAAACGCCTATCTATTCCCCTTACAATTGAGTCCCCTATCACGAAAGCTCTTCCACTCTTTTTCCTCCCAGCCTGTGCAGCAGAGCCACCCATGGTGCCAGGAAGTTGGCTGCTGCTGCCTTCCCCTGATAAGTCATCCCTCCCAACAGTATCCAAAGTGGTATATCTGTTTGAGAGGGGGATGGCCACAGGGGACCCCTGCACTACCTGTCTGCACCTCTTACTCTGCCTGGTGGTCACCCATTCACTTCCTGCCTGTACCCCCTTTACCTGCGGTGTGACCAACTCACTAAACGTGCTATCCACATGGTTCTCAGCATCATGAATGAACCAGTATGTATCCATCCGCAGCTCCAGTGCCGCAATGCGGTCTGTCAGTAGCTGCAGCTGGATACACTTCCCGCACACATGGTCGTCAGTTCTATATTACAACATCAACGCGCGTGTGGTAGTGGGGGGGCTGTGTTCACGCTCTCCCCTACATTGAAACTAAAAGTTAGATTTTCAATCCCATAGTCCACCAATCGGATGGGAGACTGTGTGTGTGTGTGTGTGTGTGTGTGTCAGTGTCAGTGTCAGTCAGTCTCTCTCTCACTCTCACTCAGAGCTGCTGTAAAAGGAAACCTTTTTAAAAAGAACTTGCATATTGAAAGAAGGTAGTAATAATTGGAGGTTTCAATTATCCACATATAGTAGACAAACAAGAGGTAGGCAAACAAGAGACGGGAGGCTCTAAAATGGCATCGATTGATGCAATCAATGATTGCTCCTTAATTCAACATGTAAGAACTAGCACTACAGGAAGTAATATCTTGAATTTAGCATTCCATTGTGAGCCTTAACTAATAAGTGACCTAGAAGTGGGAGAGCACCTTGCAGAATTGGACTACTCTATGATAAGATTTAAAATACAGGACTCTGCTAAGTTTATCTATATTAGTATGTTGGTGCTGCATTTTAAAAAGGCTGAGTTTATAAAAATTAAGAAAAACATAGTGATGGTTAGGTGAGACAGGGAGCTGAAAGGTAATGAAGCTTTTTAAATCCCTATGAGAAGGAACAGAGTATATAATGAAAGAAAGCAATAATTGATTGGAGAAAAGAGGTATTTTAAGACTTATTAAATAAGTAATAGTCTTTCAGATAGGAAAAGTATAAAAAAGTTAGTGCTAACAAAAAAAGTATTAGGCAGGCTAACATGAATCTGTAGAAGAAAATAATGGAAAGTAGCCAAAAGAATAGGGCCATTGCAGGATAACTTGAATATAAATGATGACGTGGCACTAGAGTTGAACAGGAACTTTGGGAGTAATTGTAACCTAACCTGCCAGGCGGGAATCTGACGGGATTGAATTTAGCCGCCATTTAACAGCTTACCCAATTTTACTTTCCATTGACTTCAATGTTGGAGCCTTTTTCAAAATTTAAAAATGGCCACAGCTGCTTTTAGCCTTTGCAGAACTGAATAAGATCAAGAGGCCAGACTGCACAAAGGCAGGGGTCCTGCTTTTTTTAACTCTAAGTTCAGTACAAGCATGTGAAATAGCAGCAAATCACTTCAGAATTACACTCAGTATATGGTTACCCGCGGGACCTGGATAGTGTAAGCTGAACAAGACTGGGAGAAGTTCAGCACATCGATCGAACAACAGGAGCCATATGGAGGCAAGTGGACAGCATTGACTTCACAGCACAGTCAGCGCTCTCAGAAGTAGTCTTATGTATCTTGCCTGCTCAAAAGAAGGACAAAGTGAGGGAAACCAAGTGCAACAGCCACCCAGGTTATTTTTGCACAGCAGCATTCCTGCTCCTCCTGGCCCCAGGAAAAATAAACATTAGCCTTTGGGTTCCTTTTCGGCTGGACCGCCAGCTGAAACTGGGTGAAGCGTGCACGGCGCTCGCTCCACCCAATTCTGTTCTAAAATAGCAACCAGGGTCCAAGTAGGTCATAGGACCCCGATTTGCATATTAAAAGGGACCACTGCCTGAAACAGGCAAGTCCTTCGGCCACCCAGCAGTAGGCCCCTATGAAGATGACTGTACTTGGCCATAACTCCTATGTGCAACGCCATAGGCGATCAACTAGTAGCATATCCTGCAAACGCTTCCTATTTATCACGCTTTCTTTCAGTGTCACAATTTTGTCACTTTTGATGTCATGAATGGTATTACTTTATACTATTCGGAATGTACCTTCATAGTCTTCACAACACTAGATGGTGCTGCTGTTCTTCCAAGCTCTGTTGTCCAGGTGGCACTGCAGACAAGTTTAATTTATATTTAATTTTTTTGTATTTATTTTTTCCTTCTCGCTTAGGCTGTCAAGAAAGTTTTATCCATAATTTATTTCAATTTATTTTACTTTAATTTGACACTACCTCCTCCGCTTCCCACCCTAGTTCTCACCTCCTGCTAAAAATGTTTCTATTTACTCTTTTTTTCCCTCCTCCCTCAGGCTGCTTTTATCTATAATTTATTTTGCTTTTGCTTTTATTGGCTATCGTGAGCATCCAACCACCTACCATCCCCGAGCCTGCTTTCCATCACTCCTAGGTTGGGGCCTGCCGCTTACCAATCCTGGCCTGCCTGCCCTCACCGCTGCTGGCTCCCTCGCCAGCCCTGGGTCTGCTGCCTGATGGTTTCTGGTTTCCCAGCACTGAGCTGCCTCTGTTTAGATTTAGTTTTGAAAGACACAGAGATACCAATGTGCTTATAGTGTACTCACCAACACTGTAAGCACGCTGAGTGCTTTCACAACTAAACTGCCGGTTTCCCAGCTTAATGCTGGGATCAGAAGTTGAGAGGGAAAGGCAAGGGGATGAGGAAGGGTGAAGAATGAGGAAGGAAAGGAATTGGGCAAGGTGGATGGGTGGATTGGGGAGAGTGAGAAAAGTTTCAGGGAAGACTGGGAAGAGACGAAGGGGTGAAAAAGGGAAGTGGGGAAATTTTACTAAGTTTAAAAGAAACTAGCAGCAATACAGGATTTCATAGGAGAAAGAGAGAAGTATTTCAATGAAGATAAAAATTAAAAATAACTGAATAAAACCCATGAATAAGTGCATTAGGTACAGCTAATAAATACAGATTGCCCAAAAACATGATTCAAATTATACTATGTAAAGAAAATGTTCTCATGTTTTTCATGCCTCACCTTTTCAGATGATTCTGATAATGTTTATTGTAAATTGCATTATGTTCTTATGCAGAAGTATTTTAATCTTTTACATAATCGGGCAGACAGATGGCAAATGAAATTAAACATTGACAAATGCAAAGTATTGCATATTGAAAGAAAAAGCAACATGGGTATACAATGAATGGATATACCTAGCACAAATAGACTTTTCTGAGCTCCAGATAATTTAGTCCCCTGATTACTTCCTTCTATGATGAATCCAACTGAAGAGCTGAGTTGAAATTTACATTGTCTTAAATTACACTAGCTGTAGTTGACACCATCTGTAGTTGGACTCACACTGTTATTTTGTTGAATGTATATTTTGTCCCATGGCCTGATACAATTTAAAGAAACTACTCCACATTGGCAGCAAAAAGTTTCACACCTACCTTTCTTAGGTGAATGCCACCCTCTAGAATTCTCTCCCTAAACCCCTCTGCCTCTCCACCTCCCTCTCCTCCTTTGAGACTCTCCTTAAAACCCACCTCTTTGACCAAGCTTTTGGTCACCCCTCCTGATATCTCCTTCCTTGGCTCAATGTCCATTTTTTGGTTACGCCTCTGTGAAGTGCTTTGGGATGTTTTTCCACATTAAAGGTGCTATATAAATACACATTGCTGTTGTTTGAAAGGGTCCTGGGAGTTGTTGCAGACCATCACTTTCAATGTTGTTAACTACTTAGTTATATTTATGTGAGTTTAATCAATAACGGCAAGACAATACACAAGCAAAGTTCATTTATTCAAAGCATTAATACGTCAAATAAAGTAAAGTACTTACAAGCAAGCGAACTTGGATGGGAAATGATATCTTTCGAGTTATATTGATATAACAGATATTGAGCTCTATCTTCCTGGATCAATTCCAAATTCTCGTTGGAATTCTCTATTTTTTTATATCTTTCTCTTACCCCTACTACATGACAATCAGCATGCCTCTACATTACATGGTTATACCAAAAGTTAAATACAACTGCATATAAGGAGAAATGAATAAGGAACCTAGACCTTATCAATAGCGGACTGCAGCGGTTCAAGAAGGCGGCTCACCACCACCTTCTCGAGGGCAATTAGGGATGGGCAATAAATGCTGACCTCGCCAGCGACGCCCACATCCCGTGAACGAATAAAAAAAAAAGCTCAGTCAACAAGCTGAATCCCCAACTCACAAGCTCCTTTTCCATTGAACTAATAAATCACTCCTTATTTTTGTTATCTTATCGCACATTTCATTCCTGTTATATTTAATTGCTGCTGGACCATGTGAATCTATTGCTTTGATTCTGCATCTCCTCAGCACCAACCTGGTCATCCCATCCTACAATGACTTTAATTAAAAAGATAATATTTTATACAGATGTGTCCTTGTTCTCTACCAGGTGATTACTTCACACAAGCATATTAAAACTGCCTGCACTGTAAGGGTCAGTCTTAGTTTAAAAGTTCAGTGGTCACCATCTTATAATTGCAGTGTAGCTGTACAACTGCAGAATCAATTAGTTATTTTAAGACATTACAATTTAAGAATCATACTACCCTACTTAACAAACAAAGGTTAAAAGTTAACATTACTACATTACCAAATCAGCCCAAGTCAGTAGCAGAATTCTGCTGCCACTCTGATTAACCTTTCCTTGACAAATGTCAAGACACCATGAAGAAACATTAAGAACAAATAGAATGTTGGGATACAGAGCCAGAACATTGGAGTATAAGTCTGCAGAGGTTATGCTGAGGCTTTGTAATGCACTGGTTGGATTTCATTTGGAATATTATATGCAGTTCCAGTCATCACACTTTAAAAGGATCATGCATGCATTGTGAAAAAGGGTGCAGGAAAGAGCAATATGAATGATCCTGAGTGTAAAGGAGATGAACTATGAGAAAAGTTTAGAGAAGCTCAAGCATTACAGTCTAGTGAGAAGGTTAAGGGCAACCTGAACAACAACAACAACTTGCATTTATATAGTGCCTTTAACGTAATGAAACTTCCCAAGGTGCTTCACAGGAGTGATTATCAAACAAAATTTGACAAAAGGAACTATTAGGACAGGTGACCAAAAGCTTGGTCAAAGAGGTAGGTTTTAAGGAGCGTCTCAAAGGAAGAAAGAGAGGTAGAGAGACAGAGAGGTTTAGGGAGGGAATTCCAGAGCTTAGCGTCTAGGCAGCTGAAGGCACGGCCGCCAATGGTGGAGTGATTAAAATCGGGGATGCACAAGAGGCAAGAATTGGAGGAGCGCAGAGATCTCAGACGGTTGTAGGGCTGGAGGAGGTTACAGAGATAGGGAGGGGCGGGGCAAGGTATATCAATTATTCAATGGCATAGATAAAGTGAACCCAGAATATTACTTTTTCAGTCAGGCCAGTGGGACAAAAGGACATAAATTTTAATCTGCAAAAAGAAAATTTAAAATGGATCATAGAAAAAAAAACTTTACTCAAAAGATGATACTTGTTTGGAATGATTTACCAGGTAAGGTAGTGCAATTAAGACGGTAGGTGAATTCAAGATGCTAGGCTGGGAGAATTGAGGAATGAACTCGATAGGCCAAATGGGCTTTTCTTATCCTTGACTTTTTCTTATGCCCTTATGCTATTTTTCCTCAGTTATATCTTTTTTTCATCCTGCCAATTTTCTCCCCTCCCCACCTGAAGGTCATGACCTTGCTGGATAGGTTCCACAGGCAGCAGTCATTCTACAGTTCCTTGCCCAAGTGGCCATTACTGAGGATTTTCATTTCCAATGAAATTAATCGAAATGAAAATTGTGCGGTTTCTATAACAGACAGCCAATCTGCAACACGTTTCATGCCTGGGCGGCAAGTTGAAAATCGACCCCAGTTAGCCATCAGTAGAGCCAAGTTATAAGTTTCAAATTAAATGTTGATTTACTTTCTATAATTGGAGTACAGTGATTACATTGAGATAAAATTTAACTAAGCAGATTTGAGCATTTTGCGGGCTTAGTAGGCCGATTAGCGTCCACTTGGCTGAATTTATAGGCCAATGTGTTTTGGCAGGCTATTTAATCATGGAGGGCATCACAGTCAAACCGAATCCTGTCTTCCTCCAACATTCACAAACATATTTTCCAGCAGGGATCACTTGACAACAATCACAAGTAGGAATCATGGCTGATTCTTTTTCGCTACCCTAACCCAAAAATTTTGAATCCAGTTGTACTTCCCAAACTGCTGCCTTGGCTCAGGTCAGCTAACTCAGCACACTCCGGGGACCTAACCTGCAATTTTCCTGATCTGTATGGCTTAGTACCATATCAGGTGGTAGCATCAGGGAGCTCCAACTTATGGGGCATGATTTTAGCCTGGAAAAACAGGTGGGTTGGGGGGTGGAGCATTCAAAACTGCAAAAATCTAAGACCTGCCCCCAACCTGCCCATTTCTGGTTTACACTGGGGCGGGACGAGAGGCTGCGATTCCCGCGCTCTCGGGAGGCGGGTTGGGCATTAAAAGCTTTTAAGGAGGCGGTGGGCCTCCATTTTCAAAGCTTTTTTGATTTTAGCCCCAGGGAGTCGGGATTCCCGTGCCCATGACTGATCCCCCCGATGACGACTCCTCTGATGACTGACACCCCCACTCCAGAAACTGACGGCCCCCCGATGAGTGAACCCCCCCGATGACTGAACCGCCCCCACCGATGACTGACAGTCCCCCTACCGATGACTGACCCCCATCCTCGATGACTGAACTCCCCCCAATGACTGACAGCTCCCTCCACCGATGACTGACAGCCGCCCTGTGACCCCCGACGTTCCACCCCCCCGATGGACACCCCTGTAAGGATGTCTAGGAAACCCATACTTCCAGGTTTCCCAGGAATTCCACCGCCCCTGGGCTAAAATCATGCCCCTGATATTTACCTCATACATGAGAATTATCATCCTCAATTTTTGAGTGAATTAATCATATCTGAAGAATTTTATTTTTTATAAGAGCACCCCAGATTGGTGGGAGAAGGTCAGAGAATTCTTGTAATCTCACTTCTTTTTTGGGCAAATAAAAATAATTTATGAAGGAGCATCAGTAAATAACGCATTTTTTTTCGCTATGGTTTCCATTTTCCTTTTTTGTTACAAAGAGATCAGGTTCCAAATGACAGAAACTGCATCTCTGCATTCTGGGCTGGTGCACCAGTGTTTGCAACTCTCTTCTTGAACAAGAAGGGGAAAACAATTTTAAAAGATTTTCTGACGTTGGCCCCCATGAAGGCATAGACAATGGGATTAATTGAGGAATTGGAATACGACATGCAGTGCGCTCATATTTTGATCTTGTGTCATAATTTCGCCTGAAGCTGGAGTCATATGCCTGAAAAAGGATGAACAGCTGAATTGGACCTCAGCAGATTGTGAAGAGAAGGACAATCATAATCACCATCTTTGAAACCTTGGTGCGCATAGCCTTTGATCTTTCTGCCAGAAGTTGTATCTGTGAAAAGAGAGTAAGGAATCATTTGAAGATGATCTCTGATTAGACAAAGCATAAGAGAAGCATGGAGAACATGCTCTTTAATAGGAGAGAGATTGCAAACAAGTTTTTTTTTGCTGCTTTGAAAACTGGTTTTTCATAAGAGTGTTTCAGCTTGGAGTGATACTTAGAACAGCTGTGGGAAAGAGGCTGACTGTTTTAATGAAAATGTTTAATTTTCTACCTCTTATTTCTTATACTCCTCAGTTAAGATAAATCTCTTATTTAAGATAATTTTATCTTGATATATTTTTCTCATGAGATATAGAGGATAACATACAAACTGCAGTGTGGTACAAGGTTTAATGTATTGAGGACAACATGAACCATAAGAGGGAAACTTGAGCAATTTATCAACAACTACCTCAATCTAGAGATATGTATCTGCCTCAAAGTACAATATACTGCTCTTTCTAATGTATATAAGATGTCTAGGGTTCAAACTGCATCCCCAGGACCTGAACACATAATCTGGCACCTTGTGGTCAATTTTAACTGTTCCTGCCAAGCGAGAAACAGGCAGCAGCGGATCAGCCGCCCATTTTACACCCTGCCCAATTTGCCTTTCCAGTTAAAATCGATCCTTTTAGTTCACTACTGAGGGAGTACTGTATTGTATGAGGTGCCATCTTTCAGGTGATACTTTTAACCAAGGCCTTACGTATACTCAAACAAGAAATTCATTGGATGAGAACCTCTTTGAGACGTGATAAGGTGATATATAAATGCAATTTCAAACAACTTATTTTAATTTATGTATAATTATATAGTTGCTCCTAATGAGCTTAATGCATTCTTATGCTTTCCATGTGTTTTAATCTTCTATTTATTGTACCTTTCGTGTGAAATTGTTATGCAATATCCACAAAGTCCCTACTTTGGGGTCAGCAAAGTTTTGAACACTTTTTTGGAACCCACACCTTGGGCATAATTTTAACTTGGAGCCGGGAACCCAGCCCTACTTACTCGCGTGGGGATCCCGGAAGCCAAATGAGTGCGTTGCAATCTGCAGGGTTATCCAGCGTTGGGATGGAGAGGGGGTCACCCAGCATCGGGATCGGGGAATCCAGCATCAGGGATCGGGGGGGGTCCAGCATCGGGGTGGGGGGAGTAGGCCGATCACGGGGTCATGTCGCGCCAGGTGAGCTTGTTGGGCCTAGAAGAAACACTCATGTTCCTCCGTGCCCACAAGCAATGCAGTAAAGTCACTCACCTCATGGATCCGGCCCTTCTTTCACCTGACGTAAATTGAAGCGATGGAAATTCCGAACAGGTAAGGGGTTAAATTCATTTTACTTTTGCAATGCACAAAAAATTAAGTACCTCAACTATTTCAATGAGGCATATTGCCCCTTTAAGTACCGGCCCGCCAGCTTTAATTGGGGGGCAGGACTTCCGAGTGTCTATTGTGTGCAGATATCCAAATGCGCCTGGGTCAAACCCGGAAGTGGGCACGTTGGAGCCGGGATGCGGTCCCACTCCAAAAAGTTGTTATTTTAACCTTCCACCTGCCCCCAACTGACCAGTTAAAATTACCCCCCTTAATTCATTTCCTGCTGAATGTACTCCCTTGAAATTAACACGTTACCTGACAACCTCAATCCTGAATTAATGGCTACTCTCAAACCTGAGACAGTTCATATGTTGGTTCATCTTAAGTTTTGTGAATAAATTTTATGCCCATACCTTAATTTAGGACCACAAAGTTCATTCAAAACTCCAATTTCACAAGTTAATAAAACATATTCATACTGACCTGACGTTGTTGATCAACCATTAATAGAAATAAATAGCTAAGCCATTTACTTTCAAATAAATAACAATGTAACTAAAAGCACAAAAATAAATATCAGTTTCTGATTTCAACAAACAAATAAATAACTACTTGTACAAGAATACAATGTTAAACAATCAGGAGATCTGCAAGAATAAATGTCACTGGTAAATTTGTTCACAACTGCTGTCCACCAGGAATGAGAAAAGAATCAACTTCATTGAAGTGACTGATTTTCTTTTCAAGGAGCCGGTTGTCTTTTCCAAATCACTCTTACTGTTGTGTGGATGTGAGTGTGTGAGTAGTCCCAGTATGAGAAACTGTACCCTTGTTCTGCACCTTCACGCTCATCACACTCAGTGGGCAGAATTTTTACTCTGAGCCAGGAACTCAGCGGGTAGGTAGATGTTCGCGTGGTGAACCCAGAAGTCAAGTGAGTGCGTCGCAATCTGCGATCACAACTCATTTGAAGGTATTATTTTTGCTTCTGGAATTCCCGCGCGACAGCTGGCTGTCTGTTGGGAGGGAAAGGAGCTTCAGAGAGGAGGGAGGGAGAGATCATGGGCCATGGATGACATGGTGGGGGGTGGGGGGTGTGTGGAGGGTATCGGGGGTGGGAGGGGAGGCTATGAGAAGATCGGGGAGGGAGACTTGGAAAAGATTGGGGGGAGGGAGACTTGGAAAAGATTGGGAGGAGGAACGTGGAGAAGATCAGGCGGTGGGGGGGGGCCTTGGAGAAGATGCGGGGGTCCTTGGAGAGGATCAGTGGGGGGCCTTGGAGAAGATCGGGGTGGGGGGGGGGGCCTTGGAGAAGATCAGAGGGAGCCTTGGGGAAGATCCGGGGGGGCCTTGGAGAAGATCGGGGGGGCGCGATCATGCCAGGTGAGCTTGTTGGGCCTGGATGAAGCACTCCTGCTCCTCCTGGCCCACATGGATCCAGCCCCTCTCACCTACTTTCACCTGGCAAGAATCAGAAGCCATGGGAAACCCATACAGGTGAGCTTAAATTCCTTTCAGCTTAGAATCCACAAAATATTAAGTACTTCAACTATTTCAATGAGTTACATTGCCCTTTTAACAATCCGCTCGATGGCATTAAATGGGGACGGGACTTCCAGGTTTTGGATGCCCGTGGGTTAAACCCAGAATTGGACACATTGGAGATGGGGTGCAGTCCCATTTCAAAAAACTGTTTTTTTTAACCTCCTACCCGCCCCCAACCCATCCGTTCTTTGGGGTTAAAATGACCCCCAGTATCTCCTACATATTGCAGTTGTTAATTTCCAGCAGGATCATAGCAGTTCCTGGTACCATGACTTGGGGCAGAACCATACTTTCACACTGCTTGTTTGAAAATTCTTCCTGCAATAAACATTTCTCTCTTTCTCCCATTATCTGGTATTAGTTGGACCCTGACTATCCTGCAGTGCTCTAGATTTACCTTTTCTATTCTATTTAGTAACTATATAACTATAAGGTCCCTCTCATTCAAATCTTTTCAAGGCTGAAGAGTCCAAATTGTACCACCCTATCCTCATAACTCATAATATTCTGGCATTTAGCATCTGTCTTGTGGCCCTTCTCTGCACCACTTCCAAGGCATGAATATTTCCCTTGTGACTTGATGACCAGAATTAAACATCGTCCTCAAGGTATGGTCTTAGCAGATCACTATACAGTTTTAGCATGATGGCCTCTGATGTGCAAACCTCCAAATTCAGGGCTGTATCTGTTGATGGTGCAGGCAAACATGTTGGCAATGGAGAGAACTGACCTCACCAGAAATTGTGAGGCTAGCCCTCCCCCTGATTGTAATAAGCTTCCAGAGTCTGGAAAATGAGCTCTGGGAGCAGGGCTACAAGCACGATTGGCTTGGAGGTAGGAATTTCAGCAAGACAGCAGCTCTGAAAGAGCTGCTGGTCATCTTTAAAGGGGAGTGCTTCTGGATACATTTAGTAAAGAAATTTTGGCCAAGGCTACAAATGTGAGAGAACTGCCACCTTTCAACAAAGAAGGGTGGCAGTCTTTGGACCCTCCGGTGAGAGCAGAAATGCAAGCTAAATGGATAGAAGTAGCAGAGATAGTTTCCTAGCACGTAATCTAGACAGCCATTCCAGTGTAGAACTAAGCAAATGCTATATTGTTGGAGTTGTCATCTTTTAGATGCAACATTAAACCAAGGTGAACATAAAAGGCACTAGGTGAAGAAGATCAGGAAGTTCTCCTAGTGTCTTGGTCAACATCCCTCCTTAATCAACACAACCAAAAACAAAACATTAACTGACCATTGACCTCATTTGCTATTTGTGGAACATTATTGTGTACACATTTGCTGCCACATTTTCCTATATAACAACAGTGACTATACTTCAAAAAGTAATTAATTGGATGTGAAGCGCTTTGAGATGTTCTGAGGATCTAATTAGGTGCTATATAAATACAGGCTCTTTCATTCTTCGCACTTTGACTTTGGTGTTAGCCTGCACTATGGTCTCTCAACTGGAAAAAAAGTCAACTTCCACTAAATTGATGACTCAAAGGTACTGAATTATGAATGCATCTGAGTAAACAGAAATCAAATTATCAAATGACACTCGAGAGACGAAAACATTTCCCAGTTCCCCCAGAAGGCTGCGGGATAAAAACCCCAGCTGGTGTAGCGCTAAGCCATACAGGCCTAGAGGTTCCAGATTCCATTCCCAGGTGCAATCTCAGCTGCAACAGCGGCCCTGGTGCTGCAGTCTCAGCACTCCTGAGGTAGAGAGGGGAAAATAATTCAGTTCGGGCTTCCACTTTTGATTGAAAGTGTGCATGAAAATCAGGTGAGGACAGGCTTGATGATGGCCCCCTTTACAGTTAAATATCCAACTAATATCAACTGCCTTGGCTTACACAAGAGTGGGCACTTGGGTAAGATGATAAAGAGCTGCTTTCAAGAGTGGGGAGAGAAAAAGGGGAGGCAATTAGTGGAATTTTAAATATATATATATATATTATATATTCTTACCTGGTAGTTATTGTCCATTTGTTCTACCACAGGTCTGCTCATTCTTTTCAACATGAAGGCATAGCAGACACAAATTGTGATGAGGGGTAACAGATACACAGCCAAAAATGTGTAGAGAATATAGGCCTGTTGGTCATGGACTGATGGAAATGACTCTGTACAGTAGATCTGTAGTCCATACCAATAGCCTGTATCCAGTTTTTGGAACATTGCAACAGGAATGGATAGAACAAGTGATCCTTCAAGTGCATGCAAAAGAATTGTTGAATTACTTTTCAGACTGCACAGAATACTATAGACTTTGAACATTACATTTGTTGACCATGAAAACAAACTGAATTATACATATTTTCCACTGTTCTTTAATGACAACAGCAAAGATGGATGTTAAAACTGGCAGAACATTGGGAATAAGCTGAAACCACCATTCCATTACTACTACTAGACTTGTATTTATATAGCCTCTTTAACAAACAAAATGTCCCAATAGACTTTACACGGAATAATATGTTGAATCTATGTAACTTAAGAAATTGCATTCTAGCTATCAATTCAAGGAGAAGTTGGGGTAAATTTCGTCTTCAGGGCATGGGTGGTAATCTGGCGGAGTGGATCGGTCACCCGTTATAGAACCCGTCTGATTAGAATTAAAATCGGGCGGATTCTCTAATGGGTGGGCAATCCGCTCCACCAGAATACCCCCTATAATGTGGTTAAGATGAAAAATGTAACCCATTGTATCAAACCTCATTAACTGAAGTATTTCTTAAAAATGGACATCATCTAATTGTTGGAAAGGATACCACTTATTTATGTCTCAAATAATCATTTCCTCCATTATTCACTAAGAATGTACGTAATTTCTGACTAATTGGATGATTCAGTTCTTGCTTGGTAATAACAGTGAGCAAAGTAATTACAGTATTCAATAAAAATTAAAAGTTTCTCATAGGGAACAATTAAGAATGCTGGATCTTCAACATAACCTATAAAACTACACAAAGCAGGTAAGAAAAATACATTTGAAAGAAATGGAATTGCATACAATATAATAATCAGGCAGACAATGAAAAGGGTGACCGTGATTGGTAAGGGGAATGGAGAGAGTCATGAGAGGGAGGAGAAAAATGAGCTGCAGACAAATATATTATGTACATTGAGAGAGTCTTACCTATCCAAATGCCCACACTGATTGCCATAGCAACTCTGGGTGTACGGTGACGGAGTGACTGCAGTGGGTATACGGTGGCATAGCAGCGATCGACACTCATGGCAATGAGAGTGATGCACGTGGCCTGAACAGTAACCTGGAAAGATGTGAAAGGAAGAGAAAGAGATTGGAATTAACAACTAACTAGGAGATCTCAAGTAATATGTATGATATAGTGTAAACGGTGAGTGGACTGAAGATTCAAAAGGTACTTTAGCTGAAGGTGGCGCTGTAAACATGCTATTAAGCGACCAATTGATTGCAATGGGGCTGGTCATAACTTTACGTGACACAAAGAAATCCCAACACTCAGCCTATTAGGTAAAAATATTCTCCCCACCACTAAGCAAAATCTCAGCCCTAAACCTCCCACCCCCCCACCCTGTATACTCCCCCCATTAAGCAACATTTCGCCCTCGAGAATCCCCTTCCTCACAGTGAACAAGTTTATGACCCTTAATGTCCCCCACCCGCCCGCCCCAGCAAAAACAATTTACATTTTATATAGCAGGGTCTTATAGGAGGAGAGGAAGGTGGGAGGTGGAGGGGTTTAGGCAGGGAATTCCAGAGCATGAATTCTCGGCGGCTGAAGGCATAGCCACCAATATTCGGATGATGGGAGGGGTGATGCTCAAGAGGTCAGAGTTCGGGAGGGGGTTGTAGTGCTGCAGGAGGAGTCAGAGATAGGGAGGGGCGAGGCCATGAAGAGACTTAAACGCAATGATGGGCATTTTAATTTTGAGGCATTGGTGGACTCGGAGCCAATGTAGATCAGTGAGGACAGAAGTGATGGGTTACCGGAACTTCGTGCGGGATAGGGTATTGGCAATAGAGTTTTGGATGAGCTGAAGATACAGAGGGTGCAGGATGGTAGGCCGGCCAGGAAAGCATTGGCAGAGTCAAGCCTGGAGGTGACAAAGGCATAGATGAGGGTTTCTGCATGAAATGGATTGAGATAGGCACAGAGGAATGCGATGTTATGAAGGTGGAAGTAGGCGGTCTTTCTGGTGGAGAGGATATGGGGTCAGAAGCTCAGCTTGGGGTCAAATAGAATCCCAAGGTTGCAAACAATCTGTTTCAGCTTAACACAGTGGCCAGGGAGGAGGAATGGAATCGGAGGCAAGAGTATGGAGTTTGTGGCGAAGACTGAAGACAATGGCTTTGATCTTCCCAGTGTTTAGTTGGAGAAAATTGTGGCTCATTAAAGACTAGGGGCATGATTTTAACTTGGAGCCGGGAGCCCAGCCCATCTCTAAATATTTACGTGGGGAGCCCGGAAGCCAAAGTACGTCACAATCTACGATCGCAACTCAATTGAAGGTTAGTATTTGTGCTTCCGGGTTTCCCATGCGCCAGGCAGCCAAATTGACGCGCTGGCTGCTTGTCGGGAGGGAAATGATCTGCGAATCTGAGAGTGGAAGCGGGAGGGAGAGAGAGATTGTGAGCCCTGGAACAAATCGGGGGAGGGGAAGGGAGATGGGTGCACATAGATGACAATGGGGGATCCAGCCAGCAACTGGATCAGGGGGTCCAGCATTGGGATTGGGGGAGTCCAGCATCAGAGAGGGGGTGGGTCCAGCATCAGGGGGGGGGGTTCAGTTCTAACATTGGGGGGGCAGGTCCAGTATCGGGGGGAGGCCAGCATCGAGGGACGGGTCCAACATTGGGGAGGCGGGAGCCAGCACGGAGGGGGGGAGCCAGCATCGAGGGGGGGTGGGTCCAGCATTGGGGGGGTGGGTGGGGTCCAGCATTGGAGTGGGGAAATTGGACAATCGTGGGGTCATGTAGCGACAAGTGAGCTTGTTGGGCCTGGATGAAGCACTCCTGCTGAACCTGGCCCACAAGCAGTGCAATAAAAGCACTCACCTCATGGATCTGGCCCTTCCCACCCGCTGTTACCCAATGTGAATCAGAAGCGATGAGAAACCCAAACAGGTAAGATTAAATTCATTTTACTTTTGTAATACACAAAAAATTAAGTACCTCAACTATCTCACTGAGGTACATTGCCCCTTTAAGTATTGGCCCGCTGGCTTTAAGTGGGGGTGGGACATTCCAGGTGTCTGTTGTGCGCGCGCATCCAAACGCGCCTGTGTCAAACCCAAAAGTGTGCGCATTGGAGCCGGGATGCGGTCCCACTCCAAAAAGCTATTATTATAACCTCCCAACCTGCCCGTTCTTGGGGGTTAAGATTACCACCTAGATGTCTGACAAGCAGTCTGACAGCACAGAGACAGTAGAGCAGTTGAGTGGTGGCGAAGTGGTAGAGCTGGGTGTCATTAATGTATATGTGGAAGCTGCCCCCTTGTCAGCGGACGATGTTGCTGAGGGTCAGCATGGAGATGAGGAAGAGGAGGAGCTAAGGACGGATCCTTGAGATACTCCGGAGGTAACAGATAGGGGCCAGGAAGAAAAGCCATTGCTGGAGATGCATTTGCCGCAATCTGATACTAAGGTTGGAACCAAACAAGGTTGACAATGGAAGAGAGGTATTGGAGAAGGATGGTGTGATTGACCATGTCAAAGGTTGCAGAGTTGAGGAGGACGAGAAGGGATAATGCAGTATGGTCACAGTCATGGAGGATGTAATTTGTGACTTTGGTCAGGGCCCTTTCAATGATGTGGATGAGGTACAAAACCTGATTAAGCAAGATTTTGCCTCCCCGCCCTCCCAACTCTCAGCAAGATTTTGACCCTCAATCCCCCCAAGTAAGATTTCAGCTCGCTGCCCCCATCAAACTGAGGGGCTACTGAGGAACAGGAATTTAACCCATTGTGCCCCTTCCCATACTGCCCGTATTTCTCCTCCCTTGATGGCTTGCTGTTCTTGCCTCATTCCCCCTGCCCCTACTGATCTGAATTCCCCTTCTTCAGCAGTCCCTTCCTCCCCCTCCCCCTCCTCCTCCCCATTGCCTTCCTCTGTCCCTTCTTCTCCCTTCTCTTCCATTGTCTTCTCCCTCTCTGCTCCCTGCTCTTTTTTTATTCATTCATGGGATGTGTGCATCGCTGGCAAGACCAGCATTTATTGCCCATCCCTAATTGTCCTTGAGAAGGTGGTGGTGAGCCGCATTCTTGAACTACTGCGGTTCCGTGTGGTGAAGGTTCTCCCATAGTGCTGTTAGGTAGGAAGTTCCAGGATTTTGACCCAGCGACAATGAAGGAGCGGTGATATATTTCCAAGTCAGGATGGTGTGTGACTTTGAGGGGAACGTGCAGGTGCTGTTGTTCCCTTGCGCCTGCTGCCCTTGTCCTTCTAGGTGGTAGAGGTCGTGGGTTTGGAAGGTGCTGTTGGAGAAGCCTTGGTGAGTTGCTGCAGTGCATCTTGTAGATGGTACACACTGCAGCCACAGTGCACTGGTGGTGGAGGGAGTGAATGTTTAAGGTGGTGGATGTGGTGCCAATCAAGCAGGCTGCTTTGTCCTGGATGGTGTGGAGCTTCTTGAGTGTTGTTGGAGCTGCACTCATCCAGGCAAGTGGAGAGTATTCCATCACACTCCTGATTTGTGCCTTCTTCTTTCCTCTCTTTCTTTCTTCCTCTCTCTTTGCCCACCCTTCTTTCCCCGACTCTCCTGTCTCCCATCCTGTCCCGCATTTCTCTTCCCCGCCTACCCCTCCTCTTCCCTCTCCCTGCTCCGCTACATTGGTTCAATTATCCCCCATCCTCTAACCCTACTTGACCTGAAAAATTCTAATTGGTCTTGACTACACCCGTGCAATGCCATGGAAGATAGATTGGAATTTGTAAAAGATTTAAATAGTCACATATGCATCAAGAGTCGCCATGCACCTAGGATAAAACACTTCAGTGACGTGGACAGACTAGAGAATCTGGGGTTGTTCTCCTTAGAGCAGAGAAAGATAAGGGGAGATTTGATAGAGGTGTTCAAATCATGAAGGGTTTTGATAGTGTAAATAAGAAGAAACTGTTTGCAATTGCAGAAGGGTCGGTAATCAGGGGAAACAGATTTAAGGTAATTGGCAAAAGAGCCAGAGGCAACATGAGGAAAAACATTTTTATGTAGTGAGTTGTTATGATCTGGAATGCACTGCCTGAAAGGGTGGTGGAAGCAGATTCAATGTTAACTTTCAAAAGGGAATTGGATAAATACTTGAAGTGGAAAAATTTACAGGCCTATGGGGAAAGAGCAGGGGAGTGGGACTAAATTGAATACAGGAGTTGGGATGTCTTGTTGAAGTTATACAAGACATTAGTAAGGCCACACTTGGAATACTGTGTACAGTTCTGGTCACCCTATTATAGAAAGGATATTATTAAACTAGAAAGAGTGCAGAAAAGATTTACTAGGATGCTACCGGGACTTGATGGTTTGACTTATAGGGAGAGGTTAGATAGACTGAGACTTTTTTCCCTGGAGAGTAGGAGGTTCAGGGGTGATCTTATAGAAGTCTATAAAATAATGAGGGGCATAGATAAGGTAGATAGTCAAAATCTTTTCCCAAAGGTAGGAGAGTCTATAACGAGGGGACATAGATTTAAGGTGAGAGGGGAGAGATACAAAAGGGTCCAGAGGGGCAATTTTTTCACTCAAAGGGTGGTGAGTATCTGGAACGAGCTGCCAGAGGCAGTAGTAGAGGCGGGTACAATTTTGTCTTTTAAAAAGCATTTGGACAGTTACATGGGTAAGATGGGTATAGAGGGATATGGGCCAAGTGCAGGCAATTGGGACTAGCTTAGTGGTATAAACTGGGCAACATGGACATGTTGGGCCGAAGGGCCTGTTTCCATGTTGTAAACTTCTATGATTCTATAAATGGATAGCTCTTTCAAAGAGCCGGCACAGGCACGATGGGCCAAATGGCCTCCTTCGGTGCTGTATCATTCTATGATCCTAGTGTTAGGTAAGTTCTGATCACTGGTCCTTATTTTCCTTTTAGCGTACTATATTGAATCAAACATGAAATTACCCAAATTAAGCTATTTTGGCATTTATTTTGTAGCTTTCCCTTTAATGAGGTGCTCTATCGAGTTCAGGAATTCAGGTAAGTGGCTTATATCTGTGCAATATTTAATTAGAACAATTATATATAAATGTGTGCAAGTCCCAATCCAGGAATTGAGCACATAAACTAGGGTGATATGGCAGTGCAGTACTAACAGAGTGCACCTCTGTTGGGGGTGCCATTCTTCAGATATGCATTAAGCCATGGCCCTGTCTGTTTGTTCCTGTGGTCCAGATGAATATTAAAGATCCCTGGCCGTATTCAAAGAATGAGTTGCAAGGGAAAGCCCAGCAGTTTAGGATTTTAATGTTGACTCAACCTTTGTGACTTTAATCAGTGGAGTCAATAAAAGGGAACCTCAGGGGATCATTTCTCCTACCTCAGTCAATTGAATTTCAGGTGAGGATTCTTTTTATTTGCCCCATGTTAAAATGGGTCAGCAATTGAGAATGATGCTCGGAGAAATTACAACATCCAAATCCCATTGAAAAGCTATCATCATTCACATGTCTGTAAAGATACTGGCTGATAAATGTGGATTAGACAGAAGCAACCAGTGATGATGTCATTAAAATTGTAAAATAGTAACATTTGAAGTTAACATTTTTAAACCTATGTCAAATTTATCTGCCCATTTGTCCCAACTCTATGTAGAATTTACATTTCATATTACAAATAGCTAAAAAGTTTGACCTGAAAAATATTGGCAAGATTTTTTTTCTTTTTTCTATTTCCTCCTACTGTGCTCCTTCTGCAGACTCTGGACTGAGCAGGCAATTCACAACCTTCCAAGCAATCTTCCAATGTGGCTCTCTAACTTGACCCTGAGAGGTGAGCAAGAGCAGCCTGGGGACTCAACTGACACTTTTTCTTTCCATAGTCTGTTCCAGATGCGTATTTGCTTTAATTAAAGATATGATTAGAAATTTGCATTTCTCATAAACTTCATGTTAATAATCTAACATAAGTCAGATCCTAGACAATGACCTGTTGAAGATAGTTGATAAATTTGCACACAAAGTCTCCAAAGATCCAGCTGGGCAGTGGGCGGTGAAAGGAACGCAGCAGATCAAAAAAATTACATCAGTGGTGGCCAGATTCGCTGAAAAATTCAAAATAAATTGTGTTGTGGTATCTTTATATATTAATTACACAAGATTTATCTTTCATCCCTCGCAAAAACATAGTAAATATCTTTTCAATCAGCCTTTGTTCATTTCATACCATCCCAGATGAACTCATTAGTCCCTGAAGATTTAGTCCCGAGAATGTTGCCAATTTAAAAGCCAGCAGAAGTCTGGAAAGAGCATTTCTGGTTTATGTTTGAATCGGTGAAATTGGCAAGAAATATCATTCACAAAGGGAGGGGTGAAGGAATGAAGGGAGAATCCTCCAGTTCCTTGGGCTTCAAACTCACCTGCACAAATATTGGGCCGGGGGCAGGCAGGGATGGAAAGAGAATAGAAACAAACTTTCACTTTAAAAATCTTCTCAGGAAAAGCCAGATGTGAAGTCATCTGCATTTATGAATCAGTACACCAAGTATCCTTTTCCACAACTCACCTGTAAAACAGTATTTTCTACAAATGATTTCTAAAACATTTCTTTTGAATGCAGCGGTGGGCAAATGTAAGGAAGTTAATAGAAATTACAATACAGAAGGAGGCCTTTCGCCCACTGCTTGTGCCAATGCTAGCTCTTCAGCTGGAGCCATCTACTTTAATCCCTTTTCCTTGCAGTTTCCTCATATCCTTTTATATTCATCCTTTCAAATACCTAATCCAGCTCCCTTTTAAGTGATGTAATAGTCTCTGCCTCAATAGCCACATGTGGTAAAGTATTCGATGTTATGATAACCCTCTGTGAAAAAATGTTTTCTAAATCCCCCTTTCATTCTTCTAGCAATAATACTCAGTTTATGGGCCCCTTACTATCAATTCACCAACCAGTGGCAACAAGTTTTCACTATTTCTCAAAGCCTTTCATTATTCTGAACACCTCCATTAGATCATTCCCTTAATCTTCCCTGTTCCAGTGAAAAAGGCCCCAATTATTCAGGTCTTTCTTCATAACTGTAATCATTCATTCCTAATATCATTCCACTGTATATTCCATGTTCCCTTTCTATAGCTGTAATATTCTTCTTAGAATGCTGTGTCCCTAATGCAGGTAATACTCCAACTGTGGCCTAACCAATGTCTTGCAACAAGTGCAACAATACTGCCTTGCTCTTATACATTGCCCCTATATATAAAATACAGAAATTTATATGCAATTTTACAGCCTTTTTTAAATCTATCTTTAAAGATCAGGCCAAAAAACCTTGGCTCTTACTGTGCACTACTACCATACTTTGATGGGAGTTTAGCAGCAGAGTCATAAACTAGGCGAGGACCTAGATACATCAAGTCTCAATTTAGCATGGGAGTTTCCAATAACCTTCCTTGGGGGCACTTGTTCCTCACTAGGCCACTGATGTTGAGAGATTGGGGCTAGGCGTGGGGACTCCTTACACTGAGAGTTCCTGTATTCTAGGCCTCTCAGAGCCAGTGCTCCAAGAAAAAGGAAGTATACTGACCTCTTCAATGGTAGTTGTGGGGCCCAGTCCTGGGCTGTGGCTTGAACACCTAAAGATTTGGCAGGTAAAGGCTTGTTTTCTATTTTTATCAGTCCTCTTACAAAAGGGGGATGGGGGGCATAAAACCTGAGTGCCCGTCGTGTGTATAACAATAATGGGGCATCCCCTTGACCCAGTATATTCTGGCAGTGTTGGCAGCAGAAATTCACAACCGACATGATTCAGTCAATAGCCATGACCACACCCCAAGGATTTTCAGGGCTACTTATATTTATCCTTAGACCACTCTGTTTCTCTATTCTGTGAAAAGTCTTATTGTTTAGCATATGCTTTCTTGCACTGTTCTTTCTCCAAAATGTAATACTTCACATTTCTCTGCATTGAAGTTGGAGTTTGTTTAAGAAATGTACCATTTTTTGTTGATATCAATCATTATGTAGCAGTGAAAGGAGATTAACCGATCAAGTCCATTGCAAATCAGAACTAAACAAGTTAGATTGAAAGCTCTGGTTACTTTTTATTTAGAAAAAAAGGAAGTTCTGGTCATTTTATGTTGTATCCTGTCCATGCACCTCCTCAGTGGAAGTGTTTGATTTGAGGCAAGCCCCTTTGATGTGGAGTTTTTCCCTGCTAAATACTCCCAAGCCCTTCCAGATTGTGAAAAACCAGTTGCATTCTTCACATAACCATATTTAATTTGTGGATCCTTAGATTTCTTTTGCCCGGTGCTACAGTGTAAATTACTCTTCTGTACAAACTAAACATTAAAACATCTGCTAGAAACGCACACCAATCTATATAATGAGAAAAAAACAATCTGAAAGGCAATTATGGAGAAAGAAAGGAACCTGTCATATAGATAATTAATCACACAAATAGAATATTCTTGTTTTCCTGCATTATTTTGCATTATACTGACCAAGTTAGACACACTGGTTATGTGTTAATCGGCTTTAACTTCTTGTCATTGTACTGGCACCAAAAGGGTCATTATAAACTCAAAAACAACATTTACTTCGGATCGTGAGATTATCTACTCCCTTTTTTGCTACCTAAGCTCTAAAATTCACAAAGCCATTGAGGGCCAGAATTTGCTGTAGCGGGGCATCTAACGCCGTCTGCCATTAGTTCGACTTGCGCCTGCGCCCTTCAGCTCAAAACATTTTTGCCCACAAAGTTGCTGAAAGTGCGAGCTGATAACGGCGCAGGGAGGGGAACAGGGCATCTGGGACCTGAGTGAACAGGGCAACCAACAGGGTGTCTCCTTAACCAAATCAGGATAAGGATTGGGAAATACATAGGATGGACTGAGAAGGAGGGTGAATTAAAGCGGGGGAATTCAATGTCAAATCGGTACAGAAAGAGAAATAAGGAGAGGGAAAGATTGGATTAAGAGAGAGAAAAAAAGACAGAAAGGAAAAGTAAGAGAAAAAGTAAAACTTGACATTTTTAAAATCTCCCTGAAAAATTCAAAACCTGACCTGAAAGAATGAAACTCCAAACTTGTAGGTTAATTTTAAGTGCCAGAGAGGTTGATTGGCAGTCAAAGACTTAACTTTGAGTTTAATGGGCAAATACAGCAACTTCCTAAAAAAAAAGGGGAGGCTAAGGGCGAGATGCCATTTTCGCAAAGCAAAGGCCCAGGAGTACAACCAGGACAGTAACTTTTAAATGTTCACAATTAACCCTGCATCTGTTACTCTCCTGAAGTTGCTGTACCATTTAAGCATAAATAACTGCGAGTGCCATTAGCCTCACGGTTATTTTGGCAGCAAATTCTGGTCCATCATTTTTTTTCTTTCTACGTCCGTAGTAAACCGGCGAGAGCAAGAGATCGATCAGCTGCTAGGCTGATGTTCTGCAACGAATCTGCATTGCCATCTCTCCCCACCATGCACACCTCGCATCACTTACTCCTAAAGGAGCGTAACCACAAGGTTACCTCCCAATAAAAAAAAAGAACAAGTTTTATTTCAGCTGTCCTAATAATAGGATATATTCCTCCGGTAGTTTATTAATTAATAGTCAATGACCATAAACTATACCTAGGCTCTCAAAATATCCTTTATATCTGTCTGTGCCTTCCAATCTACCCGTCTCTATCGGTCTTCTTTCTATCTATCTATCTCCCTCTCTTTTTTTTCTAACATCCCTTTTAGAATCCAGAGAATATACAGAGGGAAGTTACCTATATAAAAGTTTCTGACTGTCCACATCTGCCTGTGTTTTGTGATCACGTAGATGACCAGAATGTTTCCCATCAGTCCCACCAACATGATGAGAGCGAAAAGAGGTACCAGCCAGGCGTCCACCAGCAGCGGTGGGCTCTGATAATCCGTCCCGTCCCCGGGCAGGATACCGATCGAGAGCCATTCAGAGCCGGTGTGATGCTGGCAATGTCAGAGCGCGAATCCGACAGAAACCGGCCGCTTCATCGGGTAAGATCCGCGTGTATCTTCGGAATCAAGTGAGGGAGATGTGATGTCCAGTTAACAAGGAGATGGGGTTGAATTGCGAATATGTGGATGTTCACGGAGCAGAGCCTTCTTGTACCACGGTTGGCAGCAATTTCAGATCGGTTTATTTGAAATCATCTGTCGATCACGCAACCGAACAACTTTCATTTCACATACCTTTGGTGTGAATTTCAAAGTTAGCTCTTTACACTTTCCACCATCTCGCTTCAGGAAGAGTTACAGTTCCAACACTCAGAAACCACCTTTTCTTTCTTGGCACTTTCACACTGTCACTTTCCGATACGATTATTTCTCCAGTTAAAACTATCAGGTCGATATTTTAAAACATACCTGCTGGGTTGACATCCTGTGGCGTGACCTTCAGCACAGACATATAGATAAAACCCCTGAAATAATCTGATAGCACAGAATCTTGGGCTTTTCACTGCCAGAGGCTGAGCAGTATAAAGAGCACCAGAGACAGCGATAGATCGCCAGTTTGACCACCTCAATTACACCATTCATGTAGAAGCGTTAGGAGACCGAACCCTGAAGAGCTCGACCCAGACTGACAACTACACGAGGGAAAAATATTCTCAGCACAGCAGTACGCACACTAAATGCGCGTTAATGTTTAGTTACCATTGCGTTAATGATCTTTTTTCAAGTCAGCAGTTAATGAAAACATTGTCATTAACTTGCACCTGCTTTTTCTAGTTGATTGGAGACATGTTAGAAAGAATTTGTATTTATAGTGGCGGAACAGTATCTCAGTATGGGCTCAAATTAATAATGTGGCTAGAAACCACAGCTTCCTAATTAAGAGTTATCATCCAAGCATAAAAGTTTACAGCACAGAAGGAGGCCGTTCAGCTGCTAGCTCTTTTATAGAGCAATTCAAAATAAATCCCTCAGCCCTGCTCTCTCTTCCCATATCCTGTATCTTCCTCTGCTTCAAATGTTTATCTACTCTTTCCTTAAATAATGCAACGTTCTTTGCCTCAATTCCTCCCTTTTTTATTCATTCTTGGGATATGGATGTTGCTGGTGAGGCCAGCATTTATTGCCCATCCCTAATTGCCCTTGAGAAGGTGGTGGTGATCCGCCTTCTTGAACCGCTGCAGTCCGTGTGGTGACGGTTCTCCCACAGTGCTGTTAGGAAGGGAGTTCCAGGATTTTGACCCAGCGACAATGAAGGAACGGCGGTATATTTCCAAGTCGGGATGGTGTGTGACTTGGAGGGGAACGTGCAGGTGGTGTTGTTCCCATGTGCCTGCTGCTCTTGTCCTTCTAGGTGGTAGAGGTCGCGGGTTTGGGAGGTGCTGTCGAAGAAGCCTTGGCGAGTTGCTGCAGTGCATCCTGTGGATGGTACACACTGCAGCCACTGTGCGCCGGTGGTGAAGGAAGTGGTGGATGAGGTGCCAATCAAGCGGGCTGCTTTGTCCTGGATGGTGTCGAGCTTCTTGAGTGTTATTGGAACTACTCTCATCCAGGCAAGTGGAGAGTATTCCATCACACTCCTCAGTTGTGCCTTGTAGATGGTGGAAAGGCTTTGGGGAGTCAGGAGGTGAATCACTCACCGCAGAATACCCAGCCTCTGACCTGTTCTTGTAGCCACAGTATTTATGTGGCTGTTCCAGTTACGTTTCTGGTCAATGGTGACCCCCAGAATGTTGATAGTGGGGGATTTAGTGATGGTAATGCCGTTGAATGTCAAGGGGAGGTGGTTAGACTCTCTCTTGTTGGAAAAATTTAGGACAAAAGATACCAATAAAATTGATAGAATGAGCATTGAATTTTAAATCTGAATACCAATATTATTCTATAAAGGTGAACATTTTGGTTTCATCCATCCTTAATATGGAAAAAAACATAAAAAGGTGTATTTTGCACTATGATATGTCTACTGAAAGAAACAAATAGCTTTAATCAAACTGTGTTTCCATGGTCACCTCAGAACAAAATGTTGTACTGTGGGTGCTTGAACAAGACTAATATTAACTATTTTTGTGAAAGACTAATACAACTACCTTCAATTAGAATAATTAAGTCTTCAGTAGTCATCTCCTGTATCTAAATACACAAAATATGTCTCTATGTACCATTCTTTTCTCAAACTGATGCTTAATTTTAGAAAATAAGACTTAAAGCAGAAGGAAAGTCTAAGGAGTACTTTGTGTTCAAAGTATTCATCCAATGTCCATTTAAAAAAATGCACACACATCTATTGCGACGTTGAAAGAAAACATAAAATCTCTTGCCTGCAGAGGAGAGTTAGTCCCATGATTGCCCAGAGGGCCTGTATTCTTTGCAATGGAGGTGGTGCATTCAAACATTTAAGAGAGTCTGGAAATGTACTCTCCCAGGGAAACATTATACTAGCTATTGGGGAAAAAAAAACAGAAAATGTTGGGAATGCACAGCAGGCTCGTCAGCATCTGAAAAGTAAAAAGGTAAGTTAACAAGGATTTGAGGAGTGGATTCATATTGTGATTTTCCCCTAACATTCCTATTCCTCATTTTGCACGTTGCAACAACTTTAGGTTCATAGGTTGCTGTGACTAGTAGGAGAGGGACCTGTTTTGTGTTTTTATTATTTTTTGAAGCCCCAAAAATCAATTGCTGGATTATTCTTCCCACCAGTCCCCTGCCACGCATTCCCAAAAAAGCTGTTTGCTTTTATTCTTTGTAAAAGGACTGGTGTGAGAGAAATTGAACTGTATTTCAAATACATTTAAAAGCCTCCCCAGACATTGGGCCTCAAGTCTCATTATAATGGAGCCGCTGCGGCATCAGAACCCGCTGGTGAAGAGTCGTGCAATTTCGGGTCGCAGCGGAACTCAGGTAAGCGGGTCCGGGATCGGATCGGGGTGGAGGCGGGGGTTGGTACGGAATTAGGGGTGGTTAAATGTGTGGCTCCACATTAAGTTAAGTAAATGTAAAAAGCTTATCCTGTAAGTCGCAGGCGATTCCCAAGGTTTGGTCTCCCTGGGAACTGCCGCAGGGTAACCCAATCTAGCATGAGTGCCTTTATTTGCATATGTAACGAGTCTAATGCCTGTTTCAGGTGCGGGTAAAGGACACCTATTTTTTTTTCCTTTCTCAATATGGCGAGCGGCTTCCTACCCCCCCCCTCTCCCCCATATTGGGGCTTAGTAGGCCAGTTAGCACCCGAGAAATGGGCAATGCACGGCCAAATTTATAGGCTGAGCTTCTTACCAGAAGCTACTCTGAAGATGTTAACTGAGGCTGACTCCAAAGCTCAATAGTTTAAGTTGAAACTGGTTAAGTGCAGTCATGGTTCTATTTAATCAACACAGGGAATTGTTTTTACCAGTTTTTTTCTGTATTAATTTTTAATATTATGCTTTTGCCTATCTCTGTGGATTTGCTAACATTAATGGGGATGGATTTCCTCGGAGCTTCTCCCGCTCTGCTGCCATAACTTTAGCGGAGGTCTGGGTGAAATGCTCTTTGCTCATGTAATCGTGGTTTCTAGCTCTATTTCCGCCAAAGGTACCCCGTTGGAGCGGGAGACGCTATGAGGAAATTTACCCCCATATTGACTATTCAGAGTGCAGTTAGAACCTCTGGGGTTGATTCATCCAAGTTATGGAAAGAAACTTCTGATGTTTTTGTTCTCAAAATTATTTATATCAAAGGACAGTCTTACATAGGCTGACCAATAGGCTGCCGACTTTGTTTTACCACAGCATGACAGTCATCAGAAGCTGTGACTGGTAATAATATTAGGTAGCATGTTGCAAGGATCACCATATGCCTCCATTCATGTTTTTGATAACATTTCCTGTTGATATTTAAAGGTTATTGATTTAACGCAACACATTAAAGGGAAGGAAACTGGTCCTGATATTTTCTTTTTGATCTACCCAGTGGCCTTTTCACTTCAGAGCTATTACTGGCGCATCATGGATTCTGCTTGAAATGATTTCCAAGTATCGAGCAAGGGTGAACAGGCTTAAAGTACATCGTTTCAACATCTTAGGCTGCCTCTAAGTGTAGTAAGTGCCAACATTATTTTTTGCAATGTTGTGAAAATGTCAGTTATGGTTTGTTTAATGGTGTCTGCATAGGTAATGAGTAACTCTTTGCATTATTGCAATGAGTTTTAGCAATCTCAGCCCAGTTACTAATGGTTATGGGCTACAACACAAAACTGCCATGATGTGACAATCTCACTCAGAGGCCCAACAGATGGCTAGTGCAGGAAATGAAATGTCACACTTATGCAGTAGTGGGTGCTCTTCATGTTGTTGGAGTAAAGTGAAAGAAACTTTGTTCTGCACTGAAATCTATGATTGTGGGAAAAATGAGGAAGAAAGCACTTTAACTCGCCACCACAATAACAACTGTAGGATCTGAGAGAATTGGTTATCATGAATAAATATGGGTATATTTTCCTCCATTCACTAATGTCAACGAAAATGTTTCCCAGCTTTATACTCAATCTGACTCTTTCACTTATGTTGTTTCATTTATTATTAATTATTTTAAGTGAGCTAACACCTGTTAAAATAGCAGAGAGATGAATTAGATGCATGTTAAGTGTTCATTTGATAACTGAAAGTAGTTTCTAGCTTTGTCATTTAAACATTGGGGGAGAATGCCACCATTGTTCAGTTATACAACATTAAGTATATTTAATACTAAAAAGGTATTAAACACAAACAACAAAAGCATAGAACCAGTTGATATATCTTTTTTCTTACTAGTTCATCTCCCAGGGATTTCACAGGGGGGCCTTGATTTTCCTAGTAAAACGCGTCTATCTTTGGGCAGTATAAAGGCGGTCTGCTGAGGGAAATGGGGCAGGGAGGCCTTCCACTAAAACCCTGCCACAAAAAATGGCTGACAAAATTTTCCCCCAATCATGCCAACATTGAGTGAAGCCACTCATCCCGCCTCACGTACATGAAGGCAAAAGACATGGCTTTGTAATCCACAGGATTTCCCTTAGATTCTGGTCAGTCCCACCACTATAAATTGCAACCAGTACATGTCCCAGAGGTGGGAAATCATAGTAAAGACCATAGGTCATACAGATCAGCGATCCTGTAAAGCCTTGAAATGACTTTCAATATATAAAACTATGAAAATCTCCAGGATTTATAGGTAGTTGCTCTATTTTGATAATTTAAAGAGAGAATTTAAGTTTAATGAAATAATGGATTGCTTCTTGGAGTTCTGTTGTTCCTATGCTTTAAGGAAGTGGATGATGATGACAGAGAAGATGGGAGCCAGGAGAATCCAGCAAAACATACACAGGTAATACCTGACCCTGGGTATCCACATCAGAGGTTTTACAGACCAAGGAAGTCCTATCTGGAGTTTTCCTAAAGGCAGTTTGCAAGAAGGCTGCAGATTCCTCTGGATGCAGGAAGTCATATATGCCACTGTTGGCACCTTTCCGTCACGGGGCCAGCTTTGTCAGTGGGCGTGAATGTAACAACTGCTCTAAATTTTTATGCAACTAGTCAGCCTTGGATGACACATATCAATCAATGTGCATAACTGCATTAAACAGATAATTTATTCAAGTGGGCTTCAGATTTCATTACCTTCCCCATGGATCCGCCAAGGCTGAGTCAAAGCAACCAATTTTTAATCGAGTGGGAGGACTCCCTCCATTATTTGTAACTGTGAAATGTTGTTTGACCGTTTTACACAACTACAATCCACCCTGAAGCATGTAGCACCTACAGTAGAGCCCGCCCTTAACCGAGATGCTAAGTGCATCAGTGGGTTTTCTCAGGAGCAGTGTAACTGATGCTGTACAGACCTTGGGCGCTAAATTGGGCCATGTAGCGCCCATTGTTTCGGCGCTACACGGCCTCCGAATATCCAAGATGGCGTCTTGGATGTGCACGCACATTGCTAGCATGACGTGTGCCGGAAGCCATCTTGGTAAAGGGTTTAGCGCATGCACAAATAAGGAACGCCGGCATCATGTAAAGTAAGGAGAATACGTGTTCAGTCAGTCAGTCAGTGTGCAACGCTGATTTAAAGTGATAGACACCATTTTGGCACTTAACACTCCACTCGACGCACTGTCTTAACCACGACCGTCCAAACATGTCTTAGAGTGCCTGGAGGACCTCCCACTAGCATTATTTAAAGGGACCATGCAAGATTTACAGGTTAGCTGCTGATGCATTTGTACCTTTATTTGGAGGTCTCCTATACTTGAATACTAAGACTCAGGGACATAGCCTAACATTTAGAGCCAGGAGTTGCAGGAGTGAAGTTAGGAAACGCATCTACACGCAAAGGGTGGGAGAAGTTTGGAACACTCTTCTGCAAACGACAGTTGATGTGAGCTCAATTGTTAATTCTAAATCTGAAATTGGCAGATTTCTGTGAACCAAGGGTACTAAGGGATATGGGTCTACGGTGGGTATATAGTGTTAGGTCACAGATCAACCATGATCTCATTGAATGGTGGAACAGGCTCGAGGTACTGGCTACCTTTTAAGAGATGCAGGCTGACTGTCAGAGATACAACCTGTCTTTAAGAGATTCTGGCTCCCTCTGCTGGTGGAAAGCCCAAATGTCGTGGAATCCTTTTGTGAAGCCCTGGTTTTCTCACGTGCACGAGGTACGTTCTCTAAGCAGGAGCTTGTGCTACCTGCGACGGGTCGACCGGATGCGGGTTAATCGCGCAATGCGATGCCCGGGCCTGTTTTTGGGGGTAAACCAAATTATCCTCCCTTGGATTCTGACATCCATGATTATTCCGGACTGGACTGAGGTCATAATATAGGATAAAATTGATAAAGCACCTATGGTTATTGCAGCCAACCATATATACTGGGCAATTAGCATTAGCTATTTGCCATTCCAATAGGCGTCAAAGACAAAGTCACCGCTTATACCGTGTTAAAGGCTCTGGCTATTTTGGACAGACTCAGCTGTTCAATCTGCTGCACTCACTCACCTGACGAAGGAGATAATCTCCGAAAGCTTGTGATTTTCAAATAAAACTGTTGGACTATAACCTGGTGTTGTAAGATTCCTTACATTTGTCCACCCCAGTACATCACCGGCATCTCCACATCATCTTTAAGGTGTGATTACCTTGGCTATTTAATCCAGTCATTTGGGTCAGGTTGCCGCTTTTTTTTATTGGTTCATGGGATGTGGGCGTTGCTGGCAAGGCCAGCATTTATTGCCCATCCCTAATTGCCCTCGAGAAGGAGGTGGTGAGCTGCCTCTTGAACCGCTGCAGTCCGTGTGGTGAAGGTTCTCCCACAGTGATGTTAGGTAGGAAGTTCCAGGATTTTGACCCAGCGACAATGAAGGAACGGCGATATATTTCCAAGTCGGGATGGTCCATGACTTGGAGGGGAACGTGCAGGTGGTGTTGTTCCCATGTGCCTTTGTCCTAGGTGGTAGAGGTCGCGGGTTTGGGAGGTGCTATTGAAGAAGCCTTGATGAGTTGCTGCAGTGCATCCTGTGGATGGTACACACTGCAGCCACGGTGCGCCGGTGGTGAAGGGAGTGAATGTTTAGGGTGGTGGATGGGGTGCCAATCAAGTGGGCTGCTTTGTCCTGGATGGTATTGAGCTTCTTGAATGTTGTTGGAGCTGTACTCATCCAGGCAAGTGGAGAGTATTCCATCACACTACTGACTAGTGCCTTGTAGACGGTGGAAAGGCTTTGGGGAGTCAGGAGGTGAGTCACTCGCTGCAGAATACTAGCCTCTGACCTGCTCTTGTAGCCACAGTATTTATGTGGCTGGTCCAGTTAAGTTTCTGGTCAATGGTGACCCCCAGAATGTTGATGGTGGGGGATTCGGTGATGGTGATGCCATTGAATGTCAAGGGGAGATGGTCATTGCTAGCCACTTGTCTGGCATGAATGTTACTTGCCACTTATCAGCCCAAGCCTGAAAGTTGTGCAGGTCTTGCTGCATGCAGGCACCATAAGAGATAGGAGCAGGAGTAGGCCATTTGGCCCCTCGAGCCTGCTCCGCCATGCAATGAGATCATGGCTGATCTGATTTTTACCTCAACTCCACTTTCCCTCCTTTTTCCTATATCCTTTGACTCCCGTGATCAAAAATATGTCTAACTCAGGCTTGAATGTATTCAATGACTCAGCCTCTACAGCTTTTTGGGGTAAAGAATTCCAAAGATTCACGACCCTCTGGGAGAAGAAATCCCTCCTCATTTCCGTCTTAAACGGGCGACCCGTTATTCTGAGACTATGCCTCCTAGTTTTAGATTCTCCCATGAGAGGTAACATCCTCTCAGCATCTACCCTATCGAGTCCCCTCAGAGTCTTGTATGTTTCAATAAGGTCTCCTCTCATTCTTCTAAACTCCAATGAGTATAGACCCAACCTGTTCAATCTTTCCGCATAAGGCAACCCTTCCAGACCCGGAATCAATCTAGTGAACCTTCTCTGAACTGCCTCCAATGCAAGTATGTCCTTCCTTAAATAAGGGCACCAGAACTGTATGCAGTACTCCAGGTGTGGTCTCACCAGCACCCTGTTCAGTTGTAGCATGACTTCCCTGCTTTTACACTCCATCCCCCAAGAAATAAAGGCCAATATTCCGTTTGCCTTCCGGATTACCTGCTGCACCTGTATGTTGACTTTTTGTGTTTCATGTACGAGGACACCCAGATCCCTCTGTACCGCAGCATTTTGTAGTATTTCTCCATTCAAATAATATTTTGCTTTTTTATTTTTCCTCCCAAAGTGGATGACTTCACATTTTCCCACATTATATTCCATCTGCCAAATTTTTGCCCATTCACTTAACCTATCAATATCCCTTTACAGGCCCTTTGTGTCCTCATCACAACTTGCTTTTCCACCTATCTTTGTATCATCAGCAAATTTGGTCACAAGACACTCTGTTCCTTCATCCAAGTCATTGATATATATTGTAAATAGTTGAGGCCCCACCGCTGGACCCTGCGGCACCCCACTAGTTACAGATTACCATTTTTAAAATGACCCTTTTATCCCGACTCTTTGTTTTCTGTTAGTTAGCCAATCCTCTATCCATGCCAGTATATTACCCCCAACAGCACGAGCTCTTATCTTTTATGCGGCACCTTAGCGAATGCCTTTTGGAAATCCAAATATACTGCATCCATTGGTTCCCCTTTATCCACCCTGCCCGTTACTTCCTCAAAGAACTCTAATAAATTTGTCAGACATGATTTCCCCTTCATAAAACCATGTTGACTCTCCTTTATTGTATTATGAGTCTCCAAATGTCCTGCTACTACTTCCTTAATAAAGGATTCCAGCATTTTCCCAATGACAGATATTAGGCTCACTAGTCTATAGTTACCTGCTTTCTGTCTCACTCCCTTCTTGAATAGGGGTGTTACGTTTGCGATTTTCCAATCCACTGGGACCTTTCCAGAATCTAGTGAATTCTGGAAGATTACAACCAATGCATCCACTATCTCTGTAGCCACTTCCTTTAAGACCCTCTGATGCAAGCCATCAGGTCCAGGGGTCTTGTCAGCCTTTAGACCCATTAGTTTACCTAGTACTTTTTCTCTAGTGATAGTGATTGTTTTTAGTTCCTCCCTCCCCTTTGCCCCTTGATTTTCTACTATTATTGGTATATTATTAGTGTCTTCTACTGTGAAGACAGATATAAAATATCTGTTCCATTCCTCTGCCATTTCCTTCTTTTCCATTATTACTTTCCCAGTCTCATCCTCTAAGGGACCAATGTTTACTTTAGCTACCCTCTTCCTTTTTATATACTTGTAGAAGCTTTTATATTTCTTGCTAGTTTACTTTCATAATTTATTTTCTCCCTCTTTATTATTCTTTTAGTCACCCTTTGCTGGTTTTTAAAGTTTTCCCAATCTTCGGGCTTACCAGTAATCTTTGCCATGTTATATGCTTTTTCTTTTAACCTGATACCATCCTTTACTTCCTTAGTTAGCCATGGTTGGTTCACCCTTTTTGTGGTGTCTTTCCTCCTAACAGGGATATGTTTTTGTTGCGAGTCATAAAATATCTTTTTTAATGTTTACCACTGCTTATCCAGCATCATACCATCTAATCTGTTTACCCAGTCCATTTTAGTCAATTGCGCCCTCATTCCTTTATAATTGCCCTTATTTAAGTTTAATACAGTAGTTTCAGACTCAAGATCCTCGCGCTCAAACTTGATGTGAAATTCTATCATGTTATGATCACTGCTTCCCAAGGGATCCTTTACTTTGAGATCATTAATTAATCCTGTTTCATTACACATTACCAGATCCAAAATGGCCTGTTCCTTGGTTGGTTCCCCGCCGTATTGGTTCAAGAAACAGTCCCTAATAAACTCGATGAACTCCTCCTCAGGGCTTTTTTTGCCAATTTGATTTGTCCAATCTATGTGAAAGTTAAAATCGCCCATGATTATTGCATTACCTTTTTTACAAGCCCCCCTTATTTCCTGATTAATATTTTGCCCTGCAGTGTAGCTACTGTTAGGGGGCCTATACACTACTCCCACCAGTGATTTCTTTCCCTTGCTGTTTCTTACCTCCACCCAAATTGATTCGACATCTTGGTCTTCTGAGCCAAAATCATTTCTCACCATTATACCAATTTCATCCTTTATTAACAGAGCTACCCCACCACCTTTACCTTTTTTCTTATCCTTCCGAAATGTTAAATAACCCTGAATATTTAGCTCATGGACTGCTTCATTATGTGAGGGGTTGCGAATGGAACTGAACACTGTGCAATCATCAGTGAACATCCCCATTTCTGACCTTATGATGGAGGGAAGGTCATTGATGAACCAGCTGAAGATCGTTGGGCCTAGGACATTGCCCTGAGGAACTTCTGCAGCAATGTCCTGGGGCTAAGTTGGTTGGCCTCCAACAACCACTACCATCTTCCTTTGTGCTAGGTATGACTCCAGCCACTGGAGAGTTTTCCCCCTGATTCCCATTGACTTCAATTTTACCAGGGCTCCTTGGTGCCACACTTGGTCAAATGCTACCTTGATGTTAAGGGCAGTCACTCTCATCTCACCTCTGGAATTCAACTCTTTTGTCCATGTTTGGACCAAGGCTGTAATGAGTTCTGGAGCCGAGTGGTCCTGGTGGAACCCAAACTGAGCATCGGTGAGCAGGTTATTGGTGAGTAAGTGCCGCTTGATAGCACGGTCAACGACACCTTCCATCACTTTGCTGATGACTGAGAGTAGACTAATGGGGCAGTAATTGGCCTGATTGGATTTGTCCTGCTTTTTGTGGACAGGACATACCTGGGCAATTTTCTACATTGTCGGGTAGATGCCAGTGTTGTAGCTGTACTGGAACAGCTCGGCTAGAGGCGCGGCTAGTCCTGGAGTACAAGTCTTCAGCACTACAGCCAGGATGTCGTCGGGGCCCATAGCCTTTGCTGTATCCAGTGCACCCAGCCGTTTCTTGATATCACGTGGAGTGAATGGGCTGAAGACTGGCTTCTGCAATGGTGGGGATATTGGGAGGAGGTTCTGAGATGGATCATCCACTCGGCCCTTCTGGCTGAAGATGGTTGCAAACGCTTCAGCTTTGTCTTTTGCACTCACGTGCTGGATTCTGCCATCATTGAGGATGGGGATGTTCATGGAGCCTCCTCCTCCTGTTAGTTGTTTAATTGTCCACCACCATTCACGACTGGTTGTGGCAGGACTGCAGAGCTTTGATTTGATCTGTTGGTTGTGGAATCGCTTAGCTCTATCTATAGCATGCTGCTTCCACTGTTTAGCATGCATGTAGTCCTGTGTTGTGCCTTCACCAGGTTGGCACCTCATTTTTGGGTACGCCTGGTGCTGCTCCTGGCATGCTCATTTACAATCTTCATTGAACCAGGGTTGATCCCCTGGCTTGTTGGTAATGGTAGAGGGAGGAATATGCTGGGCCATGAGGTTACAGATTGTGCTGGAATACAGTTCTGCTGCTGCTGATAGCTTACAGCACCTCATGGATGCCCAGTTTTGAGCTGCTAGATCTGTTCTGAATCTATCCCATTTAGCACCGTGATAGTGCCAAACAACACGTTTGCACTAACAGCACGGACTGCATCAGCAACATGGCTGGAAAGAGAAAAGTGATGAACCTCAGCATGAAAATTAATCTCCTAATATACGAGTTCAGGTTGGATGCCCGATTTGCCGAAGGTGCCAGCATGTCCGAGCGCAGCACTTCTGTCGACCTAAATCTGCTGTCACCAACTTAAGAGCTACACCATGAACAGCTATTCACTGAATGGCATCCCTGACGGAAAGAGGAAACACGAGGCAAAGGATGGGGAAGTCGAGAAGGCACTGCTGTACTGGTTTCAGAATGCCCGTGGGAGAGATCTGCTTGTCAGTGGCCCCCTTCTAGCCCAAAAAGCCATGCAGTTGGCTAAAGCACCTGGTAAAGTACAATTACATGCTCTATAATGAAATGAGAAGTTACTTTTTAATTTTTTTTAGCAATTGTGGCTCAATTTGTGAACCTACAGACTCGCTGGTTCACTTTGTCGACTGACATTTTGGAGGCATTTTTAATGTCAAATCAATGTTTGAGAAACGCTACTCACTTTACTACCCAGTTCATATCCAATATAAACGGTGGGGACTATAAAACTTGAAATGATAAAACTTTAAAGCCCTGATTTTAACTTAGCATACTCGTGAGAAAGGGGTGGGTTCGGGTTGTATGCCTGAATTACACCTCACCCAATTTTACATTGGGCGGGTTAGGCTAAAATTGGGGCTTAAAAGTAGTACAAGAGCAGAAACATGTATTTGCATATGGGGGCATTACAGCTGAACTGGATCCTATCCTCATCCAACATTCACTTCCAGCTTGGATCACTGGGTAATGAGGTGCAGGAGCCCATGCCAATTTTCTCTTTCCCAACTGAGGGAGTTAAGGCCACTTGTATTGCTTCTGCTTCTGCTGTTGCTGTCTTGGCTGAGATCAGTTAACTCAGCATACACTGGGGATCAAACCTGTGATTCTTCTGGTCTGTATGGCTCAGCTATTCATTGCCTTAACTGCCTGCTCTGGAAAAATGAGTGTTAAAATTGCAGCCTTCAACCGGTTACTTACCGTGCATAAAATGTCACAAATATATTCCAACAGACTATAGTTGCATGAAATAAACCTAAATTTAGAAAAATCACAGAAGTGGTACAATTTTAAAGGGGGTGTAGGAACAGAGAGACCTGGGGGTGTATGTACACAAATCTTAGAAGGTGACAGGACAAGTTGAGAATGCTGTTTAAAAAAGCATATGGGATCCTTGGCTTTATTAATAGAGTACAAAAGCAAGGAAGTTATGCTAAACCTTTATAAAACACTAGTTTGGCCTTATCTGAAGTATTGTGTTCGATTCTAGGCACCAAACTTTCGGAAGGATGTCAAGGCCATAGAGAGGATGCAGAAGAGATTTACTAGAATGGTACCAGGGATGAGGGACTTCAGTTATGTGGAGAGACTGGAGAAGCTGGGGTTGTTCTCCTTAGAATGGAGAAGGTTAAGAGAAGATTTGATAGAGGTGTTCAAAATCATGAGCGGTTTTAATAGGGTAAATAAGGAGAAACTGTTCCCAGCGGCAAAAGGAAAGGTAACCAGAGAACACCGATTTAAGGTGATCGGCAAAAGAACGAGAGGCGACAAGAAAAAAAACATTTTTAGGTAGTGAGTTGTTATGATTTGGAATGCACTGCCTGAAAGGTTGGTGGAAGCAGATTCAATAATAACTTTCAAAAGGGAATTTGATAAATACTTGAATGGAAAAAATTTACAGGTCTATGGGGAAAGAGCAGGAGAGTGGGACTAATTGGATAGCTCTTTCAAACAGCTGGCACAGGGATGATGGGACAAATGGCCTTCTGTGTTGTATTATTTTATGATTCTAAGCTCATCAGACGATTCAGATTTTCAAAGAAACATGATTTATTAGCTGGTCAAAAAGTTGACAGGAGATCAGGTTACACTTGTGCCCCTAGAACATTTCTATATACTTGTTACCTTTACAGATCAAAGGGACTGGAAGAGTTCCTTCGTGCTGCCTCCCTATGAGGGTGGGCTGTAATGTGCATTTACGTTCATCCTTTATCAGGTCAGGTGCTCTGTTCTTCGCAGCTCCTTTATATAGTTTCCACTGTAAGTCTTTTAAGTCAAGGAAGGATTCATAATGCTGCGTTCCTGAAAGTGAACGCAAATACCTTAATTCAGAGAATAACACCGGGAATTTCCTTGCTACGTCTCCTGATCGGGCGCAATAACTTCGGCGGAAGATGAGCAGAAACCCCACTTGTGTATCTATTCAGATTTCTGTCAATCTTCTGCTGAAGTTAGGGTGGCTGATTGACAGGAACTTACACCCAAATTTCCTGCAGAGCTCATTTGCCTATGCCGAAAAGTAAAAACCACCATAAAATAAGTATGAATTCAGCAGTATTATTTTGCATTCTAATTTCTATGTTCTAAATGGCTGAACCTCAGCTTAAATTAATGGTTGTTTCAGTAGTTCTAATAAAGTTGATCATACACTCGTATGCTAACATTTTGACCCTCATTATAAAGTTCTTTAAATAATCAAACTTGCTAATAAATTAAACTTTGTTCTTCACTATGTTAGTCAAGGAAATTTCCAACCAAACTTTTAAAATTTATTAAGTAAATATACTGGCCTGGAATTTCGTGGAACACTTTGGCATAACTATACCTGAAGAGGGAAGTTTCATCTGCCCACTTCCACCCCGAGGAAATTAGCACGTGACATTTACGTCGGGTTTACGGCAAAACCTCGCTACGCGCAAATTTCCTTGATTCATTTGTACCGCTTTTGTGATACATCCACTGAAACCCCCTGTCGCTCATTTACATAGTTCCGCTCCCCCCCCACCTCATACAAAAGACCAGCTCACATGAGTTTCCTGCATTTACGTCAGTAATGCGCTGGCGTAGGTTTACCCCCCAAAATTTAAGTGCAGCAAGACCCAAAGCCACCTGATATCAATGTCACTGAAATTTTCAGGTCTGAAGCTTTAATTTTTCATAGGAAACAGGCAATTTCAGAACTGACACTTCCTTGTTCCTTTTATTTCCTTGCATGTAAATAATTTTAACTGTTGAATAGAAACTGCAGTGTCTGCCCTGCTTCGTTATCACGTGATTTGCTGAATTAGAGATTGAGGCATTGGGTAGATGAGATTTTGCAAATATCTATCAAAATAATAAAATAATTGTATATCTGAATTAGACAAGATGATTGTATGAAACTATGTGATCCAGGTGTAGCTACCCTTCAAATCTGATTTTCTACAAATTCGCATTTGGGCTTCCTGAATTGGTTGTACTTATCGAGGACTAACATAGTGAAGAACAAAGTTTAATTTATTAGCAAGTTTGATTATTTAAAGAACTTTATAATGAGGGTCAAAATGTTAGCATACGAGTGTATGATCAACTTTATTAGAACTACTGAAACAACCATTAGTTTAAGCTGAGGTTCAGCCATTTAGAATATAGAAATTAGAATGCAAAAATAATACTGCTGAATTCATACTTATTTTATGGTGGTTTTTACTTTTCGGCATAGGCAAATGAGCTCTGCAGGAAATTTGGGTGTAAGTTCCTGTCAGCAAGATCAGCATAAGTGCAAACCAGGAAATTCTGGGCCTTTTTGAAAAAAAACTTTTCCCCCAATTTTTAAAGAACTGTACTCCATTGAAAATTATTTTTCAAACTACTATAGTATTAATTTGACTTTCATCTTTTAAACAGTTTATAATAGTCTTTTTCTTTCCACTCCACATTTCCCCTTGCTGCACCCTTTGAGCCTCATAACTTGTGCGTTCCAAATCGGGCCACCGTCATTTCTGTTTGTCAGCAGGCAGCAGAATTTAGCACAGCAATAGTGCAGATAAGAGAGCAGCCAGTTAGTCTTGTTTGAGTTCTAAAATTGATGGGATTCCCTGTAATGTTGTAAGAGTTATTGAAGAATCTTTCTACTCCTTGAGAATCTAGTATCAAGATATGCACCTATTTTACAAAATTGCACAGCAGTAATGAGGATTCCCAGATTTTGTTTATAACACCATATACATCAGCTTTTTAAAAAAACAATCTAATCGTTACATTTGAGTTTTTACTCTAGATGTTTTTCTGAAGTTTTCAGCATTTACAGGCTTAACTGTCTCTTTGCAGAGATACAAAATAACAGTTCCGTCTGCTGCGTTAAACTGTGGTGCAAACTGGATCGAACACAAAGTCCCTGAATTTTAATATTACGCAATGGTTTGTTTCTGGCTATCCATTAAGAGTCTCTGATCTATTTACCTCTGACTGATGACTACAGAGAAACAGTTTAATTGGAACAAGACAGGCTGAGAAATACTTTTCAAAATTTGACCAGGACAAAGGAAATTTAAGTATGTGCCACTTAAGCTCAAAATGAGCTGTCAATCAAACAAAATCCACAAGATGCTAGTATTTAAATTAAGTAGCTGATGTAGATATAACGAGGTAGAGTTTCTGCAGGGATTCTCTGAACTCCTGCCGTAACTTCAGCAGAATCCCTGGAGAAACGGTGTAAATAGCAGTTTATGGCGTTTCTGCCAATCTTCTGCTGAAGTAATGGAGGGAGATCAGGAAAGGTCCTGTGGAAATTCCAGGCAAACATTTTTGCTGTGCTGTTAAAACAAACATTATCAGGTACATTACAAACCTACTTCCTCATTTTTAAATTCAAATTAAAACATTGTCAATTTATTTAAAAAGATGGTTTTTGCTTCTGCAATATTTCTTATTCTTGGAATGACTCCTGGATCCTGCTGATCAAAGAGATAAAACTAGAATATCATAGAAATGCACAGCAGGTCAAAAAGCAAGACAATAACATTTTGAGTAAGACGAGGTCTTGTTTTTTATTTCAGATTTCAAATAATCACAATTTTTATTATCTTAAAAAAAACAACTAGACTAGTGGCCATTTATGAGGGCTTGATTTAATTTCTATTTTAAAAAAATCTTCCTTATCCCTTGTTGTTCCACTCATTCTTCCATTATTTATGTCTTTCCTTTGCTCTATTCTATTTATTTATTGTGCTCTCCCATTAATTTTCTCTTTCTATGTTTTTAAAAATTATTTTATAATCTTTTTTTGTTTCTTTTGTTTTGTATGTTCTCTGGTTCTCAGTTAGGCTTGTCAGTGTATCAGTGTCTATAAGAAGTTCAAAAATGTGTATATTTAGTACAAAAACTAATCAATGAATTTATACAGAAAGTTAGAAATTAAGGGTCAGGACACTAACGTGGTCAAAATAAAATTTGTTTTACTACAGGAACATTTGACATAGATTTAATAGTAGCTGCAGCAGCAGCTATAATTGTCAAATCACATCTGTATGTCATGGGGCCAGAAGCTGGAGGCTGAGGACAAACCTAGACGATCTTGAGGATAGGCTAAGAGACGGAGAAGAACCACGCTGGGAGATTGCAGGGTCTATGTAAGAACGAAAAACAGAAAGGAGGACCAATGAAGAAATTTGATGACAAAGAAATAAAGAAAATCATTTAAAAAAAAATAAAATTAGACAGCTAGAGAAGCAGAAACAATCTGCCATAGAGTGGCAGATTACTGGTTCATTGCCTTCTTTTGCCCACAGTCAATTCCCATTCTCAGCTGTGCCATGAGAGGAGACACTGAATGCAAGCCAGCTGTTTCCCTAAAGGATGGAGTCCAAAATCAGAAGCCAAGTCACCCGTGCACTTCCTAGTTGCTTGCTCGAGCAGGATTTGCACAGGACTGTGAGCAGGTTTCTTACCCAGCTTTTCAGATTGTGCATGGTGTGGCGGGACCTGAAGAGATGGCAAAAAAGAGGAAAGACAGAAAACCAACAATGGGAAAGGACAAAAACGAGGATGCAATAAAGTTTTAAACGTATATTGAATATTTTCATTATAGAAAGTGTATTAGAGAAAGATGCCTCACTCTAAACAGACGCGAGTCTAGCTTGTTTCTCTCTTTCTTTCATTCCTCATTATTTTCCTTATTCCCACTTTTACTGTTAGTCGTATTGGTTTTTCAGCATTACTGTTCCTTGCAATATTCCAGAATTTTATCAGTAACCTGTGTTCTCTATTTCCTGGGTCCACTTTTTTCTATCTCTTGGTTTAAACTTCTAGGGAGAGAGGAGGCTCGTGTGGGGCATAAACACTGGCATGGACCTGTTGGGCCAAATGGCCTGTTTGAGCTGTACATTCTATGTAACTTACAAACGTACATAAATGCACATTACTGCTACATCATTTAATTTCTCCCAGCATTATTACAACATTGCTTTATCCAGACTTTAAATTTAAAGTTTTATAAAACATGCCTGCTACTTTAAGTAGGAATCATTATTTGAGATAAATGTTAGTTAGTTCAAGATTTTTTTTAATTCATGGAATGTGGGCATCACTGGCAAGGCCAGCATTTATATTGCCCATCCCTAATTGCCCTTGAGAAGGTGGTGGTGAGCCGCCTTCTTGAACCGCGGCAGTCTGTGTGGTGAAGGTTCACCCACAGTACTGTTTAGATAGGGAGTTCTAGAATTTTGACCCAGCGACAATGAAGGAATGGTGATATATTTCCAAGTCGGGATGGTGTTTGACTTGGAGGGGAACGTGCAGGTGGTGTTCCCATGTGACTGCTGCCATTGTCTTTCTCGGTGGTAGAAGTCGGAGGTTTTGGAGGTGCTGTCGAAGAAGCCTTGGCGAGTTGCTGCAGTGCATCCTGTAGATGGTACACACTGCAGCCACGGTGTGCCAGTGGTGAAGGGAGTGAATGTTTAGGGTGGTGGATGGGGTGCCAATCAAGCAGGCTGCTTTGTCCTGGATGGTGTTGAGCTTCTTGAGTGTTGTTGGAGCTGCACTCATCCATGCATGTGGAGAGTATTCCATCACACTCCTGATTTGTGCCTTGTAGATGGTGGAAAGGCTTTGGGGAGTTAGGAGATGAGTCACTCGTCGCAGAATACCCAGCCTCTGACCTGCTCTCGTAGCCACAGTATTTATATGGCTGGTCCAGTTAAATTTCTGGTCAGTGGTGACCCCAGGATGTTGATGGTGGGGGATTTGGCGATGGTAATGCCGCTGAATGTCGAGGGGAGGTGGTTAGATTCTGTTTTGTTGGAGATGGTCATTGTCCAGCACTTGTCTGGTCGAATGTTACCTGCCACTTATCAGCTCAAGCCTGGATGTTGTCCAGGTCTTGCTGCATGCGGGCACGGACTCCTTCATCATCTGAGGGGTTGCGAATGGAACTGAACACTGTGCAATCATCAGTGAACATCCCCATTTCTGACCTTATGATGGAGGGAATGTCATCGATGAAGCAGCTGAAGATGGTTGGGCCTAGGACACTGCCCTGAGGAACTCCTGCAGCAATGTCCTGCGGCTGAGATGATTGGCCTCCAACAACCACTACCATCTTCCTTTGTGCTAGGTATGACTCCAGCCACTGGAGAATTTTCCCCCTGATTCCCATTGGCTTCAATTTTACTCGGGCTCCTTGGTGCCACACTCGGTCAAATGCTGCCTTGATGTGATTGGCTTACGGATCTAAGTTTTCTCCCATATTAACTAATACTTGTTACTGGGAAAATTTGAGTTATCTGCAGTCTTTTTATTAATTTCCATCCAACACTTAATAATTAAAGGTGTGTGTGGGGGGGGGGTGGCGGCAGCGGAGAGAGGGGGTAATATTAACCCTTCTATTGTCAGGTTAGTTCTACCTTAAGATTATCCATGTAAAAAAAAATCACATTTTTCCTTTCCAATTTTCGCTGTTCAAAATTACTAAACACCATTTTCTTTTGCAATTTCCTACGCTAAATTAAGATTTTTAAGGCAAGTTATACATAAGAGGTTATTTGAAACTGAGGGGGTGAATTTCCTTGGAGCTTCTGCTTTAACTTTGGTGGAATTTTAGCATAAATGGGGTTTTTGCACAACTTCCGCTGAAGTTACAATGGCAGAGTGGGAGAAGCTACAGGGAAATACACCCCTTATTATAGATCCACTGATATGAAGGCTGCCAGCAATGGGTTCCTTTACCATATGCATATAACATGGCATTACTAGCTTCCTTCTCAGATTCAGCATCACATGTATGATAAGAAAGCACTTCCTATTGTTTATACCAATGACAGTTACTGGGGTGGAAATTTCCTTTAACTGCTGAGGACACAAGGTAGGTTTTCATCTGTGGTGCGTCTGGGGAATGTTCTGGTACTTCAGGTCTCCGCCACATTACATTGCCCCAGGATTTCTGCGTTTCCCCACAATAGGTAGTATTAGTCCTGTGTCTGCAGTAGGTGCAAGCTTAACATAAGCATGCTAATGAGGTGAGGAGGAGGGCTTTCCCAACCCTCCAACTTCACTTATCTCTTCATGCCCTTATAGGGTGCCCAAAAAAGGGGTACCCCAAAAAGGTGGTGGTGTGACTGACACCAGATCCCTGTGCAGACTGGAAGGTCTGCAGGGTGTTCCGGGGCATCCCAAAGAAGGAGGCTTGCTGAAGATACGTTATTTTCTTTGCTTTGCGGGATGGTCTTTGGGCCTTGGGTTCTCCTGCAGAAGCCAGAAAACCCCAATGCCGATGGCCAGGCGCCCAGCTGCAGACCTTTTCAGCTTGCTGGTGCATCCCTATATTTGCTCCCAGGGGTTGTGCCAATGCTAAAGCAATTGGCTGGGGCCAGGAAATGTGTGCCCACTCCTCTCTCAGCAGGCACAGTACACTGTGTCTGTCTGATGCCTGATTATAGGGGAGGGAGGGAGAGAGAGGGGAAAATCAGTGCTATGCTTTATAGCTATAGCTTACCTGTTAGTACTGACCGTTGAATCCGTGGAGGACATAGAGATGGCTTGATCTTCAGAAAAGGGCTTCTTGCTTGACTTGTTTTATCAATAAGTGGCCTTCTCTTTCTATCTCTCTGTGGTATTAACAGAGATGGAAGAGTGTATTCTTTACCACTTACATTTGAAATAAGTAGTTTCTTCTGTGGTGCATTAATCCTCTGATCAAATTGGTTATCCAATTTAGCTTTTTTGGGCCAATTACATACAAGCTTTGATTTTCGTGAATCTTGAGGTTTCGTGTCCATCTTGCATTGAAGAGATTTCGCATCCATGTTGCATCCAAAAATGCTTTGTTGAGGGCACAATTCAAATTTAATTCTTTTGGATGAGCCAGATCTAATATGCTTATAATCTGGCAATTTTGCATTTTTAATACCCTGATTGTCATTAGCAGTTGGTATATCTACAGTGGGTAATTGGAGTCTCTCTGCTTCTGTTAATTTCTCCACATGATTCTGTTCACTCTGAGATTCCAGCCGTTGCTTACTTAAATTTTCAATGGCAAGTAACAATTCTGATACCTAAAGAAAAAAATCATTGGAAAAAATAAACAGGGTTCCCATTAACTGAATCTTGATAGATATGTAAAATTTCTTGAGGCTGTAAGTCACTTGTACTATCTGTCATAACAAAGAAATACTGCTATCTAGTACAACATATAAGAAGTTTCACTCTAAATGCTTAGGCATCTGAGAGACATGCACTTGGGTAGTGTTAATCCCATGTTATTAACCTCTTCAGCTGTCTGGACCCTAAGCTCTGGAATTCCCTCCTTAAACCTCTCCACCACACTACCTCTCTCTCCTCCTTTAAGACGCTCCTTAAAATCTACCTCTTTGACCAATCTCTTGGTTACCTGCCTTAATGTCTCTTTTGGCTCGGTGTCAATTTTTACCTGGTTACTCTCCTGTGAAGCACCTTGGGACGTTTTACTACATTAAAGATGTTATATAAATGTAAGTTGTTGTTCAGGGCTGTTTGGTGCTGGTACAATAGAGAGCACAATGGTCAATTTAAAGTGGTTCTTCTATTATGGGTAAATACACTGCAACACAATAAGACTTTATCTGCCCTGTTCAGTTAGATAGAATATTGGTTTCATCGATAAGCTTTGTCTTTTTTTTTGTTAAGTGCTATGTTATTGATTAAGGTAGCACTGCCCCTTTTTTCCCCTCAATTGGGTATTTCCATGTGATGCAACATCAACAATTGAGGGGTAACTCAGAGGGAGCGTCATCAATACCTTTTTTTGTGACCTCTGCCGATGTGCGGGGGGGTATTGATATTCCTCAATACCAGTTTAACTTGTGTGATCTTGGAACACATTTGTGCTCAGCTCTGGAGGGGAAATGCCTTAATTATTGCCTTAAATGTTTCCTCAAAATAGTCAGTAGTCAGACTGAATGCTAGGAACAGAAATTGCTAATGTTAATTCAACATGAAGGCTTTTACAAACAAAACATGCCTTACCCGTGATAGAAAATAAGCCATCAAGACCACAGGCCTGGAGATGGCTTGTTAAGTGGGCATAAAGATGTCGGGCTAGAAATTCGATTGCATCTGAAAACAAGTGCGCAGGAGGCAGGGTGTGCTGCAAGCGGTCCCAGGGACCATGTGAAATTGGTGTTGGGAGCTCATTATAATGATTCAGGTGTGCAGCCAATGCTACTATTCATTGGCTGCACACCTGTTTGTGGGGGGGGGGGCGGATGGAAGTCGGACTTCACTGACTCCACTTAAAGGCAGCCAGCAACTCTTAAAGGGGAGGTGCACTCTGGCTGCAGACAACAGGGAAGCTTGAAAAATGGCTGGAAGAGGCTCCGACAGGACATTCAGGTTTTTTGTTGCCACGTTGGAGGCCCTAATCCAGGCGGTGAATAGGAGGAGGGAGATCCTGTTCTCCTAGTGGGCAGAAAGCCCTCCAGACAACACCTCCACCGCCAGTGGGAAGAGGTTGCTGAGGAGGTCAATGCCAGGAGCTTAGCTCCCAGGACATGGCTGCAATACAGAAATAAGGTCAATGAGCTCCCCAGAGTTATTAGTAAGAATACTGCTCTCTTACTCTCTGCTCATACATGCACCACCTCCAGCCTCACTACTCACAATACTCCCTACCCCGGCTTCTCTTCACTCTCCGATAATCACTGAACCACACTTCATTCCACCTGCTTCTCCTCACACTCACCACTGTTGCAACCCTCACCTCACATCTTACACGCTGCATACCAGCTATTTGATCATGACATGTACATTCTCTAAACACCTCAAAAGACACGCTCCCTTTTTTCTTGCAGGTGAGGGTCATACGTAACTTTCGCCAGGAAGTTGCCACAAGAGGAAGCAGAGCTTGTCTTCACACCGTCTCCCCATAGTAATGGGGAGAGTCATGGCCGTGGTGAGTGGCAACACCAGAGGAGACATCGCGCAGGATTTCTTCACATCCTTATCCTCTTTTTTTTTTCCCCTTCTTACTTCTGTCTCACACTACACACTCTGCATGACATGCTTTCACCAACCACTTCTTCCAATGCTCTCCCTTCACAATGAAAGCTAACCCTTGTCCCTCTCTTTCATTTCAGGTGGTGAAAATGTGGAGACACCTCTGCCACTTCAGGAAGAGGAGACCAGCCTTCCTGAAGATGCACCAGCACTCGATCTGACGCTAGCCAGCACCAGCTCAGAGATTGGCATCACGCATACTTGAGGCTAGACTAGAGGAAAGGTCTTCCTGTGGTGAATCACCGGCTACAAGTGTGCAGGAGTTAGGGTGCCACAGGTGCCAGCTTGCCAGAGAGCGAGGTCACATACCAGTTCTGCTGCAGAGAACTCAGATGTTCACTTTGAAGGCCCAAGCTACCGAAGAAGGCTGATGGGGGCACATACCAGGAAATGTTAGGTGCACTGGGCAGCCTGCCAGCGAGCTTGCACGCAGTGACTCGGAGCATTGAGGAATCCAGCTCCAACTTATATTGGGGCTTTGTGCAGAGAATGGAGACCATTGTGCCCAACATGGACCGAGTGATCAGATCCATGAACACTATTTATACCCATCATGATGAAACCTCTGATGACAGCTCTGATAGTTTCCATGGCAGCCCAGACTGCTGCCATCTTGGCTCTGGGGGCCAGTGTTGACAGGAGCTTTCAGAGCATCACATCACTCCTGCACTCTGTTCATGTGCAGAACCGAGGGAGTGCTGAGGCGCAGTCCCAGGAGAATGGCCTTTGTTCCTTGGGAGAGGCACCTATAGAATGGTTATAGCATGGAAGGAGGCCATTGAGTCCACGACGGCTCTATGCATGAGCAATCCAGCTAGTCCCAAAGCCCTGCACATTTTTTCCTTTCAAGTACTTATCCAGTTCCCTTTTGAAGGCCATGATTGAATCTGCCTCCAACACTCCCTCGGGCAGTGAATTCCAGATTCTAACCAATCGCTGTGTGTGTAAAAGAAAAGAAAATTCTCATATCACCTTTGGTTCTTTTACCAATCACCTGAAATCTATGCCCTCTGGTTCTTGACCTTCCTGCCAATGGAAATAGTTTCTCTCTATCTACTCTGTCTAGACCCTTCATGATTTTGAATAACTATCAAATTTCCTCTCAACCTTCTCTGTTCCAAGGAGAACAATCCCAGCTTCTCCAGTGTATCCACGTAATTAAGTCCCTCATCCCTGGAATCATTCTAGTAAATCTCTGCACCTCTCCAAGGCCTTCACATCCTTCCTAAAGTGCGGTGCCCAGAACTGGACACAGTACTCCAGTTGTGGCCGAACCAGTGTTTTATAAAGGTTCATCATGACTGTCTTACTTTTGTACTCTGTGCCTCTATTTATAAAGCCCAGGACCACGTATGCTTTTTTAACCACTTTCTCAACCTGCTGTCTTCACTCAGGAGGACAGCATGCCTGTTCCCCCGCCACCCATTCTGCCAGTGCCTTTGTTAGTGCCACACAACCAGCTGGCTCAGACTGCCCCGGCCCACGGTGAGATGCTGCAGTCAAGGCCCAGAGCTGCTTGAGGTCGCTAACCATGGCTATCTGAAGTGTCCTCAATGGAAGCTCAGCAGCCTTCCATCTCCCAAGCTGTAGCCACTGGGGAAATACTTTGTAGGAGCACTAGGATAGGTAAACAAGCATTGAAGACAGGCATTAAGGGGTTGCACAAGGGTGATTTAAAAAAAAATATATTCGTTCATGGGATGTGGGCGTCATTGGCAAGGCCGGCATTTATTGCCCATCCCTAATTGCCCTTGAGAAGGTGGTGGTGAGCCGCCGCCTTGAACCGCTGCAGTCCGTATGGTGAAGGTTCTCCCACAGTGCTGTTAGGAAGGGAGTTCCAGGATTTTGACCCAGCGACGATGAAGGAACGGCGATATATTTCCAAGTCGGGATGGTGTGTGACTTGGAGGGGAAGGTACAGGTGGTGTTGTTCCCATGTGCCTGCTGCGCTTGTCCTTCTAGGTGGTAGAGGTCGCGGCTTTGGGAGGTGCTGTCGAAGAAGCCTTGACTAGTTGCTGCAGTGCATCCTGTGGATGGTACACACTGCAGCCAAAGTGCACCGGTGGTGAAGGGAATGAATGTTTAGGGTGGTGGTTGGGGTGCCAATCAAGCGGGCTGCTTTGTCCTGGATGGTGTCGAGCTTTTTGAGTGTTGTTGGAGCTGTAGTCATCCAGGCGAGTGGAGATTATTCCATCACACTTCTCAGTTGTGCCTTGTAAATGGTGGAAAGGCTTTGGGGAGTCAGGAGGTGAGTCACTCACTGCAGAATACCCAGCCTCTGACCTCTTGTAGCCACAGTATTTATATGGCTGGTCAAGTTAAGTTTCTGGTCAATGGTGACCCCCAGGATATTGATGGTGGGGGATTCGGCGATGGTGATGCTGTTGAAGGTCAAGGGGAGGTGGTTAGACCCTCTCTTATTGGAGATGGTCATTGCCTGGCACTTGTCTGGCGCGAATGTTACTTGCCATTGCCTGCTCTTGTAGCCACAGTATTTATATGGCTGGTCAAGTTAAGTTTCTGGTCAATGGTGACCCCCAGGATATTGATGTTGTCCAGGTCTTGCTACATGCGGGCACAGACTGCTTCATTATCTGAGGGGTTGCGAATGGAACTAAACGCTGCGCAATCATCAGCGAACATCCCCATTTCTGACCTTATGATGGAGGGAAGGTCATCGATGAAGCAGCTGAAGATAGTTGGGCCTAGGACACTGCCCTGAGGAACTCCTGCAGCAATGTCCTGGGGCTGAGATGATTGGCCTCCAACAACCACTACCATCTTCCTTTTGTGCTAGGTGTGACTCCAGCCACTGGAGAGTTTTCCCCCGATTCCCATTGACTTCAATTTAACTAGGGCTGCTTGGTGCCACACTCTGTCAAATGCTGCCTTGATGTCAAGGGCAGTCATTCTCACCTCACCTCTGGAATTCAGCTCTTTTGTCCATGTTTGGACCAAGGCTGTAATGAGGTCTGGCGCCAAGTGGTCCTGACGGAACCTAAACTGAGCATCGGTGAGTAAGTGCCGCTTGATAGCACTGTCGACGACACCTTTCTTCACTTTGCTGATGATTGAGAGTGGACTGATGGGGCAGTAATTGGCCGGATTGGATTTGTCCTGCTTTTTGTGGACAGGACATACCTGGACAATTTTCAACATTGTCGGGTGCATGCCAGTGTTGTAGCTGTACTGGAACAGCTTGGCTGGAGGTGCAGCTAGTTCTGCAGCACAAGTCTTCAGCGCTACAGCAGGGATGTTGTCGGGGCTCATAGCCTTTGCTGTATCCCGTGCACTCAGCCGTTTCTTGATATCATGTGGAGTGAATCGAATTGGCTGAAGACTGGCTTCTGTGATGGTGGGGATATTGGGAGGAGGCCGAGATGGATCATCTACATGGCACTTCTGGCTGAAGACGGTTGCAAACGCTTCAGCCTTGTCTTTTGCACTCACGTGCTGGACTCCGCCATCATTGAGGATGGAGGATGGGGATGTTTACAGAGCCTCCTCCTCCCGTTAGTTGTTTAATTGAGCTTTGATCTGATCCGTTGGTTGTGGAATCGCTTTGCTCTGACTATAGCACGTTGCTTCCGCTGTTTAGTATGCATGTAGTCCTGAGTTGTTGCTTCACCAGGTTGGCATCTCATTTTTAGGTACGCCTGGTGCTGCTCCTGGCATGCTCTTCTACACTCTTCATTGAGCCAGGGTTGATCCCCTGGCTTGTTGGTAATGGTAGATTGCGCAGTGTTTAGTTCCATTCGCAACGCCTCAGATAATGAAGCAGTCCGAGCCCACATGCAGCAAGACCTGGACAACATCAATGTCCTGGGGGTCACCATTGACCAGAAACTTAACTTGACCAGCCATATAAATACTGTGGCTACAAGAGCAGGCAGTGGCAAGTAACATTCGCGCCAGACAAGTGCCAGGCAATGACCATCTCCAATAAGAGAGGGTCTAACCACCTCCCCTTGACATTCAACAGCATTACCATCACCGAATCCCCCACCGGGCCATGAGGTTACAGATTGTGCTGGAATACAATTCTGCTGCTGCTGATGGCCCACAGTGGCTCATGGATGCCCAGTTTTGTTCTGAATCTATCCCATTTAGCACGGTGGTGTTAACTCTTAGACACAGATGGAATTGAGTTGTTGGCTAAATTGTGCCAGTGCTTTAATCTCAGTTTACAAAGGATTTGCACTCCTGGGCTGTCGTGCATTATTTAAATGAGTTGACCCCACAAATTCCAGTGGGATCAGCAGCACATAACACGCATGGGCAGAAGCACCAGTAACTTTGGGGCTTGCTTATTTATTTGACTTTTTTTTAAACTGTTTAATTCTGCAACACTGTTTGCTGTAAATTATAAATGATCCTCATGGAAGTACTTTGCTAAACCAAAGAAAGAAATCTATCTGCTGTGTTGCTAAAATGTTGCTGATTTATTTGATAGCATATACTTAGTGATTATTTATATCTTTGTTTTGACCTGAACACAATTTCCTATTCACATGAATAGTGTTTTGATGGAAGGAGAGTCCCTTAAGGCAAAGCACGATACTTTGTGGTATTTTACTGTATTGAGAAACGATCCTTACCTTTTTGGCACAATAATACAAACACAATTTTCTCTAGGGCAAACAGTTATCTTCTTATGAATTAATTTAATGTTTCTGCTTCTAGCTTTCCCTTGTTGCTAAAGCTTTAAGGCCCCTTAACTTATTTTTATCTCTTAATATTTAGGCAGGGACATGTCATAGCAAATGCTCATAATGCTACGTCCACCTCCGTCTGCCTGTGACATGCAATGCCTTATGAAGTCTTGTCTCAAAGTGCATCATTAGTGATTTTACAACTATCTACCCATTACCAAAATGGTGTATAGTAGCATACTGAAAAAAGCTGGCAAAAGGAATGTTTTAATATTTAACTATCAAAATATTACTTTATACTAGGAGAAGCTCCTTTTTGATTAACTTCTATTTATGACATTATGTAGTGTTTATATCAGAGTCCCACTTTTTTTACGGCAGCGCTACAACATCAGGAAGAACTTGTAGTCAGTTAAGTACACAAACTACAGAAAAAATTCCGTAGTCCTAGGTCTTAAGTCAAAGTCATAAAAGAGTGGTGGAGTTGAATTACATCTCACGATGGGGGCTGAACTCACTAAGGACTTCTCCCATTCCACTGCTGTAACTTCGATGGAAGTTCAGCAGAAATCCCGTTTTCACACGTAAACAGACTCTCCTTCAAACTTCCACTGAAGTTACGGCGGCAGAGCAGGAGAAGCCCCATGGAAATTCACCCGACATCTTCTGTGGTTTGTAGAAACATTCACTTAAACATTTGAATTGTACTGCTGCTTAATTGTTTAGCCACACTTAAAGAAGTTTTTCAGTTTGATAAGTATTCAAAATATAACAGTTTACTTCTATTTTTTTTCCTCACCAATTTTTCTCCACTCACCTCCTTTCCTGAAGCTGCTGACTCTTTGCTGGGGAACATTACCATGGCCGCCAGTCACCCTTTGGTACCGCTTGTATGGCTGCTATTTAAATGTGAGCTTTGACAGAAAATGTTGGTAGCTACAGCCACCTAGTCACGTCCCCAGGCAGCTTGCTGGAGAAAAGGCCTCGAGGATCAGGCCACTGTGGCGCCAGCAGCATTCCTCATGTAAGTCCTTTAAAGGGGACCAGGAGAGGAAGACGACCGGGATGGTGGTTAGTGGTAGCCAGGATTGGGAAGGGTAGCAGCGGCAGGCAGCGGCCCACGTGATTTGAACGTGGAACGGGGAGGAGCATCCTCCTGGCTCCAAATTCAGATAAGTATATTTTATACATTTACGTTGTTGGTTGTGGCCTGCAGCGATCCCTTTAAGGGCCACCTATTAGGCCGCATGTAGACCTGGTTTTCATTTAGGGCAACCCAATATTGCAGAGGGGGCCTCAAATAGTCGTTGGGCCCCTTATTTGAATATGCAAACAGCCAAACGCCTGGTTCAGGCATGGGCCCTGGACACCTGTATTTTTGACTACACCAATACGGTGGGCAGCGCACTTCCTACCTACCATATTAGAGACATAGGTGCCTCTTTAGCGCCTGAAAAAGAGGCATGGTGCCATCAAATTTCATGGGCATAGTTCCTCACTCAAGTAGTTGAGCAGATGATCTTTTTTCAGGACTCCACCTATTTGATTGTTATCCAACAACGAGGTATGCAGAGCAATAATAGTTGACATTCCATCTGAATGCAGCATTTACATTTGCTGCCACTGTGCTGCTCATTTTGGAAGTTCTGGTGAAACCCATTTCTTTGGGTAATATTGACTCCTCCAGATGCCTGATTTACTTTACAACATTACAACTGAAGCCAGGGCTGCTGTTAGGTACAGCGCTGTAAGGTGATAGGACATGAGTGTATCAGTGTGCTATGCCACAATATCACATCATGCAAGTACTGTTATTAGTAGGCTCAGGAAACACAATAGCACATATTAATTTGCTATTTGTATTTTTTTCCACTTGATTCTTACCCTAAAGGAGGATGAACATCTAGTTAGTCTGTTCTCTTCATCTCTCCATTCCTTTTTGTTTCCCTTCATCTTAAAATTCTGCAGATATCAAGCACTGCGTAGAAATTCAACAGCTCCTTTTTTTAGAAAGCAGCTAAGATAAAGATAGCATAACATAAATAGGTTTGCCGTCTTGTTCATATTCTATACTATTAATATTTGAATTACTATGAAATCTTAATACAGTTTACTGTAAATAATTTGCTACATACCTTTTAATGAACTCAAGTGAAATTCAGATAGTGTTTTACTTTAGGCTTTTAATTATTTTTATTTGCCAATAAATTCACTGATGCTTGGTCACTGCTCATAGTCAGTGTCAACAAGAGCTAAACCAGATTTATAATCCAAAGTGATCTGAATCAGGACATTTTGGGCTAATTGGCAAAAAAAAAGATTTTGCCCAATTTGAATAATTGTAGGTTTAGAATTGGATAACTGATTCCCATTATTTCTAGTGAGCACTCTTACTTTTCACCAAACTGAAATGAAACACTCAAACATGGGGTGTTTCATCGATTTAAACACTGTTTTGGATTTAGAAGGGACCTTGAATTCAAAACTGGGGACTTGCAGTCTGCTCCCTTTCTGTCCCCAGTTAACATGTTAAAATTCTTACACGGGCTTCACGGTCCATTGATAACTATGGAAATTTCAACATAATGTCCTTAGTTACCTGTCAGGATTCCCTGTCAAGCCACTAAATGGTGATTTAATAGGATTTAAAATGTTAATCTGAACAGTGGCTGGTCATGGCAGCCTGTCATACCACATGGTACTGTATTATATTTTCCCACCAATCACTCAAAATGCTTTCTGAAAAATTTTTCATCCACCATTTTTTTTTGCAATAAATTAAATTTCTAATGTTTAAAATAAAAAGTTTTAAACAAATACATGTTTGATAAAGTACCACATAATAGACTCGTTAACAAAATTGAAGCCCATGGGATTAAAGGGACAGTGGCTGCATGGATACATAATTGGCTAAGGGACAGAAAGCAGAGAGTAGTGGTGAGCAGTTGCTTTTCAGACTGGAGGGAAGTGTACAGTGGTGCCCCCCTAGGGTTCGATGTTGGGACCGCTGCTCTTTTTAATATAAATTAATGACCTGGACTTGGGTATACAGGGCATAATTTCAAAGTTTGCAGATGACACGAAACTCATAAATGTAGCAAACAGTAAGGATGATAGTAACAGTTGCCAGGAGGACACACTGGTGAAATGGGCAGACATACGGCAGATGAAATTTAACACAGAAGTATGAATGAGTTAATTTTGGTATGAAGAATGAAGAGAGGCAATATAAACTAAATGGTACAATTTCAAAGGGGGTGCAGGAACAGAGACACCTAGAGGTGTATGTATGCAAATCTTTGAAGATGGCAGGACAACTTGAGAAAGCTGTTAAGGCATACAGGAAATTTGGCTTTATAAATAGAGGCAGAGAGTACAAAAGCAAAGAAGTTATATGAAACCTTTATAAAACACGGGTTAGGCCCTCACTGGAGTATTGTGGCCAATTCTGGGTGTCACACTTTAGGAAGGATGTCAAGGTCTTAAAGATGGTGCAGAGGAGATTTACTAGAATGATACCAGGGATGAAAGACTTCAGTTACATGAAGAGACGGAGAAATTGGGGTTGTTCTTCTTAGAGCAGAGAAGGTAAAGGGGAGATTCGATAGTGGTGTTCAAAATCATGAAGGATTTTGATAGATTAAATAATGAAGAAATGTTTCCAGTGGCAGAAGGGTCGGTAACCAGAGGACACAAATTTAAGATAATTGGCAAAAGAACCAGAGGCGACATGAGGAAAAAAAAAATTTTACGCAGTGAATTGTTATGATCTGGAATGCACTGCCTGAAAAGGTGGTGGAAGCAGATTCAATAATAACTGTCAAAGGGGAATTGCATCAGTACTTGAAGGGGGAAAATTTGCAGGGCTATGGGGAAAGAGCAGGGGAAGGGGACTAATTGGATAGCTCTTTCAAAGAGCCCGAATGGCTGCCTTCTGTGCTGTATCATTCTATGATTCTTCTATGAGAAGAACTGCATATTTCACACAAACATGATTGAATTTCTGTTGAATTGTCTTTTGTTTCTTTTAATGCTTTCATTAAAGTTTTTACTTGAAGGCCTTTGCCTCTCCCAAAAGCCTTATCTTGGACTTGATATTTTTGCCTAGAGCTACAGTTCTATTAGTTTGTTACAAAATAAAAGTTTGCATTAGATAGTTTCTCAAGTTCAGTGTTGATGGTCACTCCCATAAGTGGATCCTGTGTGCCTTGTGATCAGAACTTTACCTTTACTGCCCAATAACTAGCCATATGATAGTGTGATCTGAAGCAGTGACAATGAGGTCTCTTGTCTGCACTGGATATTGCAATCTTACACATGCCCCATGAGTTAATCATCTTCAACAATCACTAACCGACAAAGATCATTTATTGAAAGCTGCTGAGAAAGTCAAAGGCCAAAATAACCTAATCCCAAATTGCCAGCTCTACCGGGGGAGAAAATGCCTCCACTTTATGCTCATCGCTGTTGCACTCGCTCACCACACACTCAACTGGATACTCAACTGTATATTGCTATGACACATTGCTTCCTACTTCCCTCCCATGGCTACAGATACAGATACAGTAGCAGAATTGGTGAATAGACTTGGAAATATATCGCCGGTCCTTCATCGTCGCTGGGTCAAAATCCTGGAACTCCCCACCTTACAGCACTGTGGGAGAACCTTTACCGCACTATGGGAGAACCTTCACCACACTGATGGCAGCGGTTCAAGAAGGCGACTCACCACCACCTTCAAGGGCAATTAGGGATGGGCAATAAATGCTGGCCTTGCCAGCAACGTCCACATCCCATGAACGAATAAAAAAAAACTGTGACAAAATCATATCGCCAGTTCACTCCCGTATTGGGTGTCTCCAAGAGCGCACCGCGCTCTTGGAGACACCCAATATGGTCAAACTTTCCGGATTCCTTTGACTTTTCCTTACCAACTCGCCAGCGTGAAGAGTGGACAGAAAATGCTCCTATAAAATCAACATATTATCTCCGACCCAACAGACTGTCACCAGGATCCGACTGACCATCTCATAGTTGGGCACTTCTCAACCAATTTTGGAACTGGACAAGGGCAGTTCACTTCAAATCTTCACCTTTAGGGCCTTCGTAACAACAATAAATGTCCTTGCGGACAAATACAAACCATGTCCCACATTATTGAATCACGCTCACTGATTAAACTATCGGGTGGCTTATGTGTTTTGCATGCTGGTGATGACAATACTCTAAGATGGCTGAGTCTGCATATGTTAAATAATATTAACTGGTTGATTAGAAAGTGAGATCTCTCTTTCTCTGATGGTTGCAAATTCAAACTTCTGCAGGCTGTCTTTGTTCCAGCTAGCCAGGAAAAGAAAAGCTTGATGTCTGACCCTCCCCCAGCTTTGTGTTGGGGGATGAGCTCGTTGAGCTGACCTCACACTGAGGACACCATCCAATGTGTTGTGTGGCACTACCACCATGCTAAATGGGATCAGAACAGATCTAGCAGCTCAAAACTGGGCATCCATGAGGCACTGTGGGCCATCAGCAGCAGCAGAATTGTATTCTAGCACAAACTGTAACCTCGTGGCCTGGCATATTCCTTATTCGACCATTACCAACAAGCCAGGGGATCAACCCTGGTTCAATCAGGAGTGTAGAAGAGCAGGCCAGGAGCAGCACCAGGCGTACCTAAAAATGAGGTGCCAACCTGGTGAAGCTACAACACAGGACTACATGCATGCCAGAAATCCCAAGAAAACTAATATTGAATCGGGGACAGGGACTCGATAAAATTAACATAAGTAAAGCAACAGTAATGAAGAAAATAATAGCACTAAAGAGTGACAAATCCTCAGGACCAGATGGTTTCCATCCCAGGGTTTTAAAAGGAAGTAGGTGAGCACATTGCAGATGCCCTAACTATAATCTTTCAAAGTTCTCTAGATTGGAAAATTGCATGTCACTCCGCATTTTAAGTAAGGAGAGAGAGGGAAACCAGGGAATTATAGACCAGTTAGCCTAACATCTGTTGTGGGGAAAATGCTGGAGTCTATAATTAAGGATAGGGTGACTGAAAATTCTCGAGAATTTTCAGTTAATCAGAGAGCCAGCATGGATGTGTGAAAGGTAGGTCGTGCCTGACAAACCTGATTAGTCACCTCTTCAAAAAACTCAAAGTAGTGGACAGGGGAATGTCAATAGATGTTATTTATATGGACTTCCAGAAGGCATTTGATAAGGTCCCACATAAGAGACTGTTAGCTAAGATAGAAGCCCATGGAATAGAGCGAAAAGTACGGACTTGGTTAGGAAGTTGGCTGAGCGAAAGAGAGTAGGGATAACGGGTAGGTACATTGGCAGGATGTGACTAGTGGAGTCCCACAGGGATCTGTCTTGGGGCCTCAATTATTCACAATATTTATTAACGACTTAGATGAAGGCATAGAAAGTCTCATATCTAAGTTTGCTGATGACACAAAGATTGGTGGCATTGTAAGCAGTGTAGATGAAAACATAAAATTACAAAGCGATATTGATAGATTAGGTGAATGGGCAAAACTGTGGCAAATGGAATTCAATGTAGACAAATGTGAGGTCATCCACTTTGGATCAAAAAAGGATAGAACAGGGTACTTTCTAAATGGTAAAAAGTTAAAAACAGTGGATGTCCAAAGGGACCTAGGGGTACAGGTACATAAATCATTGAAGTGTCATGAACAGGTGCAGAAAATAATCAAGGAGGCAAATGGAATGTTGGCCTTTATATCCAGAGGACTAGAGTGCAAGGGGGCAGAAGTTATGCTGCAGCTATATAAAACCCTGGTTAGACTACATCTGGAGTACTGTGAGCAGTTCTGGGCACCGCACCTTCGGAAGGACATACTGGCCTTGGAGGGAGTGCAGTGTAGGTTTACTAGAATGATATCTGGACTTCAAGGGTTAAGTTACGAGAAGAGATTACACAAATTGGGGTTGTATTCTCTAGAGTTTAGAAGGTTAAGGGGTGATCTGATCGAAGTTTAAAAGATATTAAGGGGAACAGATAGGGTGGATAGAGAGAAACTATTTCCGCTGGTTGGGGATTCTAGGAGTAGGGGGCACAGTCTAAAAATTAGAGCCAGACCTTTCAGGAGCGAGATTAGAAAACATTTCTACACACAAAGGGTGGTGGAAGTTTGGAATTCTCTTCCGCAAACGGCAATTAATGCTAGCTCAAATGCTAAATTTAAATCTGAGCTAGATAGCTTTTTGGCAACCAAAGGTATTAAGGGATATGGACCAAAGGCAGGTATATGGAGTTAGATCACAGATCAACCATGATCTTATCAAATGGCGGAGCAGGCATGAGAGGCTGAATGGCCAACTCCTGTTCCTATGCATGCTAAACGTCAGAAGCAACATGCTATAGACAGAGCTAAGCGATTCCACAACCAACGGATCAGATCAAAGCTCTGCAGTCCTGCCACATCCAGTCGTGAATGGTGATGGACAATTAAACAACTAACGATGAGGAGGCTCCGTAATGATGGCAGATTCGAGGATGTGAGTGCAAAAGACAAGGCTGAAGCGTTTGCAACCATCTTCAGCCAGAAGTGCTAAGTGGATGATCCATCTCAGAACCTCCTCCCGATATCCCCACCATTACAGAAGCCAGTCTTCAGCCAATTCGATTCACTCCACGTGATACCAAGAAACGGCTCAGTGCATTGGATACAACAAAGGCTATGGGCCCCGATAACATCCCGGGTGTAGTGCTGGAGGCTTGTGCTCCAGAACTAGCCCCGCCTCTAGCCAAGCTGTTCCAGTACAGCTACAACACTGGCATCTACCCAACAATGTGGAAAATTGCCCAGGTATGCTGTCCACAAAAAACAGGACAAATCCAATCCGGCCAATTACCGCCCCATCAGCCCACTCTCAATCATCAGCAAAGTGATGGAAGGTGTCGTCGACAGTGCTATTAAGTGGCACTTACTCAGCAATAACCTGCTCACCGATACTCAGTTTGGGTTCCGCCAGGACCTCTCGGCTTGAGACCTCATTACAGCCTTGGTCCAAACATGGACAAATGAGCTGAATTCCAGAGGTGAGGTGAGTGTGACTGCCCTTGACATCAAGGCAGCATTTGACCGAGTGTGGCACCAAGAAGCCCTAGTAAAATTGAAGTCAATGGGAATCGGGGGAAAACTCTCCAGTGGCTGGAGTCATACCGAGCACAAAGGAAGATGGTAGCCAATCATCTCAGCCCCAGGACATTGCTGCAGGAGTTCCTCAGGGCAGTGTCCTAGGCCCAACCATCTTCAGCTGCTTCATCAATGACCTTCCCTCCATCATAAGGTCAGAAATGGGGATGTTCGCTGATGATTGTACAGTGTTCAGTTCCATTTGCAACCCCTCAGATAATGAAGCAGTCCATGCCTGCATGCAGCAAGACCTGGACAACATCCAGGCTTGGGCTGATAAGTGGCAAGTAACATTTGTGCCAGACAAGTGCCAGGCAGTGATCATCTCCAACAAGAGAGAGTCTAACCACCTCCTCTTGACATTCAATGGCATTACCATCGCCGAATCCCCCACGGTCAACATCCTGGGGGCCACCATTAACCAGAAACTTAACTGGACCAGTCACATAAATACAGTGGCTACAAGAGCGGGTCAGAGGCTGGTTATTCTGCAGCGAGTGACTCACCTCCTGACTCCCCAAAGCCTTTCCACCATCTACAAGGCACAAGTTAGGAGTGTGATGGAATACTCTCCACTTACCTGGATAAGTGCAGCTCCAACAACACTCAAGAAGCTCGACACCATTCAGGACAAAGCAGCCCGCTTGATTGGTACCCCATCCACCACCCTAGACATTCACTCCCTCCGCTACCATCGCACCGTGGCTGCAGTGTGTACCATCTACAGGATGCACTGCAGCAACTCAACAAGGCTTCTTCAACAACACCTCCCAAACCCGCAACCTCTACCACCTAGAAGGACAACGGCAGCAGGCGCAAGGGAACAACACCACCTGCACGTTCCCCTCCAAGTCACACACCATCCCGACTTGGAAATATATCACCGTTCCTTCATCGTCGCTGGGTCAAAATTCTGGAACTCCCTACCTAACAGCACTGTGGGAGAACCTTCACCACACGGACTGCCGCGCTTCAAGAAGGTGGCTCACCAACACCTTCTCAAGGGCTATTGGGGTGGGCAATAAATGCTGACCTTGCCAGTGATGCCCACAGTCCATGAATGAATTTTTAAAAATTCAAAACTGCCACCTTAAATCAGAAACTTCCCTCCTCACCCACTGCGCTTGCAGCACCTACATGGCTTGTTCAGCTAGAATTCTTGCTGAGCTCAATAACTGGAAACCATTCCAACATCACATCTAATTTCCTCTCTGGAATATGTTAACAAATGCCATTGATTCAAACTTATATGGTGCAAGAGAAACACAATTCCGTTAGCCACTTCACTTAGTCGACATTCCCAGATAGCTTATGTATAGTTAAACCCTTGTGTGCTGCATTTAACTAAATAGCAACATTTTAATATAAATTAATCAAAATCCCTCCTAATCCAAATAGGTGAAAATTTCAAAATATGACATAGTTGCACATGGTTTATGAGCCTGAACATATGCAGTGTACCCAAACTTGCAGGATGCATCAGTACCAGTCAACTGAACTGCTGGAATATTTTTCCTTATCCTCTTAACAGTTTCTGCCCCGTTTTTCAAAATTATTTGAAGAAACGCTGGAGGAAAATTTCAAAAGCTATATTAAAGTATATTACACGTGTTTTTTTTTTAAAGTGGAGAGTGTGTGTGTGAGTGAGTGAGTGAGTGAGTGAGTGAGTGAAATGACAGTATGGTTTACACCACCTTTTGTGGCTTTTGTTCTGTGTTTATAAACTTTAAAAAACATATTAAGCTGAGAGTGTCTCTTTCAATGCAATGTTATTTGTGTTTCTTTTCATAAGTTGAATTTTGAAGCAAATCAAAAACTTCTAACTCACTTCTGTTTTGCTGAGTTGGAAAATATAAACATTTTAATTACTTAAACTTGCGAGATAGAGACATGGACAGAGAAGAGACACACAGATAGAGAGACCAATAGAAAGGCACATTCCTCATCCTAATTTGATTTTTAAAAATTTACATTCGAAAGCAAACAAAGCCTCTAAGATAAATGGATATTAAGGGAGGGTAGGAGGAGAGGACAAGGGAGATAGCATAACTGTGAAGCTTCTTGCACTCATTCTTAAGGGATGCAGTGAGAGTGAGGAACAGTAATTGCAAGGTTAAGAGTGAGGCGAATAATGATGCAGTGAGGTGAGGGGATGAATACAAAGATTGAGTAAGTAGTTTAAGGGGGAAGAGCTGAGAAGTGATGGGAAGTTAGAATAAGAGGTAGTTATAAAACAAATTTTGGTAGGGATTGTAATGGGAGCAATGGGGTGGGAAGAAACATAAGTGATTCGGAGGTGATGGAGGGGAGCTGCTGATGGCCACATTTTCTCTAACCCCCAGTCAATGGTGGAGCCAGTGAGGGTTCAAGGGGGTCATGACCCTCCCAAATACTGAACTCGGCCAAAGCGGACTGCAAATAATTTACTTACAACTTTAAATTCCCAATCGTGATTGCTTTGCCGTTTTGTTGTGCCAAGTCTGGACTCCAACCCCCCACCCCCACCCCCATCCCCACCAATCCTCATCCCCATCCTTCGACCTTAGCTCCACTCCAGGTCCAGTAGAAAATGCAGCCTGCAGCTGTGGGTCAGTTTCATCCTCGTCACCAACCCACCAATTCCCATCTGAAAGAAAAACAAAAAAAAGAGATGCAGAAAAAGTCAGAAAAAAAGGAGTGAGAAAACAGTAGAGAGATACAGAAGTAGAAGACGTGAGACAGAGGGAAACAGCAACACAACACGGAGACAGGTAAAAGAGAGACTGTATTCTCTGACATACGATGCACATTACACGATATATAAATCCCACTCCTGAAATTTTCCTCTTACCTGCTCTGCCCCTCCTTCAAAATACTCAGTAATTAAAGATTGTACTACACCTTCAACTAACATCCACACAAACACCCAGGCAAAGCTTTGGCAGGTTTAGTGTTCATAAGCGCTGAGAACTGCCTATCTGTTCAGACTACTTGGAGATTCAGTCTGCAATTGCCGCACTTACCACCAAATACACGTTGCACTTGCAGGCACAAGGTTCCACGCGACACCTGCCCAAATCATCGTCACAATCAAGTCAGAATCATCGTCACAATCAAGTCAGAATCATCGTCACAATCAAGTCATTTGACAACTGGAACTCTCCCCAGCAATCACGCGCGACACGATTGTGCAGTGATGGAAGTCGTTCTTAGACGCCAACTCTGGGGTGGTGGAGTGGGGGTATCGGTCACGGTGAAGCTACAACTCAGGACTACATGCATGCTAAACAGTGGAAGCAACATGCTATAGACAGAGCTAAGCGATTCCACAACCAACGGATCAGATCAAAGCTCTGCAGTGCTGCCACATCCAGTCGTGAATGGTGGTGGACAATTAAACAACTAACAGGAGGAGGAGGCTCTGCAAACATCCCCATCCTCAATGATGGCGGAGTCCAGCACGTGAGTGCAAAAGACAAGGCTGAAGCGTTTGCAACCATCTTCAGCCAGAAGTGCCGAGTGGATGATCCATCTCAGCCTCCTCCCGATATTCCCACCATCACAGAGGCCAGTCTTCAGCCAATTCGATTCACTCCACGTGATATCAAGAAACGGTTGAGTACACTGCAAAGACTATGGGCCCCGACAACATCCCGGCTGTAGTGCTGAAGACTTGTGCTCCAGAACTAGCTGCGCCTCTAGCCAAGCTGTTCCAGTACAGCTACAACACTGGCATCTACCCAACAATGTGGAAAATTGCCCAGGTATGTCCTGTCCACAAAAAGCAGGACAAATCCAATCCGGCCAATTACTGCCCCATTAGTCTACTCTCAGTCATCAGCAAAGTGATGGAAGGTGTTGTCGACAGTGCTATCAAGCGGCACTTACTCACCAATAACCTGCTCACCGATGCTCAGTTTGGGTTCTGCCGGGACCACTCGGCTCCAGACCTCATTACAGCCTTGGTCCAAACATGGACAAAAGAGCTGAATTCCAGAGATGAGGTGAGAGTGACTGCCCTTGACATCAAGGCAGCATTTGACAGAGTGTGGCACCAAGGAGCCCTAGTAAAATTGAAGTCAATGGGAATCAGGGGGAAAACTCTCCAGTGGCTGGAGTCATACCTAGCACAAAGGAAGATGGTAGTGGTTGTTGGAGGCCAATCATCTCAGCCCCAGGACATTGCTGCAGGAGTTCCTCAGGGCAGTGTCCTAGGCCCAACCATCTTCAGCTGCTTCATCAATGACCTTCCCTCCATCATACAGTCAGAAATGGGGATGTTCGCTGATGATTGCACAGTGTTCAGTTCCATTCGCAACCCCTCAAATAATGAAGCAGTCCGAGCCTGCATGCAGCAAGACCTGGACAACATCCAGGCTTGGGCTCATAAGTGGCAAGTAACATTCGCGCCAGATAAGTGCCAGGCAATGACCATCTCCAACAAGAGAGAGTCTAACCACCTCCCCTTGACATTCAACGGCATTACCATCGCCGAATCCCCCACCATCAACATCCTGGGGGTCACCATTGACCAGAAACTGAACTGGACCAGCCATATAAATACTGTGGCTACGAGAACAGGTCAGAGGCTGGGTATTCTGCGGCGAGTGACTCACCTCTTGACTCCCTAAAGCCTTTCTACCATCTACAAGGCACAAGTCAGGAGTGTGATGGAATACTCTCCACTTGCATGGATGAGTGCAGCTCCAACAACACTCAAGAAGCTCAACACCATCCAAGATAAAGCAGCCCGCTTGATTGGCACCCCATCCACCACCCTAAACATTCGCTCCCTTCACCACCGGCGCACAGTGGCTGCAGTGTGTACCATCCACAGGATGCACTGCAGCAACTCGCCAAGGCTTCTTTGACAGCACCTCCCAAACCCGCGACCTCTGCCACCTAGAAGGACAAGAGCAGCAGGCACATGGGAACAACACTACCTGCACGTTCCCCTCCAAGTCACACACCATCCCGACTTGGAAATATAACGCCGTTCCTTCATCGTCGCTGGGTCAAAATCCTGGAACTCCCTTCCTAACAGCACTGTGGGAGAACAGTCACCACACGGACTGCAGCGGTTCAAGAAGGCGGCTCACCACCACCTTCTCGAGGGCAATTAGGGATGGACAATAAATGCCAGCCTCGCCAGCGACGCCCACATCCCATGAACGAATAATAAAAAAAACAGAAAATGCTGGAGAACCCCAGCATGTGAGGCAGCATCTGTGGAGAAAAACACAGTTAACGGTTCAGGTCGAAGACCTTTCGTCAGAACCGGAAGATGTTAAAGAGTTAAAGTTTTTCAGCAAGTACAGAGCCAGGGAATCGTGGGGGGAGTGGAGGAAAGAACAAATGGGAAGGTCTGTGACAGGGTAGAGGGTAAAAGTGATTAAATGACAAAACGGATGATGGTGCAAGGCAAGGAAGGTGGTAATGAGACAACTTAAGAAACAAAAGATGGGTCTGGAGTAGCTGTAAATGGCAATATTAGAACCATTAACAGCACTTGCTGTCCGAAAAAGTGGAAGCAGTGGTTATTGAAATCAATGTTTAAGGTTGTAAAGTGCCTAAACGAAAGATGAGGTGCTGTTCCTCGAACTTACATTGAGCTTCAATGGAATAGTGTAAGAGGTTGAAGACAGAGAGATCAGAGTGGGAGTGGGACAGGGAATTAAAATGGCAAGCGACTGGCAGGTCAGGGTCACGCTTGCGGACAGAGCGGAGGTGTTCAGCAAAGCAATCGCCCAGTCTGCGTTTGGTCTCCCCAATGTACAGGAGACCCCACTGCGAGCAGCGAATATAGTATACTAAGTTGAAAGAAGTATAAGTAAACTGCTGTTTCACCTGGAACGAGTGTTTGCGGCCCTGGACGGTGGGAAGGGAGGAGGTGAAGGGGCAGATGTTGATTCTCCTGTGCTCGCATGGGAAGGTGCCGTGGGGAGGAGAGCAGATGTTTGGGGTGATGGAAGAGAGGACCAGGATGTCGTGGAGGGAGCACTCCCTTCGGAATGCTGAAAGGGGAGGAGAAGATGTGTTTAGTGGTGGGAGCGCGCTGGAGGTAGCGGAAATGGCTGAGTATGATACGTTGAACGTGAAGGCTAGTGGGGAGGAAGGTGAGGACAAGGGGACCCTATCACGGTTCTGGGAGGGAAGAGAAGGAGGGAGGGCAGAAGTGCAGGAAATAGGATGGACGCAGTCGAGGGCCCTGTTAGCTACAGTGGAGGGGAATCCTCGGTTGAGGAAAAAGGAAGACATATTGGAAGCACTGGTGTGGAAGGTGACGTCGTCAGAACAGATACGACGGAGATGGGAGAGGGGAATAGAGTCCTTACTGGTAGTGGGGTGGGAGGAAGTGTAATCAAAGTAGCTGTGGGAGTTGGTGGGCTTATAATAGATATTGGTCGACAGCCTATCCCCAGAAATGGAAGTAGAGAAGTCAAGGAAGGGAAGGGAAGAATCGGCGATGGACCATGTGTATCGGTCACTGACGTTGGCATTGGTAGTTAATGTAATCCAATGAGAAAGGAAGGGCCTTCTGTCTTCACAAAAGAGAGGGATGGTACAGGGATTGAAGTTAAGGAGGAGGAGTGTGAAATATTGGATGGGATAAACATAGTGAGAGAGGAAGTATTAAGGGGATTAGCTTCTTTGAAAGTGGATAAATCACCAGGGCCAGATGAAATGTATCCCAGTCTGTTAAAAGAAACCAGGGAGGAAATAGCAGAGGCTTTAACAATCATTTTCCAAACTTCACTGGATACAGGCACAGTGCCGGAGGATTGGAGGACTGTTAACGTCTTACTGTTGTTTAAAAAGGGAGCGAAGGAGAGACTGAGTAATTACAGGCCAGTCAGCCTAACCTCGGTGGTGGGCAAATTATTGGAATCTGTGGGACAGGATAAACTGTCACTTCGAAAGGTACGGACTAATCAAGGACAGTCAGCACGATTTGTTAAGGGGAGGTCGTGTCTGACTAACTTGATTGAATTTTCCGAGGAGGTGACAAGGAGGATCGATGAGGGTAGCGCAATTGATGTAGTCTGCATGGGTTTTAGCAAGGCTTTTGACAAGGTCCCACGTGGCAGATTGGTCAAAAAAGTAAAGGCCCATGGGATCCAAGGGACTGTGGCAAATTGGATCCAAAATTGGCTCAGTGGCAGGAAGCAAAGGGTAATGGTTGACCGGTGTTTTTCCGACGGGAAGGCTATTTCCAGTGGGGTGCCGCAGGCTCGGTACTAGGTCCTTTGCTTTTTGTGGTATACATTAACGATTTGAACTTAAACGCAGGGGGGCATGATTAAGAAATTTGCGGATGACACAAAGATAGGCCGTGTGGTTGATAGTGAGGAGGAAAGTTGTAGACTGCAGGAGGATATCAATGGACTGGTCAGATGGGCAGAAAAGTGGCAAATGGAGTTCAATCTGGAGAAGTGTGAGGTAATGCATTTGGGGAGAGCAAACAAGGCAAGTGAATACATAATAAATGGGAGGATACTGAGAGGTATAGAGGAAGTGATGGAACTTGGAGTGCATATCCACAGATCCCTGAAGATAGCAGGACAGGTAGATAAGGTGGTTAAGAAGGCATATGGAATGCTTTCCTTTATTAGCCGAGGCATAGAGTATAAAAGCAGGGATGTTACGCTGGAACTATATAAAACACTAGTTAGGCCACAGCTTGAGTACTGCGCACAGTTCTGGTCATCACATTACAGGAAGGATGTAATTGCACTAGGGAGGGTGCAGAAGAGATTTACGAGGATGTTGCCAGGACTGGAGAATTTTAGCTATGGTGCCAGATTGGATAGGCTGGGGTTGTTTTCCTTGGATCAGAGGAGGCTGAGGGGTGATTTGATTGAGGTGTACAAAATTATGAGGGATCTAGATAGATTGGATAGGAAGGACCAATTTCCCTTAGCGGAGGGGTCAATAACCAGGGGGCATAGATTTAAAGTGATTAGCAGAAGGATTAGAGCGGAAATTAGGAATTTTTTTTCACCCAGAGGGTGGTGGGGGTCTGGAACTCACTGCCTGAGAGGGTGGGAGAAGCAGAAACCCTCAACTCATTTAAAAAATACCTGGAGGTGCATCTGAAGAGCAGTGACTATGGACCAAATGCGGGGAAGTGGGATTAGGCTGGGTGGCTTGTTTCTCAGCCGGCGCAGACACGATGGGCCGAATGGCCTCCTTCTGTGCCGTAAATTTTGTATGATTCTATACAACGTGAGTTTTTCTCCACAAATATAATACAATTATACACAGAGTTACAGTTCACAGATTCATTTGATTGAAATTATTGGGAAAGGTGGGACAAACCGCAAGATTCTTCGTCTTCTGTGGCGAAAATAGTTAAAACGTTTGGCCAAAAATCTTTGTTACTCACTTCATAGGCAACTTCTGCACTGGAACATTTGACTTTGCAGCTTCATGCAACTTAAGAAAAATGCACATCGAGTTATGACAGGGATTTAAAAATCAACAGATTCGGGATATGAGATTTTATTAAATGAGAACAGCTAGGATTGGTAAAAATCATTAAAAAGCGACTAGACTTGCTTTGCCATTTGATAGCAAATTTTTAATGTTTTAAATTGACAAGTAAAATGTATTAATCCTTAGTTCAAAAGCTTATTAAAATGTTATGTGATTGTATTCAATAATAGAAGTCACAAAAGGTCTGGTTTAGGAAGCTTCATACAAAGAAAATTATGTCAAAAGCAAAAGTATTGACGTATTAGGGAGCTTATGAGCAGCCTTCATTTTTGAAATGGTCAGGAACTTTTGAATAACAGCGTTCTATTTCTACTGGCACTAAACAGGTTTTTAAATAAACAGAATGATCCATTGCTGGCCCTGAACAGGTTGAGAAGAAAATAACTTCAAAACCTAGCAACTGGCAGCATTAGATGAGGGAATGGAGGTTTCTTTTTTAACTGTTAAATGTTTAATATACCTGTTATAGATAATGGGTTCAAAAGCCAATATCTGACATTTGGAGATCAGTCATTACGATGAAGACCCAAATTTCCTTGTGTTTTTGACATTATTAAGAAGTAATGGCAGCAGGGTATTCATTACTAGAGCGCAAATTGGGCCAGAACCCATTCCCCATGATGTCATTTCTGCCTTAGGCAGTGCAGACATTTAAAATGGTATAGAAGTGATGGGATGATGTTATTTCCTTCCCTATTGCATAGTATAATTTACAAATTGATAAATGAGACATGGTGGCTGATACGTATGCTTCTCAATGGGGTTTAAGAAAAATAACTTGCATTTATATAGCACCTTTGACAATCTCAGGATGTCTCAAAGTGTTTCACAGCCAGTGAAATACTTTTGAAATGCAGTTGCTGTTGTAATCATAGAATCATACAGCACAGAAGGCAGCTATTGGGCCCACTGTGCCCATGCTGTCTTTGTACTTCTAATACTGTCAAGTATCTGACTATCAATTAGTTTAAGTGGTGTTTGTATTTCAATCAAATATATCGTCATCCATGGAAATATTCTTATGTTCTTATTCCAATTAGAATAGGAGTAGGCTATACAGCCCCTCGAGCCTGCTTCGCCATTCAATCAGATCATGGCTGATCTTCGACCTCAACTCCACTTTCCTGCCCAATCCCCATATCCCTCGACTCCAAAAATCTATCTGTCTCAGCCTTAAATATACTGAACGACTCAGCATCCACAGCCCTCTGGGGTAGAGAATTCCAAATACTCATGACCCTGAGTGAAGAAATTCCTCCTCATCTCAGTCCTAAATGTCCAACTCCTTATCCTGTGACTCTGCCCCCTAGTCCTAGACTCTCCAGCCAGGGAAAACATCCTCTCAGCATCTACCAACAAGCCCTCTCAGAATCATGTATGTTTCAATGGGATCACCTCTCATTCTTTTAAACTCCAGTTAACCAATCCTCAATCCAGGCTAATATATTACTCCCAATCCCATGAGCCCTAATAGTGTGTAACAACCTCTTATGTGAAACCTTATCGAATGCCTTTTGAAAATCCAAAATATATTACATCCACTGATTCCCCCTTATCTAAATTGCTAGTTCTGGAGAAAGAGGCGGGCCAAGTGGAGCAAGTGTCAGTGGGGGAACATTTAGGGAGCAGCGATCATAGTATCACAAGGTTTGGAATAGCTATGGAAAAGGACATGGACCACTCTAAAGTAAAAATACTCAACTGGAGGAGGGCCAATTTGAGTGGGATGAGAACAGTTCTGGCCCGGGTAAATTGGAATCAAAGATTGGCAGGCAAAACTGTAATTGAACAATGGGCGGTCTTTAAGGAGGAGATGGTTCAGGTACAATCTAGGTACGTTCCCAAGCAGGAGAAAAGTAGGGCAACTAAAGCCAGAGGTCCCTGGATGACAAGAGATAGACAGCAGGATGAATCAGAAAAAAAGGGGCGTATGACTGAGGTCTGGTTGATAACACAAGTGAGAACCAGGCTGAATATAGAAAGTTCAGAGGTGAAGTGAAAAAGGAAGTAAGAGGGGCAAAGACAGTGTATGAGAATAGACTGGCGGCACAAATAAAAGGGAATCCAAGTCTTGTATAGGCATGTAACCAGTAAATGGGTAGCAAGGGGAGGTGTAGGGCCGATCGGGGACCAAAAAGGAGATCTACTCATGGAGGCAGAGGCCATGGCTGAGGTACTAAGTGAGTACTTTGCATCTGTCTTTACCAAGGAAGAAGATGCTGCCAGAGTCTCAGTAAAGGAAGATGTTAGTTGAGATACTGGAAGGGCTAAAAATTAATAAAGAGGTACTGGAAAGGCTAGCTGTACTTAAAGTAGATAAACCACCCAGTCCGGATGGGATGCATCCAAGGTTGCTGAGGGAAGTAAGGGTGGAAATTGCAGAGGTACTGGCATAATCTTCCAAACATCCTTAGATACAGGAGTGGTGCTAGAGGACTGGAGAATTGCAAATGTTACACCCTTGTTCAAAAAAGGTTGCAAGGATAAACCTAGCAATTACAGACCAGGCAGTTTAACCTCAGTGGTGGGGAAACTTTTAGAAACGACAATCTGGGACAGAATTAGCAGTCACTTGGACAAGTGCGGATTGATTAGGGAAAGCCAGCACAGATTTGTTAAATCGTGTTTAACTAACTAGATGGAATTTTTTGATGAGCTAACAGAGACGGTAGATGAGGGCAGTGCGGTTGATGTGGTGTATATGGACTTTCAAAAGGTGTTTGATAAAGAGCCGCATAATAGGCTTGTCATCAAGATTGAAGCTCATGGAATAAAGGGGCCGTAGCAGCATGGATACAAAATTGATTAAGTAACAAGATGCAGAGAGTAATGGTGAACGGTTGCTTTTCGAACTGGAGGGAGGTGTACAGTGGTGTTCCCCAGGGGTCAGTACTAGGACCATTGCTTTTCTTGATATATATTAATGACTTGGACTTGGGTGTACAAGGCACAATTTCCAAATTTGCAGATGACACTTTTGCAGAGAAATTGTTCCCATTGGCAGAAGGGTCAAGAACCAGAGGACATAGATTTAAAGTGATTGGCAAAAGAACCAAAGGTGACGTGAGGAAAAACCTTTTTACGCAGCGAGTGGTTATGATCTGGAATGCACTGCCTGAGGGAGTGGTGGAGGCAGATTCAATCATGATTTTCAAAAGGGAACTGGGTAAGTACTTGAAAGGAAAACATTTGCAGGGCTATGGGGATAGGGCAGGGGAGTGGAACTAGGTGGATTGCTCTTGCTTGGAGCCGGCACGGACTCGATGGAATGAATGGCCTCCTTCCGTGCTGTAACCTATGATTCTAGTTACACCCACAAAAAACTAATAGCTTTGTCAAACATGATTGCCCTTTCATAAAACAGTGTTGACTTTGCCTAATCACATTATGATTTTCTAAGTGCCCTGTATTAACGTCCTTAATAATAGATTCTAGCATTTTCCCAACTACTGATGTCAGGCTAACTGGCCTGTAGTTCCCTGTTTTCCCTCCCCCTCCTTTATTGAATAGCATGGTTACATTTGCTACCTTCCAATCCACGGGGACTGTTCTAGAATCTAGGGAATAAATTATTCTAATTTAAATAAAGAAACCATAGAACATGTTAGCTCTATCTAGTCTCCTTTACTTTGATGGACACATTGGAACCTAAAATGAAATATCTGCAAAATAAGGCTTGAAAAATAAGATTTGTGTGTCTAAGAATATCACTGAAGACATTACAAGATAACGGGTTAAATTGCACTATTCAACTATTTAAATATCTTAAAAGGTAAAAGATTTGTAATGTTTCCTTATCCTAATTAACTAAGCAACAGCAAATTCCTATTAAAAAAATTCTGAAACTTCCATGTGAAACTTAACACCAATAATCAATTTTCCACATAAATTAAAATCCCTAAAACAATTGAGTTTACAAAGGACTGAAGGGTTAATAATAGGATCATTCACAATAAATAGATTTGTGGTACATGCGTGGATGTTTATCAAATGATTCACAATTATTAGATGAAAACCAGTGACATTAATCCCAAGATGAATAATTCTAAAATATCAGCACAAAAGCACTACATTTAAATGCTTATACTTTTTATTCTGTTCAGATCAGGCTGGAATGCAGACTAAGAGGTGACAGAGGAGTGATGGAAAGGATATTGCAAAGAAGAACACGTAAGGGAAGCAATAGAAAGGAGGGGGTAGTGAGAAGGTGAAGGGGTAATGGACCTGATGAGAATGAGGCCCAGCCCCGGGATCACCCTTAAATAGGAAGAAAATAACTAAAAAAGGGAAATGCATTTTCTTGTAGAATTAAATAGGAAAAGCAGTAGAATGATGCATTATTGTAATTATATTAAACATGTTTCCTTGGTATCAACAAAGCATAATGCAGGTTATGACAACGGTGCTCTTTCTGAAAGAAACTGAAGTCTCACAAATGCTAACAACCTTACCGTCAATGGCATATAACATGAATAAGTTAGTTATTTTCTGGATTTTTAAAAAAAGCTATAAGTAAACTATGAACCTCTACCACTGTTGTGACAGTGAAACCTATGAATGATAATCCAGTTTTGAACACAGCATTTAAAAGTGAGATCACAGCAAGGCCATTTACATTTAACAGAGAGAACAAAAGGCAGTTTTTTCCTCTGAAAAATGGAAAGACTATGAGTCAACTATACTCAGACAAAGGAAAGTGTGAGAGAAAGGTAAATAGCAAAACAGTAATATGAGATGCAAAGATATAAATAAGTCCAGGAGCATCACCATGGGCGATCAATTATTTTTAAATTATAGAAGTATTACTCTTGCAAATCATCCATGAATGTGAATTACAGGGGTAACTGAAAAGAACGTTATATAATTGTGCACGTCACTGTCCCTATACAGTTTTCTTTTCCCCATTTATCATCACTTTCTGCCAATTTTCAATCCAGTTTCCTAACTTGCTATTAATTGCATAATCCTTAAATTTGCATGTGAAATGACAAATGGCTTCTGAAAAACTCAAATCAGTTATATCCATTGGATAGCCCTCCTCAGTTTAATTAGAAGGCTCTCAGTTAAATTACACTCAAGAATTTCAAATTATTGAGGGACAATCTATTGTTCCTAAATCCAGCTGTTCATTATGACCCCAGCATACAGAAAGAAATTGCATTTATATATCACATTTCATGACCTCAGGACAAATCAAAGTGTTTCACAGCCAATGAAGTACTTTCGAAGTGTAGTCACTTTTGTAATGTAGAGAAATATGGCAGCCAATTTGCGCACAGCACAACCAGCAATTAGCTAAATGACCACACAACATTTCTTTTTTAAAAAAGTGATGTTGGTTAAGGGATAAATATTGGTCAGGACACATAGAAACATAGAAAATAGGAGCAGGAGTAAGCCATTTGGCCCTTCGAGCCTGCTCCACCATTCAATATGATCATGGCTGATCCTCTATCTCAATACCATATTCCTGCTCTCTCCCCATACCCCTTGATGCCTTTTGGGTCTAGAAATCTATCAATCATCTCCTTCTTAAATATATTCAGTGACTTGGCCTCCACAGCCTTCTGTGATAGACAGGTTCACCACCCTCAGTGAAGAAATTTCTCATCTCAGTCCTAAATGTCCTACCCTGTATCCTGAGACTGTGACCCCTCGTTCTGGACCCCCCAGCCAGGGGAAACATCCTCCCTGCATCCAGTCCGTCTAGCCCTGTCAAAATTTTATACATTTCAATGAGATAGCCTCTCATTCTTTTAAACTCGAGTGAATACAGGTCTAGTCGACCCAATCTTTCTCATACGACAGTTCTGCCATCCCAGGAATCAGTCTGGTGAACCTTCGCTGCACTCCCTCCATGGCAAGTATATCCTTTCTTAGGTAAGGAGACCAAAACTGCACACAATACTCCAGGTGTGGTCTCACCGAGGCTCTGTATAACTGCAGTGAGACATCCTTGCTCCTGTACTCAAATCCTCTTGCAATGAAGGCCAAATTACCATTTGCCTTCGTACTGCTTGCTGCGCCTGCATGTTTGCTTTCAGTGACTGGTGTACAAGGACACCCGGGTCCCTTTGTACATCAATATTTCCCAATCTATCATCATTTAAATAATATGCCTTTCTGATTTTCCTTCCGGAGTGGATAACTTCACATTTATCCACGTTATACTGCATCTGCCATGTATTTGCCCACTCACTCAACTTGTCTAAATTACCATGAAGCCTCTTTGCATCCTCCTCACAACTCACAATCCCACCTCGTTTTGTGTCATCAGCAAACTTGGAAATATTACATTTGGTTCCCTCATCCAAATCATTGATACATAGTGAATAGCTGGGGCTCAAGCACTCATCCCTGCAGTACCACATTAGTCACTGCCTGCCACCCCGAAAAAGACCCATTTATTCCTACTCTCTGTTTCCTGTCTGTTAACCATTTTTTAATCCATGCCAGTATATTACCCCCAATCCCATGAGCTTTAGTTTTGCACACTAACCTCTTATGTAGGACTTTATCAAAGGCCTTCTGAAAATCCAAATACACCATATCCACTGGTTCTTTCTTATCTACCAGTTACATCCTCAAAAAACTCCAGTAGGTTTGTCAAACACAATTTCCCTTTCATAAATCCATGTTGACTTTGTCTAATCCCATTGATATTTTATAAATGCCCTGTTATCACATTCTTTAGAATAGACTCTAGCATTTTCCCTAGTATTGATGTTAGGCTAACAGGTCTATAGTTCCCTGTTTTCTCTCCCTCCTTTTTAAAAAAAAGTGGGGTTACATTTGCTACTCTCCAATCTGCTGGAACTGTTCCATAATCTATAGAATTTTGGAAGATGACAACCAATGCATCCACTATTTCCGTGGCTGCTTCTTTTAGTACTCTGGGATGCAGATTATCAGGCCCTGGGCATTTATTGGCTTTTGGTCCCATTAATTCCTCCAGCACTATTTTTTTTACTAATACTAATTTCATTTAATTCCTCCTTCTCACTAGACCCTTGGTTCCCTAGCATTTCTGGGAAGTTATTTGTGTCCTCTTCCGTGAAGACAGAACCAAAGTATTTGTTTAATTGCTCTGCCATTTCCCTGTTCCCCATTATAAATTCTCCCATTTCTGACTGTAAGGGACCTACATTTGTCTTCAAGGAGAACTTCCCTGCTCTTCATCAAGTGGTGCAATGGGATTTTTACATCCACTTCAGAGGACAGATGCAGCCTTCAGTTTAATGTCTCATCTGAAATATGGTACCTCCAACATTGCAGCATTCCCAGGGTTGTTGAACTGAAATGTCAGCTTAGATTATATACTCATGTCTCTGGACTGGGGCTTGAACCCACAGCCTTTTGACGCAGACGAGAGTGCTACCACTGAGCCAAGGCCGGCACCTTGAAATGACATACCATTTAACTTACCACTCATTGACGTCTATCATCATCACTCCTTCATGCTCCCAGATAGGAGTTGGAGCAACCCAAGTTTTCAGAACTTCATTCATCTTGCACATGCCCACTACTATCTACATGTACATACTTTTAGTGCCTCAAAAATATAGGAAAGATAGAAACATGTTAGAGCTTGGAAAGAGTACAGCAAGGATTCAGTAGAATTATGAAGAAAGGCTAAAGAAGCTGGGGGATTATTTTCATTGGAATAGAAAATGCTAGAAGAGGGAAATCTAATATAGATGTTCAAAATTATGAAAAATTTTGAGAAGGTAAATAGTAAAAGATTGCTTGCACTGGTTAGTAAATTGATTACAGGTTATTACTAGACAAATGAAGGGAGGTTGAATAATTTTTTTTTCACAGAAAGATTATTCAAACATGGAATACTTTACCGCAAATGGCTATTGAGTTACAGAGTATATAATTTAAAATGGATTTGGATTAGTATCTGCAAGAAAAAGGCATGAAAATGGGATTGGAGTAGATAGCTCTGGTTGAAGAGGTGGCACTGGCACAAGCATGATGGGCTGAGTGGTCTCCTGTGCTGTAGTTTCTATGATCTTTTGCCTCTGCTACCCTACTCAAGTACTGATCACTTTACATGAAGTACTACTTTCCTGATTAGTCCCAAACTTTCCTTTCACCAATTCATGCAGTTTTGAAATAGTGTTCGGGATCAATCTTTTCTATTAGTATCTTATACTCAACTAACACGACTAATTTTTGCTTAGTCCCAGATTTTTGGGCTGATCCATTATCTCACAGAAAATATCAAAATAATCCATTGCTCGAGTCCTTTGATGTGAAGTTTCTGTACAATTTAGCATTTTCTGCATGTATAGTGTTTTTTAAAAATTCACCAACATGAGGAACTACAGTTTTGGGGTGCACAACACTTATCTATTTTGGACACTCAATCTCAGCATCACTCTTAACTGGTATAATACAGCCTGATAGATGTAATATAACTATTTCTAATCATCCTTCAGGGTTCTCCAATTCTGCATTTACCTTATAATGCTGCTGCCAAAGCAGTGTTAACTTCTGCAGATAAGGTGCATCAGGCAGCACGGAGACATCTCAAGAGTTGCTTTCACTGTGTCACTTGTGCATATGCAGCAGCATAAATGACCACCATTGGCCATCTTTCTGTCTGAAGGCAGATTGAGTGCTCAGTCCACACTAACAATACAGTTCACATTCCTTGCCTTTACAGATCTTTCCCAGCCACTGGGAAAAGTCCAGGAGCCAGAAATAAGAATCACATTAGAATCATACACAGTTACGGCACTGGCCATTCGGCCCATTGTGTCCGTGCCGGCCAAGAAAGAGCTATTCAGCTTAATCCCACTTTCCAGCACTTGGGCTGTAGCCCTGCAGGTTATGGCACTTCAAGTGCACATCCAAGTACTTTTTAAATGAGTTCAGGGTTTCTGCCTCTATCACCCTTTCAGGTAGTGAGTTCCAGACCCCCACCACCCTCTGGATAAAAATATTTCTCCTCAGCTCCAACCTAATCCTTCTACCAACTACTTTAAATCTATTCCCCCTGGTCACTGACCCCTCTGCTAAGGGAAATAAGTCCTCCCTATCCACTCTATCTAGTCCAGTCATAATTTTATATAAAATCTCCTCTCAGCCTCCTTTGTTCCAAAGAAAACAACCCCAGCCTATCCAATCTTTTCTCATAGTTAAAATTCTCCAGCCCTGGCAACATCCTCAAAAATCTTCTCTGTACCCTCTCTAGTGCAATCACATTTTTCCTGTAATGTGGTGACCAGAACTGTACGCAGTGCTCAAGCTGTGGCCTAACCAATGTTTTATACAGTTCAAGCATAACCTCCCTGTTCTATATTCTATGCCTCGGCTAAGAAAGGAAAGTATCCTGTATGCCTTTTTAAACCACCTTATCAAGCTGTCCTGCGACCTTCAGGGATCTGTGGACATGCACTCCAAGGTCCCTTTGTTGCTCTACATCTTTCAGTATCCTCCCATTTATTGTGTACTCCCTTGTCTTGTTTGCCCTCCCCAAATGCATTACCTCACACTTCTCTGGATTGAATTCCATTTGCCATTTTTCTGCCCACTTGACCAGTCCATTGATATCTTCCTGCAGTCTACAGCTTTCCTCCTCACTGTCAACCACACAGCCAACTTTTATATTATCTGCAAACTTCCCAGTCAAGCCCCCCCACATTCAAGTCCAAATCATTAATATATACCACAAAGAACAAGGGACCTCGTACTGAGCCTTGCAGGACTCCATTGGAAACAGCCTTCCAGTCGCAAAAACACCAGTCAACCATTACCCTTTGCTTCCTGCCACTGAGCCAATTTTGGATCTAACTAGCCACTTTCCCTTGGACCCCATGGGCTTTTACTTTTTTGACCAGTCTGCCACGTGGGACTGTGTCAAAAGCCTTGCTACAATCCACGACCACTACATCAAACGCGTTACCCTCATCGACCCTCCTTGTTACCTGCTTAAAAACCTGTTCATGATTTTCAAACAACTGCATGTGCAAAACCTGGTTTATATTTCACCCGATGTTATGGAATCTGCCCTGCAATATAAATGGGGAAGTTTTCACAGAACCAGCAATCAAGACAAAACTGTCAAATGTGAACTGGCCAGGAGTTAATAGCAAATTAATGCTGAATTGTGAGCAGTTCCATGTTGTGGGCTCAGACCTATCTAGTTTAACCTAAAATTACTGGCACATTTGTTTTTGTGTACCAAGTTGACAGTTTCTACTTGCTCATAAGCCAGTCAGATCTTCAGTGAACTTCTGAGCTGCTACTTCACAGCACATCTAATTTTAATTTTAAAAAAAATGCAACATTTGTTCTAAAAAAGAACTATGTCAGCACAATATATTACAGAAACTTATTTAGACTGAAAATCCTGAATTACGTGTGCATGAAGCCACAAAATGAATATCTGACCATTTAAACACACTTTATACATGTAATTTCTATTAAATATTTTTCATATTTCATGGAGATGAAAAATAAGTAATTACTCAATCTATCTTCAAATGTTCAAAGCGTTATCTTACAATAGTTAATACTTACAGCCTCCAGTTGCATTGGAACCAAACAATAAATAAAAGCTGTGCACCATCAAGAATTTAAGAATAGCTTTATACTAATTCTTGATATATGGTAAACTGAATATATTTCAAAACCCCAAGGATATACATCCCTCTAGTGGGGCAGCATAACTTCTTGCTCATGAAGTATCAAATCTGCCCAATCATGAGCTATAAATCACCAAGCAGTAATAATCTTATTGTATCATCCACATCTCTTGGGTGCATTTCTACTTGATCGAAACACCTGAAAAGGGTCTGGCTCCAGATAACTTATGGATATTTTCTAGTTTCATTAATCTGGATGAAACAATCTGATTTTGGTGATGGCACAGCATGTGGCATACAGCAGTGTAGATACTTTAATTCATTAAGCTTCCAACATCAGCCTTACTTTCATTTTGCACCTTTAGTAGTTGGCTAAGAGAAGCACTGACAATGGCCAAGGAGATCACCTGTTGGCCCCTAACATAGTAGTCTCAGGTCTTTTGTAGCAATACCTTTTTAAAAAATTGATTTTTTAAAACTTGCTGTACAAGCTGCTGTGAAAAATTGATATTGTGGAGAGTGAAAGGCAAACAGCAAAAAGATGCTAGTTACAGCCTATTAATAGATTTGTATTCAATATCAATGAAGCTGAAATAACTAAAGGCTAAACAGGCCTTTTATTCTATACATTTCCAAAATTGTCTGGTTTTGGCAAGGTATGTATTGGCCATAAATATTAGCAGAAACAAGAGTACAGAAGATTTGAAGATGCCAAATGCAAGTTTTTTTTCAGATGAGAAATGGATGTTGTATTTATCTGAATCAGGCACAAATTCATTCATCTCACCAGCTAACAATTCAGTTCATGAACCTGACATTTTCCATTGTATCATGATTGAACAGAAAATGTGTATGTATCTTATTTTACACCATAACCTCTTGTGCAAAACTCCCCCTCAGGAGAAAGATCCAATGTTAGTGGCAAAATACCAACAGAGATGCATTTTTAGTTTCTTCCCTCCTCAAAACTCATTAAAACAAAGAGTCAGCTACACTCAATGGCCTAAAAGGAATATCAGTGCCTCACAACACAACAATGCCCACATTAGTGTTCACTATACATTGTTGGTTTCAGTTAAACATGAAAACTTTCTCCACAGCCACAGGTTCCTTTGATGTTAGGATTGTGGAATACAAATTCACTTGTGAGTTTACTTTCAGTATAGTCCATTTCTGTTCCTAAAAGTGTCAACTGTGCCTTCTTTTCAATGAATACTCGAACACCTGGAAGAAAAAATGAAAAGCAAATTACCATGGGAAAAATTAAAATATGCCTCCCCTTGGTAAACTGTAGATTTAAAGAATTCAGAGATACAAATATTACATTTAATCATGTGTGTGCCCAGTCAATGCAATTATCTTTTGCCATTACACTGGTGTTTGTCGATGTTGAATTGCAGAAGACATTGGTTAAGCTAAAATTAAAGTATTGCCTGCAGTTCTGGGCACGCCATTATAGGAAGGATATTAAAGCTATGGAAATGGTGAAGTGAAGATTCACTTGAATGATACCAGGAATTAAATGTTATGGTTAAGAAAAAAAAATTGAATAATTGGGGTTTGTTTTTTTTATAAATTGGAACAGAGAACAGGTGGAAAAATCAGATAAAGGTTTTCAAAATGGTGAAAGATTTGAGAGAGTTAATTGCTTCCATTGATTGGGGAATCAGTAACAAATGGACATAAGCTCAGGATCGTGACGAAAAGAGCTGGTGGGGTTGGGGAAAGAAGAGAAGTTAGAATGAGCGTTATTGGAATCTGGAATGCTTTATCACAAGTGGCTATTGAGGCAAATCATTTAATAGTGAGTTGGTTAAGTGTAACAGAGGAATATTAAAAGGATACAGAGAAAGGGCAGAGAAATGGGATTAAGATTAATAGCTACAGTTGAAGAGCTAGCACCAACACAGGGCAGAAAGCTGCATAGCCTCCCAGTGTGCTGTAACTTCTATGATTCTACTGCCTAAAAAATACAAAGACAATCATTAAGTATCTGACAGCACTTACAGACTATGTTTAAATTACAGCAACCAGTGCAATACTGGTATGAAACACATTTCCAAAGGGAGATTTTGTAATCGTAGAACAGTAAGAAGTGTGAAGGATTTGCACTACAAGTTTCACTCCAGAGTTGAATCCAAACTGATTTTTAGCTGGATTCAAGCAACAGAAAAGGTTCATCTGTTTGTGTGTGTTTCTGTTATAGTATATATGGACATGTCAGGGACGCAAAGCTACTTTTGGGTTTTTGATCAAGTGTAAAAATATCGAGCATTTGCAAGGTTGGAAACTATATTGTATATGAAAATTGGTTCCACAAAATATCAACGTTCACAAATGAAACCTCCTGGAACACCATCTCCAAGAGTTTGACTCCAGACTAGGCAGATGGTCTTACATTTAGTTGCATTCAATAGACTCATTCTAGTGCTTTGTGGAAAACTATAAGCTTTGCCTTACTAAATTGACTTTTTTAATACACTTAAACCATAAAGCTGACCATATTAGCTAACCAGCTGAATTTAATGAGAAGCTTGGAGTGTACACTTTCCCAGCAAAGACACTTTCCCAGCAAAGACACACAGAAGGGCTATTGTCTTTGCTTATGAGATAACTGTCTAACAGAAATTAATGACCACATAACCTTGAGACCAAGACAGTCTCTACTGATAAGGGAGCTGTGTTGCTAAAGCAACGTACCTTTCCCAGATCCTGTGAGACGCCACCGAGGGGGATGGGGGCCTGGGGGTTGGGTCCCTATTTTTGATTGACTAAAACACTTGAACCAATGAGATTGTACATGTATGCCTATATTCAATGATAGACAAACATTACTAAAGTAAGTGTATAAAAAGAAAGCTAAATCCTTTGTCTTTCGAAGTCGTAGCCTCAACCTTTGATTGAGGTGGACTTCCCTTGTATACAAGCTTCTTGGTAATAAATTCTTACTTGTCTGAAAATAAGTGTTTTGGAGTTAATGCATTGTGTATAATAGGTAATTAAGTTCTTTTCGACAGTTTCTTGGAGGTCCCACCGAGATCGCTTGTGATCTCCGTTAAGTGCAGACACAGTTGTCTGTGCAAGCCCAGACACACAGCGATTGAAAGGTGAATGCATTAACTGACGTGACTAATTCTTCTGTTTGCCTTTAGGAATTGGAAGGCGATCATAGGAAATGTGTTTCGTATAGACAAGGAAAGAAAAAGGGGACAGAGTGTGATGTGTGACAGATTACTCAATATTGTCAGCTGCGGTGTTGTAGTAACGGGCTGAGAGAGAGCAATAATGGAGTAGATCTGTGAATACCGGTAATACTAGGAGTGAAGTTGAGGTTGCTGTATGGGATCGATAGACTGTCACCTCCTAGTGGAGAGGCGCCAGGAAAAGAGGTAACCAGTTACAGACTTGTTTTTTTTTTAATTTTTTGAGTGTAAAGTTATAATTTGGATAAGCGCAGACTAAATGTTGCGTAATTCGGAAAAGTGCGAAATTTGCAAGTCTGTAGTGGCGACAAACGCAGACTGGTGTGGATGTCGTGGATTCGGAAAAAGTGCGAAATTCTGGTTTACCTGAATTAAGTGTTTAGGTAGAAACACTGATAGTGCTCAAGTGTAAGAGCACTTTTTAAAAAAAAAATCTTGCGTAAGTCAGCTGATTCAACTAAGTGCAGACGTTTCTCTCACGCACCTAGTCTGAGCTGGTTAAGGTGGATGTAGAGAACACATGACGTCTTGTCCAATCAGCTGAATTATCAAGTATAGAATTGTGATAGTTAAGATAGGTCTTGATTGTTGTGTAATTACAGTGTGAAGGATTGTATAAACTATAAGCCATGGGTGCCAACGCTAGCAAAATCCCTCCAAAGGGAACACCTGCTGCTTACATGTACAGAAACTTTGGAAAAGAATCAACTGACGAGTTGATAGTTTGGTCCAAATGGACCAGAACTAAGAAAGAATCCCTTTCCCAAAGACGGTACATTTAATATGGATAGAATTAAGTGACTAGAAAAATGTTTAAAAGACAGAGACCCGGAAAAGAAAGGGTCCTTTTGTTTTGGTATACTGTCTCTTTAAAAAAAGCCTGTCCTGATTGTGTGGTTTTTTTGGTGTTGTGGGCCACGCCCCCTTCTTACTGCGTCTTACGTGTTTTCTTCTTTTGTGTAATGTATCTGTTTTGTCTTGTGTTCAATTCTGATATTGCTGAATTAAAATTGGAGTTATTGAGGTTAAGTGACCTATTAAATTCTGGTTCTTATAAAATGTGGGCATGTTAAATTCCAGACATGGGATCTTCTAAAAATTGGCATTTTGAATTTTTATTTTTGTGATTGGCTGTGGTTTTAAAAAAAGGTTTAAAAAATTAACGGAAAAAAAAAAGCTATCTGGTATCACCGTGATAGGAAAAGTCGGAAACCTGGAACAGCTCGGAGAGTTGGTTATAATCAAACCCACTAAAACTATGTGAAAAAAAAATGAATTGGAAAGCTATAGTTGTGTATGACGAGCAAATTATAAAACTTACGAAGACTAACTCTAAACTAAAATGTACGATGGGAGATGTTATTTCCCGGTATGAATTTTTTTTAAACAAAAGAATTTATGTGAAATTCACCAAGACAAAATGAGGTTTAATTGTAAAGAAAAGACAAAGTGCAGATTTAAAGAATTACAAGTTACATTTGCAGGATGATCTCTAGTTATAAATTAAACTGATCTTCGAAGCATTTTGTGCTATTGTGATTGATTAAACACTATGATTAAAAATAAATCTCAAAATAGTGTGCAAATATATAGTGTAAAAGCAATCCATAAATGTGAAAAAAAAATCAGTCAAACCTGTGTGAAGAGAAATTTTGATTGTGGAAACTTAATCTCAGAGGGAGTAGTATCAAATTACTCCAACCACAAGAGCAAGTTAATGTTAACCCCTTCCATCCCAAGAAGCCAGACTGTCATGCCAAGAGCAGTTCAAACAGATAGAAATGACCCAGTCGGTTGAGAACTGTCTGAGGCTAACCATTACACAGATGAACATGAGGTAACAATTGGTATAGGTTCGAATTGGAAGTCCATTACTTGAGCTATGTACTGACACAGGGTACTAAACGCCTATCAGTTTTACCCCGCCACAGTATGATAACGAAGTTCGACAAGTTCGGGGCTATTCACGAATAGTAGATACAATACAAGATCTGACCAAAGAGGGGAGACCTTCCCTGACAAATTATATAACTCGCACTGAGAATGCTAAGAAAACTCAACAATTATATCAACACCTCCTAACTCAAGTGTTAAAACAAAGCAAGACATGGAATGGAGGTGGACAGCGTAAAAGATTTCAGACAGGCTGCGCGCTCCAGAGAGAGAGAGAGAGAGAGAGGGACTAGGCAAATTCTCTCTCCTGTTTTATTTTCTGGATTTGTTTCGGGTAAAAGGATTATTCCTTTGGATAAATAAATAATAAATGATGATTTGACAAATTAACCCCTTGGGCTCTCAAGAAGAGCCGCAATGGATTTTCTGTGTTTCTTTTAAAACAGGTGACCCTGGTTTTTGGGACCACGTGAGTGTTGATGGTGCAGGATTACCAGGAGTAGTTCTTTGACATAAAATGGCTTTACAAAGTTATGGTGCAACCTTTGCTGGAGAGATTTGGTGCAGGAAACGATCCAGTGGTGTTAAAAATTTAAGACTTTAGCTGCAGACATCAGCAGATACCAAATGTCACAGCGTGGTGATATCAACCTGATTCTCTTCTTTTGAAAACATTTTGATTTGTTTTGTTTTAACCTATTTATTGTCTTCCGAGACAGAGTGCTCGAGGTGGGAAGATATGGGAGTTACATCCAAAAGTAATTACAAGTACTTCTGTCTCTACTATAAAACCACAAAGCCTGGACATAATATGTTTCTGAAATTGGAATTGATAAGAAAAATTTATATGAGTTGCTATTCAAGCACTCGAGAAAGGAAAGATTTACTTGTAATTTAAGGGGATAATCAAATTATATTTAAAATAAAAGAAGTCCAGTCTAAATGGTTCCTATTGAATGCTGTGTATCAAGGAAGAATTCTTTTCGAGAGGGAAGAAAAATTTTACATTGACAAGTCCTGTCAGTCCAACAATACTGCTCTCAAGTTCGGATAATTGTGAAATGATAGAAGGGACTCGGGCACAATATAGTGGGATATTTTGGGAAATGAAAAGCGATTCAAGAAGAAATTACGTAAAATAAATAAATTTTGGGATATTGGAGCTGACTGTAAATATTGTATCGGACAGTAACATTGATTTGGCAATATTAGATCAAAAGGTCAGAGATTTGGGGCCTCGCATTAAAGATATATTTAAAAATAAATGAAAATACAGATAAGGAATTGTCTGAGGATCAAATACTGATCATACATTTGCACAGGATAGCTACAATGCTAGAAACACATGCCCAAACCATTAATAAATTAATAAAAGAGGAATATAACGTATCTTAGCAGGCGGCTGCTAATGACATCTGCAGTACATATGGTAACTGGATTGTGGAACAGACACGAGAGAACCTAGCCCAGATACAGGCAGGGGAAGTACCCTTATGAATAACGAATCAACAAACTGAGGGTGAGCCTGACCTGTGGGCATGATGGAGGTGGTACCTCCAAGCGGCTGTTACCAAACAAGAACATCACCCCTTGCCAATTCAGGGCAATGGTGCGAGTGTACCCCACTCAAGTGCAGTGTAAACCTGACGGAGGAGGGCTCCTAGGGTTGGTACTAGTAATACTGGTGATGGCACCCGAAACCCAGGGACGAGAGGTGTAACAAGTACAGAATATTGGGGTAATGAAGGACGGAATGCACATATCCCATCATAATATGTTACCATATGCTGAAAAAATTTTTTTTTAAAGGGAATTTGGCTGAAACAAAATTAAAGGGATGTGTTACTAGACATGCTGTCACTGTATGTCCACATAGTGTTGGACACAGCCCAGAAGCACAGTGTGGGTTTAACAATACCAGTACCATGGAAGCCCACTCAAGTGGCATATGCCGGAGAGGGCGAATACTGTATTACAACTAATTTGAAAACGTTTAAATATGCCAATCTAACTTGTGATATTTTAAGTCCAGAATTCTACTCCATTCCTGAAGTCCTGGTTCGGATTGGACCCGAGGAACTGGTAGAGATACACCGGCATAACCTCACCACCTTACAAGTTTCTGAGGATGTCAAAAAAGGACTTAAAAGAATATCAGGACACATTTGGGTATCTGACACCCCTGTTGCCTAAATACTTGAAAGCATTGCGAATGGAGATACGCCTCTCCCAGAAGGTTTATTATAACCTACAACAGGACAATAAAAACATTAAGCATGACATTGACCAAATTAAAGTCACCACTTGGTGGGATGACCTCTGGAATTTGGGACTGAATATACAGATCCATCCTTGGATTAGATTAATGTCACATGTATTAGTCGTAGTGCAGTTTGTTGTAATGTCCTTCTTGATTTTCATTACATGTAATAAATGTAAGCAGAGGATGAAGGGTTTGGCAAAGGTAGTAAAACAGAGCCTGGGTGAGAATGTCCCCATTGTCTCTGTGATTTCAACTAAGAAAACATCTTAATGGTACCGGGAGTAGCACCCGCTGGGGTAAGGTGCATGTAAAAGGGAAGAAAATCATAGTTTGATAGGATTATCAGATGCTCTGCCTCTCTTCCACCCGGACTGGTGGCCAACACGAAGGGAACCTGGTTAAGATGAGGTACAGCATCTAACGGGATATTGTAGGGATAAAATTTGGATTAAGGAATATAAAGGGGTGGGTCCCAATCTCGAGTTCAAAGGTCAGGCCTAGTAGTTGATTAATTAACCCATAAATCCCCATACAAGGACCCCGGCGGTGGTGTACAGAAAAAAAACTGACTGATTAATTAAACTGTTATAAGAGACTGTTGCAGCATGGCATGGCCTAAACTTTTAAATCAAATGAGAATAATTGGCTCGGCATGCCTGATCGTGTGGGTGGAAACTGGCATAAAACCTGCTACAACCCCTGCTGCAAGCAGACTCAATCGTGTTTCAAGGGAACTGCATGTCAATACTTTTTTATACATGTCATATATGTATGCAAAGCGTCAAGGTATCTGCTGGGTGTGCTCACATATCCCAATTCAATCCAAGGGAGGCATTCCACTCAGACCAGTCCCCCTAACTTCCCAAGAAATAGCAGAGTGGGTAATAAATCAAATTGAAATTAATGGGAACAGAATGCGAGATAGTGGCTGGATGAGTGCGAGAACAAATAAGACAATGTTTGTGAGAAAGCAATGGAAGGAGTACACAATCACAACAAAATGTGAAACCAGATTTCGGGGGTGGTACCAACCTAATTACGATCAGACCCATAAACCTCCTTTTTTAATCCTTACAAATACACCAAGAACTAATGGAGCAATATGTTTGAGTAAGAATTCAGTAGGGGGTGATGTAGTGGGATGGAGTAATTGCACTCAGTATATAAATATGACAGTAACCAGCATCAGTAGTACCATCAGATGGAAGCCTTGCACAGGTGGCCAAATTTACATAGATAGAATAAACAAAGAATTCCCCTGCAGTTACTGCATATAATGAAACCTACTTTATTTGTGGCCACAAGGCATACCCATGGTTGCCTCAAAGATGGACCGGATCATGTTACTTGGGATATGTGATCCCATATGTCCGACACTCATCATCCCTGCCTCAATATCCTGCTGGGCAACGAGTAAAGAGGGTAATTACTGAGGCTGACCGATTCTGGGCCATTGTTTTCCCTAGGTGGGGAGTGAGCATGGCCACCAGAGAAATTATTAAATTAGCCAATATCTGGGAAATAGTTGCTAATGATACGGCAGAAGCCTTAAAGGAAATAAGTGCAGAAATGACAGCCATTCGTACGGTCACCTTTCAATACCGTATGGCCCTTGATTACCTATTGGCAGAGAAAGGAGGAACATGCGCACTAATTGGATCTGAATGTTGTACCTACATACCTGATAGTTCAGAGAATATTACTAATTTGGCCAATCACATCCAAAGGGAAGTTGAGAAATTCAAGCAGCCCCCTTCATTCACTCTTTGGGGCTGGGCAACAGGATGGCTGGGTTCTATTGGGACTTCTCTAGTTCAGGGACCAGTCATATTTGTTGTTATAATTCTTATAGCCTATTGCTTTGTCAAATGCTGCTGTGTTATGATATCCAACCTGGGTACACAGAAAACGCCCACAAATTTGATGGTGCAAGTAGGGGTGACACAGGATGAGGCGACACAGGAGGAGTTTGAACGTCTGGGTGGAATAATGCCTTATTAAAGTGTTGTCCTTTTATATATATATATATATATATATATATATATATGTAGGACAAAAGGTGGGAATGTGGAAAACTATAAGCTTTGCCTTACTAAATTGACTTTTTTAATACACTTAAACCATAAAGCTGACCATATTAATGTAGAAATATTGAACCATTATAGAAGCAAAGCATGATGGAATAAGTTGACCATGTTAGCTAACCAGCTGAATTTAATGAGAAGCTTGGAGTGTACACTTTCCCAGCAAAGACACTTTCCCAGCAAAGACACACAGAAGGGCTATTGTCTTTGCTTATGAGATAACTGTCTAACTAACAGAAATTAATGACCACATAACCTTGAGACCAAGACAGTCTCTACTGATAAGGGAGCTGTGTTGCTAAAGCAACGTACCTTTCCCAGATCCTGTGAGAGGCCACCGAGGGGGATGGGGGCCTGGGGGTTGGGTCCCTATTTTTGATTGACTAAAACACTTGAACCAATGAGATTGTACATGTACATGTACGCCTATATTCAATGATAGACAAACATTACTAAAGTAAGTGTATAAAAAGAAAGCTAAATCCTTTGTCTTTCGAAGTCGTAGCCTCAACCTTTGATTGAGGTGGACTTCCCTTGTATACAAGCTTCTTGGTAATAAATTCTTACTTGTCTGAAAATAAGTGTTTTGGAGTTAATGCATTGTGTATAATAGGTAATTAAGTTCTTTTCGACAGCTTGATCAGAGCAGACAAGTGAGTTGATAAAGAACCAAACCACACCAGGACAGAGAGAAACCGAAGAAACTTTGTATGTGTAGATTTATCTATAAAATTAAACAATAAAATGTTTGTACCTAAGGCACATTAGCTAAACATTTCTGTACACTTGTTCAAAAACTATGCAATTAAGTATAGAATTTTTTTTTTCTGGAACATCAATTTTGAGTACAGCACCACCAAATCACTTCCCAGTCTAATATATCATCTTAACAAATGCTTTGTGAATAATACAAGATACTCAGTCACTGTCTTGCAGACAGACAATGGTGAAACAAATTCTTTTCATACTGACCCAAGAAGTGGCTGTAGTGTGACTAGAATAAGTTGTAATTTTCCCTGGAAATTCCCTATCAGCCTGGGAAGAGCATAACAAAAAAATTCTACAAACCAACTTGCTAACTGCTATTTAGTGATAAATAAAACTACCTAAAGAACCAAGAACAGTTTAAAATCTACATACTACAGAATGCCAAGATTCTTAAAAAATATATACATTTTTGATGGAAGAGAAATGCAGTGATGGATAAAAGACAGACAAAAAGTAACAGGAATTTTTGTAACTTTTGTCTTCATGCTGAAAAAAATGATTTTCCAGATACTACTAAAGCCTCACAAACTTTCCAATGTGGTGTGTAATAATTTGAAACAAATAGCTACATAACCTAGGTAGTAGGCTCTTTCCTCACCCAAGTAAATTAGTGGCTATAAATAAGGGTTACATTCATTATAGACTCTCAGTATACAAACCTTATTTAAAGGTTTTTTTTTATCATTGATGGAGACTCTGATCAACCATGCTAAATTTGCCAAAACTACTTCAACAGCTACCTTGATTAATGTGAGGTTACTAGTACGATTGTCAATTTCTTCTCATGACATGCATCTCGAGGTTGATTCATAAAGATGTTCAACTGTGTTTGGAAGAGGTCAGTTTAATGAGTGATACACTTTCTAATGTTGTTTAAAAGCATTTGTGTGCAAATGTTAGACATTGACTTTTTTTCTGATGTGGCAAGCACAATATTTATATGTGCAATTGAATTTTAATCATTGGTAATTTATAGTTTGGACTTTTTGGTTTGTATGGCTGATATGCAAAAGCTTGTTTTTTTAAATTGTGTGTAATTGGCTAAGTTTAACAAGTACTGGGAGATTGAGAACATAAAACAGAAGCTAAAATTATTAGTAATGTAACACTAGTCTCAATATGGGTTTATGATGCAAACATCAATTTATTGACAATAGTAAAAGCATTGACATAAACATCAATATACTGTGACTGATTGGAGCTGTCTTGTTTTAAATTAGGACCACATTTTTAATATTTCCTTTTAAGGGATGCAGGTAGTTGGTCATTTTAATTGGATTACTGTTTGCTGGAAGCAGCCTGTATGGACATGAAATATACATGCTGTGTCTCATGTGCCAATGCCACTTCGACGGCAGAGGAGTCACACGTGTCTATGTGGACTGCTTAATGAGCATTGGAAACAAAGTTCATCCAGGTGTTAGAATCAGTTGATACGGATCAGACCATTAATTGCTTATGTCTGTCCACGGTCTTTGTAGTTATCCCATTAGGTTGGGTCTTGTAAACCCAGGGGGCTGGGGAGAGAGAGGAGATGGGAAGGGGGAGGAGAAACTCTATGAAAGTTG